>NC_069698.1:51195970-51495970 GCF_023699985.2 Odocoileus virginianus
AGAATAACCAATAAGAATGAAAGTTGAAAGGATAAAATCCAGGATGGAGTGTGGCCTGCAGGAATGGACCAAGGCAAGCAGCCTGGCACAAGCAGGGACTCCCTTTTTATATGACGCCCTGGGTGAGGTTAGGGCTTCCCTGGCGGCTCAGACGGTTAAGAATCTGCCTGCAATGCAGGAAAACCAGGTTCGATCCCTAGGTTGGGAAGATCCCCTGGAGAAGAGAAAGGCAACCCACTCCAGTATTCTTGCCTGGGAAATTCCATGGACAGAGGAGCCTGGCAGGCTACAGTCCATGGGGTTGCAAAGTGTTGGACACGACGGAGCGACTAATAATTTGAGGCAGGGTGAGGTGCTAGGTGGGGTGGCTTCCAGGAACCTTCGGGTTGGGGCGGTTTCTGTCTTTTTGTAACTTCGGATGCCATCTCCCAGGAGAGTAGAGGTTCTCTGTGTCCTGCCCCTGGGCTTGTGGCCTTCGCCCATCCTTCTCCCCGGCCCAGCCTGTGCAGCAGAGCCTTGAGCAATTCAGGGCGCTGCAGAAGGTCCAAGGGCACCGCCTGCACACGTGGGCAATTACACGTCTAGACTCGTTACTCACATTCTCTGGCACAGATTTCCACATAAATCAGGTGTTTTCAGCCATTCCCAATTCCTCTTCCTGGGTCCTCTGACCTCTTACCCTAGTTCTGGGAAAGTTTGGTTGTAGTTTCTTGGAGACTGAGAACTTAGGATGCTTGCTATTTGGGCCTCATTTCCCCCCCAGTTCTGGCTCTCTTTTGAAGGCTGCTCCACCCCGCTATGCCCTCTGTGGGAAAACCGTGTGGCCTTAAGACCATAAATAGTTCAGGAAATTCTTCCTTGGGACACTGAGTGAAGGAGGCCTTCTGAAATGCAGGGAAAAAAACCGATGCCCACAGATGTTCGTCTTGGGATTGGTTTTAAGAATGAAGCATGAAAATAGCACTGAAACGTGTATATTACCATATGTGAAATAGACTGCTAGTCCAGGTTTGATGCAAGAGACAGGGCTGGTGCACTGGGATGACTCTGAGGGATGGGATGGGGAGGGAGGTGGGAGGGGGATTCAGGATGGGGAACACATGTACACCTGTGGCTGATTCATGTCAATATATGGCAAAAACCACTACAATATTGTAAACTAATTAGCCTCCAATTAAAATAAATAAATAAATTTTAAAAAAAAGGAATGAAGCATGTAAAATGGTGACATGAAATGACCAAAAGCAGGGGAATGATTAAGAGGACAATGGCATTTCCTTGGATGGAATATAACACACCGGTGTAAAAAAATATTTATTTATTTGGCTCTGGAGGGTCTTAGTTGCAGCATGTGGGATCGAGTTCCCTGTCCAGGGGTCACTCCCTGCATTGGGAGTGTGGGGTCTTAGCCACTGGCCACCAGGGAAATCCCTAATGCAACAGTTTTTATAATAGTCACAAAGATAATTAAAGAGCCTGAAAATGTTGCTGGTAAGATATTAAGGAAGGAAACAGAATACAAAATGATGTGTGTAGTGTGATTAAAACTATGCAAATGAAAACACACAAGAAGTCTGGACAGGAAACTCTAAATGTCAACAGTGGCTGGGTTTGGATTATGGGATTATGGGCATTTTTTTTTTTTTTTACTATTTCCCAGTTTATCTTTAATGAGGTTATATTGATCTTGCAATGGAAAATACACATAATAAAAATAATTTTAAAAGCCCTGAAGTCTAATTGGAAAACTATCTTCCCTTCTCAGACTTTTCAAGAACAGAGTTCTCCCGGGCTTCCGTCAACTCCCTCTGTCCTCCATGGCCTGGAGTTTATCTATCGATCTGGGGAAGTTCATGGAAGTAGGCTAGAACCTGCTAGGCAGGGCGTCCCCTGGAGACTAGACCCCCTCCTCAAGGTGTCCTGGGGTGTTGGCATTCAGAATGTGCAAAAGCTATTAAACACAGGTTGTGAAGAGCACGCTGAGCAGGGAGAGCTACCGGAAAGTTCCCGAGGGCTGTTCCCACACCCTGTCCCTGACACCCGTCATGAAGTCACACCCTGGCACACTCCTGGGGGTGGAGCACTCAGCCTCCTGGGGCCAGTCTGGAGCCCCTTAGCACCCCACCCTGGCTCACCCATAGTGGACTCCCAGGCCATCCATACAGAGCGAAGTCAGAAAGAGAAACACAAACACCGCACATGGAGGCATATATGTGGAATCTAGAAAAATGATACAGAGATGCCTATTTACAGGGCTGGAATAGAGCCGCAGACAGAGAGAATGAACTTGAGGACACGGTTGGGGGTGGGGACGGAACGAGGGGACGAACTGGGAGATTAAGATTACACAACATGTGTAAAGCTGCTATAGTGGGAAGGGGCTGCATGACACAGGGAGCTCGGCTTGGTGCTCTGTGATGTCCTGGAGGGGCGGGGAGGAGGGGATATAGATACACATACACCGAAAGCAGATTGTTTATATTCTTTGCAGCCAAAGATGGAGAAGCTCTATACAGTCAGCAAACACAAGACCAGGAGCTGACTGTGGCTCAGATCATGAATTCCTTATTGCCAAATTCAGACTTAAATTGAAGAAAGTAGGGAAAAACACTAGACCATTCAGGTATGACCTAAATCAAATTCCTTATGACTATTCAGTGGAAGTGAGAAATAGATTTAAGGGACTAGATCTGATAGACAGAGAGCCTGATGAACTATGGACAGAGGTTCGTGACATTGTACAGGAGACAGGAATCAAGACCATGCCCATGGAAAAGAAATGCAATAAGGCAAAATGGTTGTCTGAGGAGGCCTTACAAATAGCTGTGAAAAGAAGAGAAGCAAAAAGCAAAGGAGAAAAGGAAAGATATTCCCATTTGAATGCAGAGTTCCAAAGAATAGCAAGGAGAGATAAGAAAGCCTTCCTCAGCGATCAATGCAAAGAAGTAGAAGAAAACAACAGAATGGGAAAGACTAGAGATCTCTTCAAGAAAATTAGAGATATCAAGGGAAAATTTCAGGCAAAGATGGGTTCGATAAAGGACAGAAATGGTATGGACCTAACTAACGGAAGCAGAAGATATTAAGAAGAGGTGGCAAGAATACACAGAAGAACTGTACAAAAAAGATCTTCATGACCCAGATAATCACAATGGTGTGATCACTCACCTAGAGCCAGACATCCTGGAATGTGAAGTCAAGTGGGCCTTAGAAAGCATCACTATGAACAAAGCTAGTGGATGTGATGGAATTCCAATTGAGCTATTTCAAATCCTGAAAGATGATGCTGTGAAAGTGCTGCACTCAATATGCCAGCAAATTTGGAAAACTCAGCAGTGGCCACAGGACTGGGAAAGGTCAGTTTTCATTCCAATCCCTAAGAAAGGCAATCCAAAAGAATGCTCAAACTACTGCACAATTGCACTCATCTCACACGCTAGTAAAGTAATGCTCAAAATTCTCCAAGCCAGGCTTCAGCAATACTTGAACCGAGAACTTCCAGATGTTCAAGCTGGTTTTAGAAAAGGTAGAGGAACCAGAGATCAAATTGCCAATATCTGCTGGATCATCGAAAAAGCAAGAGAGTTCCAGAAAAGCATCTATTTCTGCTTTATTGATTATGCCAAAGCCTTTGACTGTGTGGATCACAATAAACTGTGGAAAATTCATCAAGAGATGGGAATACCAGACCACCTGACCTGACTCTTGAGAAACCTGTATGCAGGTCAGGAAGCAACAGTTAGAACTGGGCATGGAAAAACAGACTGGTTCCAAATAGGAAAAGGAGTACGTCAAGGCTGTATATTGTCACCCTGCTTATTTAACTTATATGCAGAGTATATCATGAGAAACGCTGGGCTGGAAGAAGCACAAGCTGGAATCAAGATTGCTGGAAGAAATATCAATAACCTCAGATATGCAGGTGACACCACCCTTATGGCTGAGAGTGAAGAGGAACTAAAAAGCCTCTTGATGAAAATGAAAGAGGAGAGTGAAAAAGTTGGCTTAAAGCTCAACATTCAGAAAACTAAGATCATGGCATCTGGTCCCATCGCCTCATGGGAAATAGATGGGGAGACAGTAGAAACAGTGTCAGACTTCATTTTTTGGGGCTCCAAAATCACTGCAGATGGTGACTGCAGCCATGAAATTAAAAGACGCTTACTCCTTGGAAGGAAAGTTATGACCAACCTAGATAGCACATTAAAAACCAGAGACATTACTTTGCCAACAAAGATCCATCTGGTCAAGGCTATGGTTTTTCCAGTGGTCATGTATGGATGTGAGAGCTGGACTGTAAAGAAAGCTGAGCACTGAAGAATTGATGCTTTTGAACTGTGGTGTTGGAGAAGACTCTTGAGAGTCCCTTGGACTGCAAGGAGATCCAAGCAGTCCATCCTAAAGTAGATCAGTCCTGGTGTTCATTGGAAGGACTGATGCTGAAGCTGAAACTCCAATACTTTGGCCACCTCATGGGAAGAGTTGACTCATTCGAAAAGACCCTGATGCTGGGAGGGATTGGGGGCAGGAGGAGAAGGGGATGACAGAGGATGAGATGGCTGGATGGCATCACCGACTCGATGGACATGAGTTTGAGTAAACTTCAGGAGCTGGTGATGGACAGGGAGGCCTGGTGTGCTGCGATTCATGGGGTCGCAAAGAGTCGGACACGACTGAGCGACTGAACTGAACTGAACTGATAGCTGATCCACATCGTTGTACAGCAGAAACGAATGAAACGCTGTAAAGCAATTATCCTCCAATTAAAAAGGCGGGGGATGGCATCACAGGAGACTCCGGAGCGGCAAGCCAGCAGACAGCTGGCCCAGGAGGGCACAGCAGCAGCAGCAGGGGCCGAGGCCCGTTTCTGGTACCCGGGAGGTGTGCGGTGGCGGCAGGGGCAGGAAGGGGAGGGGAACTGGGTGGGGCGGGAAAGCAGGGCTGGACCGCAGGAAAAGGACAGCCAGCCTGCGTTAGAGCTGGGACGAATTAAGCGTAAAACACCAAAGGAAATGGCAGCCCACTCCAGGATTCTTGTCTGGATAATCCATGGACAGAGCAGAATGGTGGGCTACAGTCCATGGGGTCGCAAAGCGTCTGACACGACTTCAGCGACTGAGCGCGCACGCAGACACTCTGTGGGCTGGATTATGAGGGACAGGAAACCCCCGCGGGGTCGTCGTGTTGTTTTGCACAGCTGTGGACCCAAGAAAGGAGAATGCCCTCCTTCTCCACACGACACTAGGATGGAGAGGCTGCCATTTGTCTGAAGACTGAGCTGTCTTGGAATTCCTCCTAGAATATTCTTAATTTAGGTCTCCTGAAGGGACTCCTTAGCTTCCCTTGTGGCTCAGCTGGTAAAGAATCCACCTGCAATCCGGGAGACCTGGGTTCGATCCCTGGGTTGGGAAGATCCCCTGGAGAAGGGAACAGCAACCCACTCCAGTATTCTGGTCTGGAGAATTCCATGGACTGTATAGTCCATGGGGTCGCCAAGAGTCAGACACGACTGAGCATGTCATGGGACTCCTTAGGGGGAGGGGGCCCGAGGGCAGAAATGGCAGTGATCTGTGTCCCAAATGGAACCCATAGCCTCAAGTTTGATGCTTTCCTTTTTCCTCTAGTCTCCATTCCTGGGAGCTTCACTGAGCTAAAGGCTCAGGTACATCCCATCCCGGGACTCACAGGTTGACACCCACAGCCTTCCCCTAGACAAAATGCAAGAAATGCTGCCTGTCCTGCCAGCAGATAGTTACTGCATGCCCTCTGTGTGTCTGCTGTTCCACAGGAACCAGGACCAACAGCAGTTAGACTAAGCCCCTGCTCCGGGGACGTCCCAGAGGCACTGCAAACCCGTTATGTTCTGTGGTTGACGCTGACGGAACCAGGCACTGTCTCAGAGGCTTCGCACATGTACACAGATTTCATCTTCACAACAGTACCTTCCTCATTTTCAGAGAAGAAACCTGAGAAAGGGGCTAAGGGGTTTGCCTGGATGTGCAGTTAGTGGGTGCAGAACTGGATTGGAACCTGGGCAGCCTGATTCTGTACGCTACTAAACTTCCTGGGTTTTTTTTTGCCTTAAATAGAAATTGTGATTTCCCTCTCATGTCATCTCCTTAAATGTCACCAGTATCTATCCAGTGAGAGAATCAGAGCCCAGAAGTCCCTGTTGACACCTTCTTCTGCCTCACCCTCCATGTCCACTCAATCAATAAGCCTTGCTGATTTTACCTTTTACGTTTTTCTCCAGGAGGCAGAAGGGTGTATTATTTTGGTCGCCAATGGGTCCAGCCCCCCCGCGTGTGTACTGACCACTCCACGTTGAGTGCATCAGTGAACTCCACACTAGTGCTTGGCCTGGGGTTTTGCTACCTTTGGATGCATCCCCTTGCTCTAGATGGAGAATGAACATCCCAGGGGCAAATCATGACTGAGATAGAGTCCCTCGTCAGGCTTGGTAGGTGGGAGCCAAACCAGAGAATCTGACTTAGATTGATACGTAGGTAGATAGGTTAATTAGTGAATGCAATAATTGTAGTGCCTGTGATGGGGAGTAAATTCATGCAATATCCATCTGTTTTCTTGTCTGTCTTTTTATCAGAATACATAGCACACAGCTATGAAACACTTACTACATGGCAGGCAGGTTTCCCCACGCTTTCCACGTGCTACCATATAATCCTCACCACCGTCCTTTGCCTTGGGTCTGATTGTGTTATAGATGGGGAAAGTGAGACCCAGAAAATCCACCCACTTGGCCAAGGCCACACAGTCGTTAAGTGGTGGGACCATGAGTTTGGATCCAGAAAGTCTAGCTTTGGCTCCATACCCTTTACCGGCAAGTTCTATTATCCCCAGACTGCCGAGGACAGCTCTTTCCTGAGGACCAAGTATTTGAACTCCATGGCCACACTTCCTTGGGCTCAAGGCGGATGTATCTACCAGGGTGGATCTCAAGTGAGTTTCCTTCTTCAGGCCAAAGGTGATGGTCAGTCAGTAGTCACCTGAACTCAGCACATGTGCCCTCAGGGAAGTCGGGCTATGGGACAACCACCTTCCACGTGGGAGTTGGGGCTGGGTGGAAAAGCAGAGAGACAAGATGGGGTGGGGAAGGGGGAGACAGTGTCAGATACTTCTAGAGCAGGGCAGATATATGTAGTCCCAGAGACACCAAGACTGTCACATCTAGTTCCTTAGGAGCCTCAACTTCACGTTCTGTTTCTGGATTCTAGGATATACTCTGGAATCCTTTAGTAAATTCCTGGGTTTTTTTTATTTGTTGTAATAATTATAAAATCATGGTCAGTGAGACAGGCAAAAACATAAAAAGAATATCAGCATTCAATTAACTCATCTTACAGATAAGAGATGAGCTGCAATCTAATGTCTGTGTGTGGGGGTGAGTCTTCATATATTTATAGGGTATATCTACTCATATCAGGGACAAAAAGTTGACAGAGGCTTCAATCAAAATAGTATAAAGGAGAAACTTGAAAGCCACCTGGAGAACACATGATATAGTGTTAATGAAAACAAAATTGTAGGTAAAAGGTGTAGGCAAGGAAATTCCTTTTGACCCAGCAGATAGATTCCAACTCTAATATCTCAGCCCTAGTTTTCACAGTTGCTCCTGAAGAGTCATTCTAGAATCACCATGCTCCAACGTCCACTGCCAGTCTTCACATCTCTACCAAGAACTTGAATCTGTAGCTACTTCAAGGTCCTGAATTCTTCACAACTAGACTCAGTTGGCCTGAGATAGCAAATATCCTCTTCTTGGTTGTTGGGTTAGTGATTTTGTAACCTCTGGAAAATGTGGAGATCAGAATAGAAAATGAACTAATCAAGACCAGAGTACTGCTATATTTTATCCATTTTAGCATCTTGGAAATTAGAGTGTATTCTACAGTCAATGATATCATATACTTATAAATGGTGTTACTTCTTGTTTCTTAATGATATTAAGAGTTCCAGGATATTAAACTTCAGGAGTTGGTGATGGACAGGGAAGCCTGGCGTGCTGCAGTCCATGGGGTCACAAAGAGTCGGACATGACTGAGCCACTGAACTGAACAGAATGATATTAAAATAATGTTGCATCTTATAATTGAATATATCATAGATCCTATGAAATATTGTTGACCTTCGAACAACACAGATTCAAACTGCACAGGTTCACTTATATGCAGATTTTTTTCAATAAATACATTGGAAGATTTTTTCTTGATATTTGCAACAATTTGAAAAATTTACATAATTTTTTTGTAAATTGCATAGCTAAAAGAAAAAAAAAGACAGAAAGGAAAAGTTAAGTCATGAATGTGCAAAATACACATAGATGCTAGTCCATTTGATCATAAAATATGCATAAATCTATTATAAAGAGTTAAATTTTATCAAAGCACATACACCAACACTTATAGACCATACATGGTACCATTTGCTGCTAAGAGAAACATAAACAAATGTAAAGATACGTAATAAACCACAACTGCGTAAAATGAACCGTAGTACATACTGCGCTACTGTAACAATTTCATAGCCACCTTCTGTTGTATGACGGTGAGCTCAAGAGCTGTGATATCTGGTTAAAACACCATGTGATGCTTGTCATCTCCAAGTGAGCAGTTCCTCTCTCCAATACATTGTGTTTCAAAGTAAAAAGTGACCACGGTTCTGGCTGACTTTTCAATGGGTTTAATGCAATACTGTAAACCTTGAATAACACACTAGGACCCATACAAAGGGTCACTGGTGGTGTTGGGAGTGCTCCCAAGACGCAGAGGAAAGCCATGACATTACCAGAAAAGGTTGACTTGCTGACATGTGCCATGGAGATGGCAGTGGCCCACCATTTCAAGATAAATGAGTGCAATATAAGGACTCTGGTTTAAAAAAAAAAAGCTACATCAGTATGTGTGAAAACCTTGAGGTTTATGAAGTATCTTTTTATCTGGTATTGAAAATGCAGCTGTTGTGGGAATGCAGGATTAGCATTTCTATGGACTCTAACATAGTTTGAGAAAAGGCATAGTCATTATATGATAACTTAAAGCAAAAGAAAGGTGAAAGATCTAAAACAGGAAGATTTAATGGCAGCAAAGGATGGTTTGATAATTTTAGAAAGAGATTTCACTCAAAAAAGGTCAAGATGACAGGAGAAGCAACTTCTGCTGACCAAGAGGCAGATGACTTCCCAGACATCGTTGAGGAGAAAGAAACCTGCCTGAGAAGGTCTTAAATGCAGATGAAAGTGCCCTATTCTGGGATAAAATGCCACAAAGAACATTTATTAGTAAAGAAGAGAAGTGAGCACCATGATTTAAGGTAGGAAGTGATAGACTAACCAACTCTAGTGTTTTGTGCAAATGCAGTTGGGTTTCTGATCAGGATTGCTGGTTGTACAAAAAAAACTTGAACAACAACCTTTTTTTCTGGAATTGGTTCCACTAATGTGTTATCCCTAAAGTTAGGAAGTTACCTTGCCAGTAACGGACTGTCTTTTAAAATTCTTTTGTTATTGGACAATGCTCCTGACCACCCAGAATCTCACGAATTCACCATGAAGGTACTGAATTGGTCTAGTTGCCATGAAACACAGTATTTCTAATTCAGCCTCTAGATCATAAAAACCTTGAAGGATCATTATGTCCAGTACTCCATGGAGGGGATTGTCAATTGTCAATAGAAGAGTCTCCCAACAGAAAGATCATCATGAATGTCTGGAAGGAATACATCATTGAAGATGGTATTGTTTTTGTAGTGAAAGCTGTGACACCCATCAAGCCTGAAACAATGAAAACTGTGTCCAGATGTTGTGCATGACTTCATAAGACTTATGACAGAGCCAATCAAGGAAATCACGAAAGAGATTGTAGATATGGAAAAATAAAAAATAAAAAAGTTGGGATGAAGAGTTCCAAGATATGGGTCTTGGAGAAATTCAAGCACTCATAGCACCACACCAGAGGAATGAACAGAAGATGACTTGATGGAGATGAGTGCCAGATGATGAAGAAGACAGAAAAGACGGTGCCAGAGAACAAGACGTCAGACAATCTGGTAGAAGCGTAGGAGAGTTCTGATTATTCAGGACTGCTTTTGACTTCTTTTATGACGTGTATCCTCTTATGATATGGACAAAATTAAAACAAACAGTGGGAGAATGATCGGGACCAGGTAGAAACACTTTTAGAGAAATGAAAAAGCAAAGAAGTCAGACAGAACTTAGGATGTATTTCCAGAAAGTCATACCAAGTGTGTCTGCACTCCCTTGCTCCCCTCCCCACTTCTCCACCTCTTCTGTCTCTGCCACCTCTTCCTCCTCTTCTTGGCCTCTTGAACAACGAGGACGAAGACCTTTATGATGATCCACTTCCACTTAATGTACAGTAAACAATCATCACGCCATACAGTTCATGAGCATATCTTTTGTGTGTATGTGAATGTCTTTGTATGAAAATCTAATAACTGTGCATCAAGAACTGTGTGGGACACTTTCGTGCCATGATCATGGCCTAAGTATTCATCATGTAGAATATCATGGACAAGACTAATATTGAAGTGGATCGCCTCTCCTTACATGGACATAGGGTGAGTGATAGCGAACATCAAATTAGTAATACATTAGTTTTCTTACTGTTTTACCACTTTACTTTCAAAAGAATGACATTATCTTACAGTACACTCCTCTCCTTTGTAATGGGAGAAACTGTGTATCAACCTATCTTCACAGGTTAGCGTTTTCTAAAGAAGGTAATGATGTTTCCAATACTGGATTATGACTGTGACTGTAATACTGTATGACATAAATGTTTTAGAACAATTCGTTCATTTGTGTATGTGAAAGTCGCTCAGTCGTGTCCAACTCTTTGCAACCCCGTGGACTATACAGTCCATGGAATTCTCCAGGCCAGAATACTGGAGTGGGTAGCCTATCCCTTCCTCAGCGGATCTTCCCGACCCAGGAATCAAACCAGGGTCTCCTGCACTGCAAGCAGATTGTTTACCAACTGAGCTATCAGGGAAGACGTCCATTTGTGAATAGGCTAGGCTATCAGGGAAGGGGCTTCCTAAAGTACAATAGCTAAAAGATGATAGAAGTTTACTTCATGCTCCTGTAACAGGCAGGTGGTGTGTGGTCCAGAGCTGTGGACCAAGCAACTTTGCCATGTGAGGTCTCTAGGAAATTGGGTCCTTCTCTATTTTGGCTCTGCCATGGCCTGAGGGGTTATCTTTATCAACCTGGATAATGTTGGCACAGCACCACATCCAAGGGAAGTGGGAAAGAAGTGAGTCCAGGGCGAGGATGTTAGAGGGGCACACACCACATCTGCTCGTGTCTCATTGGTCACATGGTCACACCAGCTGCAAAACGCACCCTGCTGTTGGGTGGACGTGTGTCCAGTGAAACCCAGGGGTTTTAGCTAAAGGAAGAAATGGGAGGATTAACAATAGCAAATATTTGGCAGTCATCCACCGTGAGTCTTAAGAAACTTCACTCAGTAGATTAAATTTTTAAATTTCAGTAGTTGATTAAAGACTTAGAAAGATTTCACTTGTCAGTTTTATACGTTTGCCATGGCAGATGTTTGAAGTGTTTTAGAGAGACAGATATATTTTAACTTTAAATGCACTTAAAATGTTTCAGGATATTAAATTATAAGTTTATAAATAGGGTTGATTATTTAGGGGAATTTTGTTAAATTTAAGAGTCAGTTCAACATTAATCAGAGAAAAGTGGAAGCAATTAATGTTATTTTAATTAAGAAAAAATTCTGTGTTAAACGTTTGTTGTCCAGTCACTCTGTCATGTCCGACTCTTTGCAACCCCATGAACTGCAGCATGCCAGGCCTCCCTGTCCATCACCACCTCCCTGAGTTTGCTCAAACTCATGTATATTGAGTCAGTGATGCCATCCAACTATCTCATCCTCTATCGTCCCCTTCTCCTCCTGCTTTCAATCTTTCTCAGCATCAGGGTCATTTCCAATGAGTTGGCTCTTTGCATGAGGTGGCCAAAGTACTGGAGCTTCAGTTTCAGCCTCAGTGCTTTCAAAAATGAATATTTAGGACTGATCTCCTTTATGATTGACTAGTTTGATCTCCTTGCAGTCCAAGGGACTCTCAAGAGTCTTCTTCAACACCACAGTTCAAAGGCATCAATTTTTCAGCACTCAGTGTTTTTTAGCTGTCCAGCTCTCACATCCGTACATGACTACTGGAAAAACCACAGCTTTGACTAGACGGACCTTTGTCAGCAAAATGATGCCTCTGTTTTTTAATACATGGTCTAGATTTGTCATAGCTTTTCTTCAAAGGAGAGTCTTTTAATTTCACGGCTGCAGTCACTGTCCACAGTGATTTTGGAGACCAAGAAAATAAAGTCTGCCACTGTTTCCACTGTTTCCCCATCTATTTGCCATGACGTGGGACCGTATGCCATGATCTTTGTTTTTTGAATGCTGAGTTTTAAGCCAGCTTTTTCACTCTCCTCTTTCACCTTCATCAAGAGGCTCTTTAATTTCTTTTGCTTCCTGCCCTAAGGGTGGGGTCATCTGCATAGCCAATGTTATTGACATTTCTCCCTCCAATCATAAATGGTTACAAAACCCCTTAAACATAAATGATTACAAAAATCCTACCTTTTAAAAATGTAACAACTTTTCAGATGGACTTCTTAAACTTACTAATAGCATTTACATTTCCTCCATGTCTTTTCATGGCTTCACAGTCCATGTATGTTTTATTGCTGAATAATATCCAATTGTTTGGATGTACCATAGTTTTGTCAACCTAAATAAACTTAGGAGGCAATACTCAAACAAAAAGTGTTAGGAGGCAATACTCAAACAAAAAGTGTTTATTTGGGATTGAAGAATTGCATTAATGCATAAATTCAGGTAGCAATCCAGAGTATCCAAACAGAGTCCCACTGGGGAGTAAAAGTCAGGGGCTTTTAAAGGTAAAGAGCAGAAGTTTGCATTACAAAGAATTTTAATTGGAGTTGGAGGCAGAAGTAAGTCTTGGCTAGACATGATTGATTGCTAGAGGGAAGAAAAAGTTCATTAATGTGATAAGTTGCAGGTGTTTTTGCAGAGTCCTTGGAATAATTGTGTTTTGGCCCAGTTCAAAAGTTCATGGCTCCACCTGGGGAGGATGAGTATGTATGATCTTAATGTTCTCCCAGCTTCATTTAAAAACCCTTTTATAAAGGTGGCTCCATTTTACTTCACAGTTTCTTCATTCATTCACTTGCTGTGGGACATCTTGGTTGCTCCAAGTTTTGGCAGTTATGAATAAAGCTGCTATAAACATTCATGTGTTTTTGTGTGGATATAAGCTTTTAACTCCTTTGGGTAAACACCAAGAAGTACGATTGCTGGATTGCTGTTTAGTTTTATAAGAAATCACCATACTGTCTTCCATACTGGCTCTATGATCTCTATGATTTTGAATTCCTACATTTCCTATTGCATCATATCCTCACCAACGTCTGATGCTCTCAGTGTTCTGGATTTTGACCATTCTAATCTGTGTGTTGTGATATTTTCCTATCATTTTAATGTGTATTTTCCTGTAACTGATGATGTCAAGTGTATGTTCATGCTTATTTGCCATGTGTATATCTTCTTAGATAGGGTGTCTTAAGGTCTTTGGCCTATTTTACAACTGAGTTGTTCTTTCTTTCATAGATTGTGCCTTTGCTATCATGTTTAAAGAGGCTACACACTGTATTATTTCAATTATGTGACATTCTGGAAAAGGTAAAATTATGGAGACAGTAAAAGAAAATCAATGATTGCCAGGGGTTAGAAAGGAAGAAAGGATGAATAGGCAGAGCACAGAGGGTCTTTAGAGAAGTGAAAATACTCTGTATGATACTGTAACAGTGAAAACATAGCATTACATATTTGTCCAATCCCATAGAATGTATAATACCAGGAGTGAACTCTAATACAACTCTGGACTTTGGGTGATGATGTGTTAATGCAGGTTTATCAGTTATAACAAAAGTACTACCCTGGTGGGGGATGTTGACTGTGCTGGAGGCTATGTATGTGTGAGGGCAGGGAGTCTATGAGAAATCTCTGTACCTTCTGTTCAATTTTTCTATGAATCGAAACAGCTCTAAAGAAAGAATCTTAGTTAATATTACCTGTGAGGTCTTCTGGCCCTGAACTTACATTGTTGGGAATTTTTAAAATTACTGATCATTAGTCTCCCTTCATATTTTCTGTTCTTCTTGGTTCAGTCTCAGGAGCTCATACATTTCTAGGAATTCATCCATTTCTTCTAGGATGTCCATTTTATTGGCATATAATTGTAGTAACCTCTTATAATTCTCTGTATTTCTGAGGTTTCAGTTGTAACTTCTTTTTCTATTTCTGATTTTATTTATTTGACTCTTTTTCTTCTTGAAGAGTCTAGCTAAAGTTTTACCAATTTTGTTTAACTTTTCAAAGAACTGGCTCTTTGATCTTTTCTATTGTTTTTTAACCTCTATTACATTTATTGCTGCTCTGACCTTTATGATTTCTTTCCTTCTAACTTTGTTTTTGGTTTGTAATTCTTTTTCTAGTTTCTTTAGGTGTAAGGTTAAATTATTATGAGATTTTTATTGTTTCTGAGGTAGGCTTAAAGAGATGGGAACACCAGGCCACTTGACCTGCTTCCTGAGGAATCTGTATGCTGGTCAAGAAGCAACAGTTAGAACTGGACATGGAACAATAGAGTGGTTCCAAATGAGGAAAGGAGTATGTCAAAGCTGTATATTGTCACCCTGCTTATTTAACTTATATGTAGAGTACACCATGAGAAGTGCTGGACTGGATGAAGCACAAGCTAGAATCAGGATTGCTGGGAGAAATATCAGTAACCTCAGATATGCAGATGACACCACCCTTATGTCAGAAAGCAAAGAAGAACTAATGAAAGTGAAAGAGGAGAGTGAAGAAGTTGGCTTAAAACTCAACATTCAAAAAACGAAGATCATGGCATCTGGTCCCATCACTTCATGGCAAATAGATGGGGAAACAGTGCAAATAGTGATAGATTATTTTTTGGGGCCCTGAAATCACTGCAGATGGTGATTGCAGCCATGAAATGAAAAGATACTTGCTCCTTGGGAGAAAAGCTATGACCAACATAGACAGCATATTAAAAAGCAGAGACGTTATTTTGTCAACAAAGGTTCATCTAGTCAAAGCTATGGCTTTTCCAGCAATCATGTATGGATGTGAGAGTTGGACTATAGTTGGACTACAGTTGGACTATAGTTGGACTATAAAGAAAGTTGAGTGCCAAAGAATTGATGCTTTTGAACTATGGTGTTGGAGAAAACTCTTGAGCATCCCTTGGACAGCTAGGATATCCAGTCCATTCTGAAGGAAATAAGTCCTGAGTATTCATTGGAAGTACTGATGCTGAAGCTGAAACTCCAATATTTTGGCCACCTGATGATAAGAGCTGACTCATTTGAAAAGACCCCGAGGCTGGGAGATTGAAGGTGGAAGAAGAAGAGGACAACAGAGGATGAGATGGTTGGATGGACTTGATGGACATGAGTTTGAGTAAACTCCGGGAGTTGGTGATGGACAGGGAGGCCTGGCATGCTACAGTCCATGGGGTCGGAAAGAGTCAGCCATGTCTGAGCAACTGAACTGAACTGAGGTAGGCTTGTATTGCTATAAATTTCCTCTTAGAATCACTTTTACTGTGTTCCCTAGATTTTGGATCAGTGTGTTTTCATGTTCATTTCTCTCCAGGTATTTTCGAATTTCTTCTTTGGTTTCTTTAGTGAAACATTGCTTGTTTAGTAGCACATTTTTAGTCTCCAATTGTTTGTGTTTTTCACAGTTTTTTTTTTTTTTTCTATAGTTGATTTCTAGTCTCCTGGTGTTGTGTTTGGAAAAGATGCTTGATATGATTTCATTCTTAAAAATTACTGAGAGTTGTTTTGTGACTTAGCATGTGATCTATCCTGAAGAATATTCCCAGGAGCACTTGAAAAGAATGTGTATTCTTCTGAATGAAATGCTCTCTCTCTATATATATATGTATAGTCCATTGGGTCTAACTTGAGGGAGGAGGCTGTATGCTGGGTCTTCATTGCAATGTGTGGGCTTCTCATTGTGGTGGCTTCTTTTCCTGTGGAGCATGAGCCCTAGAGCATGCAGACTTCAGTAGTTTTTGCAACTCATAGGCTCTGGAGAGCAGGCTCAATAACTGTGGCATATGAGCTTTGTTGCTTCACAGAATGTGGAATCTTCCTGAATCAGGGATTGAACCTGTGTCCCCTGCATTAGCAGGAGAATTCTTAACCACTGGACCACTGAGGAAGCCCTAATGTGTTGTTTAAAACCAGTGTTTCCTTATTAATTTTTCTGTCTGGATGATCTGTCACATTGATGTCACATTGATGTAAGCAGGGTGTTAAAGTCCTATTACTATTACTGTGTTATTGTTGATTTCTCTCTTTCTGTCTGTTAATATTTGCTTTATGTATTTAGGTGCTCCTATGTCTGGAGAAGGAAATGGCAACCCACTCCAGTATTCATGGTTGGAAAATCCCATGGACCGAGGAGCCTGGTGGGCTACAGTCCATGGGGTTGCAAAGAGTCGGACACGACTGAGCGACTTCTCTTCACTTCACTTCATGTTGGGTACGCATATATTTACAATTGCTATATCTTCTTCTTGGGTTGATCCCTTGATCATTATATAATATCTTTCTCTGTCTCTTGTCAGTCTTTGTTTTAAAATGTATTTTGCTTGATATAAGTATTATTACTCCAGCTTTCTTTGAGCTTCCATTAGTGTAGCATACCTCATGCCTGCCAGAATGGCAATTACCAAGAAACCAAGAAACAAGTGCTGGAGAGGATGTGGAGTAAGGCGGGTCCGCATGCACTGTTGGTGGGAACGTCAGTTGGTGCATCCATTATGGAAAACAGGATGGAGACCACCCCAAAAGTAAAAATAGAACTAACGTGATCAAGCAATTCCACTCCTGGGTATTCATCTGAAGAAAACAACAACACTAATATGAAAAGATGTATGCACGCCTATGTTCATTGTGACATTATTTACAATAACCAAGCTGTGGAACCAACCAGATGCTCATGAATAGGTGAATGGATAAAGAAGATATGGGGTGTGTGTGTGTGTGTGTGTGTGTGTGTGTGTGTGTGAAATATTACTCAGCCATAAAAAAGAATGAAATCTTGTCCTTTGTGACAATGTGGATGGACCTACAGAGTATTATAGTAAGTGAGATAAATCAGGCAGAGAAAGACAAATATTACACAATGTCACTTATATGGAGAATCTGAAAAAACAAACCAAATGAACAGACAGAACAAAATAGAAACAGTGTTATAGAGAATAAACAGATGGTTGCCAGAGGGGAGAGAGTGAGGGAGAAAAGAAATAAGTGAGGGAAATTAAGAGGTACAAATTTCCGTTTGTGAAATAAATGAGTCACAGATATAAAATGTACAATGTGGAGAATAATTATAATATCTTTGTAATTATGTAATATTTTTATATGCTGACAGATCATAACTAGGCTTATGGTGATCTCTTTGAGATGGACAGAAATATCAACTCATTATGTTGTCTAACAGAAAATAACATAGTTTTGTAGGTCAATTACACCTCAAAAACAAACAAACAAACAAGCTCATAGACAAAAATATTAGATTTGTGGTTACCAGGGGTGGCTGCTGGGGGGAATTGAATTGGATGAAGGTAGCCAAAAGGCAGAAACCTCCAGTTATAAGATAAATAAGTACTAGGCATGCTTATTTGCTAGGTCATGTCCAACTCTTTGAGATTCGGTGGACTGCAGTCCACCAGGGTCCTCTGCCCGTGGGATTTCCCAGGCAAGAATACTGGAGTGGGTTACCATTTCCTTCTCCAAAATACAAGGAATATAAGATAAATAAGTGCAAGGGATCTAAAAAATCTAACTTTAACAATTTGAATATTAATTAAAACAAGTAGCTCTAGGTGATTCTCTGCATAAATTTGTTTTATTTTGGCTGTACTGGGGTCTTTGTTCCTGTAGGTGGGCTTTCCCCAGTTGCGGCGAGAGGGGGCTACTCTCTAGCTGTGATGTATGGGCTTCTCATTGTGGTGGTTCCTCTTGTTGCAGAGCACGGGCTCTAGGGTGCTCAGGTTTCAGTAGCTGAGGCACATGAGCACAGTAATTGTGGCTCTTGGGCCCTAGAACACAGGTTCAATAGTTGTGGTGCACAGGGTTAGTTGCTCTGTGGCACGTGGGAGCTTCCCAGATCAGGGCTTGAACCCATGTCCCCTGCACCTGCAGGCAGATTCTTGACCACTGAGCCACCAGGGAAGCCTGATCCTTGACACGTAAAAGCCTTCATCAGATATTAAAAAAATCTCGAGTGCCATGTTTATGAACTTTTCGATAGGTTCTGTTACTTACAACCAAGAATGTCTTGAGGGAGATTCAGTCTCTTCCCTAACCCCATTACATCATGTTTCCAGTTTGCCATGTGTCATAGGTCTCACGGTTATATTTCTAAATTTCATTCTGCTTATGATAACCCTCCACGCACATGGGTGGACAAGATGCCTATTGGGATGCTTGTCTAAGCTTCTCTTGGCTGCATACTGTTTCTCCCCACTCCACATGCCCAGATCTACAGAGTTCAGAGGTATCTTAGCTGTCATAATGATATGATTTGGTCCACCTTGGTCCAAGGTGACCACTAACCTAAGCAAGATTAATAAGAGTGCCAGTTGAAAGAGAGCCTCAGACTCTCTCTAGGTGGCTAGAAGGATCATATGTAGATGAAAGAACTGGGAATATCTCTCATCTACTCTTGGAGACTGGAGAGCAGAGGAAAAGGGTCCTTTTAGAGACAGAAGTATCAAGCTCATGGCAGAGAAACTGAAACAAAGATAGATGGAGAGCATTTGGGTTCTAGTCTGTTCCTGAAGCCCAGTCAGCTGCACATAGCCTTGAGTCTTGGGAGACATCTGGTACACTAATAATAATTCATCTCTCCCTTCTGAACAAAACAGAGTCAGTTTCTATTGTTTGTAACCAAAAAATGCTATCTGATATGCCTGAAAAGATATTAAACTCTTCATACGAAGCAAACTCAAGGGTTTTATTTTAAAAAGAAATACCTACTTGGTTGTCTCAATGAGAGGAACTTTCTGGTGTGGATCTGACCTTTGGGTTATAAGTACTGGTCCAAGGTGTGTCCCCTGAGAAGTCCACAAAATTGAATTTATCTAAAACTCATCTATTAGAGTAACTGTGGCCTGATAATCACTTGCAAAATACCCAACGCTGAGTATAAGGAAGTTACAGTCAATTAACCACTTTTGACTTGTGTCAGTTCAGTTTAGTTCAGTGGCTCAGTTGTGTCCGACTCTTTGCGACCCCATGGACCTCAGGCACGCCAGGCCTCCCTGTCCATCACCAACTCCCAGAGCTTGCTCAAACTCAAGTCCATCGAGTCGGTGATGCCATCCAACCATCTCATCCTCTGTTGTCCCCTTCTTCTCCTGCCTTCAATCTTTCCCAGAATGAAGGTAGTCTTTTCCAATGAGTCAGGTCTTGCAAAATGCCCAAAACTGAGTGTAGAAAGTTACAGTCAATTAACCACTTGTGACTCGTATAGCATCTTATTATACTTAGTCTACTGGGAGATACCCAAATTGCATTACATAGTCTGTGGTTAAAACTGTTAGTTCACCATTCTCTCCCAGCAAAAACTACATTTCCCAGCCCCTCTTGAAGGCAAGGCCAGGCCATGAGACTAAGTTCTGACTCATAAAAAAGGAGTGGACATGACAGATGTAACTTTCAGAACATCCCTTAAAGGAATGTTCTTCTTCCTTCTCCTGAAATTTGAACGTGGTTCTGGCAGCAGGTCCAGCCATGCTGGAACAACAAGGTGAAAGTCGTGTATTGTGAATAGAGATCAAAAATCTATAAAGAGCACAGGTCCCCAGACCTACTTACATTTAGACCTTTCCATATGAGAGAAATAAACCATTTTATTTAAGTCTCTATTATTTTGACTTCTGTTTCAGTAGCTGAGCCAGTTGCTTAGCTGTAACAACAGTCTTTACATGGTTTTCTACAGAAGGAAGTGCAGCCAAAAGTAAAACTTTAAATTCACGAAACTCACTCATTCACCAAAGATTTATTGAGTCACAGAGGTCTGAATGGAAATGTGAAGTACCCTTGGGAAAAGTGTTCAGGCTAGTGAAGCAATCCAGCTCATACAAAATGAGGAGCACCCAAAAGAACATGGACCATTTAGCCTAGCGAGGGAAAAGGTTAGGATAGATTGGAGAGCTGTCACAAGACTTAGGAAGAACTCATGTGGAAAAGAGAATAGCTCCATCTGCTCCATATGGCCCCAGGTGGTTGAAGTAAGGCTAGTAAAGCATGTAGGGATGTGAAGCACTGAGATCCAAAGGTTTCTATGTCAGTTTCGGCTCTTGGCTTTAAGCAATAGAAACAGACTCTAATGTTTTAGGCAAAAACAAAACTTGCTGGAATGGAATCACAGATTTAACTATATACCAGAGTACTGGCCTCCAATGGCTCAGCAGGTAAAGAATTTGCCTGCAATGCAGGAGACACAGGAGATGAGGGTTCAACCCCTGGGTTGGGAAGATCCCTTGCAGAAGGAAAGAGTAACCCACTCCAGTATTCTCACCTGGAAACTCCCAAGGACAGAGGAGCCTAGTGGCCTACAGCCCAAAGGGTGCAAAGAGCCGGACATGACTGAGCAACCAGGCAGGCAGAGTGCTGGCCAGGGACCAGTAGTACCCGGAGTGCTGGTTAGCAGGAAGAATAGCCACAGCCACGGGGCAGACCAAGATCTGACCAGAATGGTGAATGACTTCTAACCGGTCCTCATGCCCAAGAGCCACTCACTCAGGAGTCAGAATCATGGGAGAGAGTCTTATGGTTGCACCTAGATCATCTTCCATTCCCTGGCTGAACGCAGGGTGGATTAGGGGAAAAATAAGGTCCCTGTCGACTCTCACGTGGAAGTCAGGCACCACCCCCAGGAGGAACCAAGATACTATCAGACAAATTTCCAGGGCCACTCCCTAATGATTCTTGCAAAGCCTGTGAATCTGTGACCTGTGTCTTGTGATTGGGAAGAACTTGTCCGTTCAGGGAAGTTATTTCTGTTCTATATTCCTCACATATGGTTGTATACTCTCTGCTGAGTGATTCCATCCCTGAAAGATTCACTAGTTCACAAGTTCTTCTTCACATTAAGATTAAATAAAGACTGGGAGTTCAGACTCTGCCTGACACTCAAGACCCTCCAACTCTGGTTCTACTTGTGAACAGTTAAATTCTGTGATTCTTCCATCCAGCTTATTCACTCAATGTCACCATCCTCTGACCCCATGAAAACATCTTATGTTTATTCTCATTAATTCTCCTGTCTATCTAAATGTTATCCATTCTTCACATTCCAGCTCAGATCCCACATCCTACATGAAACATTCCTGAACCATCCCAGCCCAAAGTAACTCTTTGGAAATCATTTGCCTGTATGCTTCACTAGGCATTTAATCATTTTCCTTTTAAATGTTTTCTATTTTTTAGAATTGATACTTACACCTCGTTAGATAATTTAACTTTAAACATACTTATATCCTCCCTCTCCATCTGGATTATAACTTCTTGAAGACATGAACTATTTCTTATCCAACTTTGTATCTCCCATAAAACTTAACAAAATTCTTTACACATGGACTTTTTCCTCCCTTAATTGATATGAATACCAGAGGTAAATATGGTCTTGACTCCTTATCCAGGAATTTGGGGAAGAGGAAGCAGAAGATGAGGGAAGAGGTAAGTCAGGCAATAAATTTACAATAACTTCTTAGTCTATAATAATGTTGTGAGTGATTTATGCTTTACAGCTTTTTCCAGTTATAATTGATATGCAAAACTGCACATATTTGCTAAATTTTGACATATGTATACATCCATGAAACTATTGCCCTAATCAAAATAATAAATATATCTGTCTCTTCCCACAAGTTTCCTTATGCCCCTTCGTAGACTCTTTCATTCACTTCTACTTCAAGCAACTGCTGATGTTTTCTGTCACTATGGTTTGAATTTCCAAGAATTTTATATAAAACAGAATCATTCAGTATGTACTGTTTTTGTCTGGTTTCTTTCACTCCACATAATTATTTTGAGAATCACCCATGTTGTTAAATGGAGAAGGAAATGGCAACCCACTCCACTATTCTTGCCTGGAGAATCCCAGGGAGGGGGGAGCCTGGTGGGCTGCCGTCTGTGGGGTTGCAGAGAGTCAGACACGACTGAAGCGACTTAGCAGCAGGAGCAGCATGTTGTTGAACAGATCAGTAGCTCACTCTTATTCTTTTTATTGCTGAGTAGTATTCCATTTCATGAGCATACCACAATTTATTTGTCTGTTGATGGTCATTTGAGTTGTTTAGTTGTTTCCAGTTTTTGGCTATTAAAAGTTAAGGTGCTATGAACATTTATACAAGTATTTTTATGTGGACACATGTTTTCATTCATCTTAGGTAAACACCCAATAGTAGAATGCCTAGGCCTTAGGCTAGGTCCATGTATAACATTTAAGGAATTACCAAAATGATTGTGCCATGTTCATTCCCATCAGCAATTCAGGAGAACTGAGGTTGCTCCTTCTCCTCACCAATAGTTGCTTAAAAAAAAAGAAAAAAAAAACTTAGGCCATTGTGGTGAGTGGTAGCTCACTGTGGTTTCAATCAGCATTTTCCTAATGACTAATGATGAACATCTTTTCATGAGCTCATTCATCATCTTCTTTGACAAAGTGTTTGTTCATATCTTTTGTCCATTTTTAAAACTGAGTTGTTTTCTTACTGTTGTGCTTCAAGTTTTTCTGTAGATTCTGGGTACAATTTTTTATCACACATGTGACTTGTAAACATTTTCTCATGGTCCATGGCTTGCTTTTTAACTATGTCTTTTTAAGTTGTAGGACGTTTGAATATTGATAAAGTCCAGTTTATCAGTATTCTCTTTTATGAGTCGTGCTTTTGGTGTTGCAACTCAGAAATCTTTAACTCAGGGCCACAAAGATTTTCTTTTTCTGGAAGTTTTATAGCTTTAGTTTTACCTAAATAGGTATATGGTACATTTTTTTACTTAATTTTTGCCTATGGTGTGAGGTACTGATTGAGGTTCATTTTTTCAAGTAAAGACATTAAGTTGCTCCAGACTCTTTTGTTGAAAAGATGATCCTTTCTCCACTGGATTGCCTTTGCAACCGTGTTGCAAATCAGTTAACCATTTGTGCGTGGATCTGTTTATGGACTCTATTCTGCTCCAATGGTTGTTGTGTCTATCTTCACACTAATATGTCACTGCATGATTTATATTCCTATAATGTTTTAGATAAAGTGCCTTCACCCATAGATATAGTGTTGTGTTCACAGTGTGGACTCTGGAGCCAAATTACTTATGGGCAAATCCTGGCTCTAGCACTACTGGCTATATTGTGCATACGTGCTAAGTTGCTTCAGTCATGTCCAACTCTTTGTGACCCTATGGACTGTAGCTCACCAGTCTCTTGTGTCCATGGAATTCTCCAGGCAATAATGCTGGAGTAAGTTGCCATGCCCTCCTCCAGGGGATCTTTCTCCAGGGATCAAACCTGCATCTCCTGTGGCTCATGGATTGCAGGCAGATTCTTTACTGCTGAGCCAACAGGCAAGCCCACTGGCTATATTACTTTGAAAAGTGAAAATCACTCAGTTGAGTCTGACTTTTTCAACCCGATGGACTATACAGTCCATGGAATTCTCCAGGCCAGAATACTGGAGTGGGTAGCCTTTTCTTTCTTCAGATATTACTTTAGGCAAACTTTTAATATCTCTGTGCCTGAGTTTACTTATCTATAAAATGGGGATGATAACAGTATCCACTCATCAGATTTCTTTGATCATTGTGTTGGTCCAGAAAAAGTATATAGAGCAACATTCAATAAAAGTTTTCTCTTATATAATTTCCTGCATAAAACAATCATAGGAGCTAGTTAGGTATTACTGTTCCTTTTAACAGATAAAGAACTTAAGATGAAAAGACATATTATCAGTATTTGCCATGCCACAAGACAAAAACTACACTTAAGTCTTCTGATGCTAAACCCAGTGTCTTTTCCACTCCATCTCTGAGACTATAATGGCAGCCCCAGTCTTTCTATAACCTAATCTCTGAAGTCATCTTCTGTCACTTCTGCTGTATTCAGTACTCTAGAAGCTAGTCTTTAAATCTGGCTCACACCCAAGGACAGGGAATTATTTGAAGTATAACACCAGTGTGTGGGGATCACAGGAGACCAGGTGAGAGGCCACTTATGACTGGCCCCTTCCCCTTTCTAGGAGTCTCACAAGTCTGATAGGTGGGGTTGTGCTCAGAGGTTTTTGAACTGTGGAATGAGAGGTCAGAGCATTCCCGAGCCAATGACCTAGGAGGAGACTTTGCTTTCCCCTCCTGAAAAGAAAGAGAATCTTAGCTCCTTTGTTCACTGCTCCACATTGGCCACACCTTTTAATCAAGGAAGTACAGTCTCAGACTACACCCATGGAAATAAAAGAGGTATCAAGCCTGGGCCGAGCAGTTTTCTTCTGCCCTTCAGATGACACTAGAAACATGTTCACATAAGAGATTTCTTGGAGGAAATGCCTACCAAGGACAGACCTATGAAGGAGGAAACCAGAGAAGGTGGGAGAGCTTTCAGATTGCATTACAGGACATCTGTGCAAGGCAGGGTAAAGGAGGTGGGGACAGAGAGCTTTGTGCTGCAGTGCAATTCCAAGAAAGGACATGCCAGCTCACTGAGAAGTCCTTGATCCATCATCCATCAGAAGAGTCCTGGGGATAACAGAAGTGAGCCTGGAATGGTACCCCCGCTGTGCTCAGCCCTTGACTGGGAGCAGTCTGAGGGACGTGTGGCCTCAGCACTAGTAGAGCAGGGGGTCCTGGGGGCCAGCAGCTAGGGATCTGGCCACATCTTCTCACATGTGTCATGCACATGCCATAGGGTCGGATTCCTGTGTCAATGAGGTGAGCACAGGTGTTAAAGGACCACAGAGGCGGTGCATCTAATCCAGACTTTCAGGGTGAGGGTGGAGCTTTCTGCAGTGCAGTGGTCAAAACTGACACAGGAGCACAGAGAAGAGGAATTAGCAAATCCACCCATGCTGCTAATGCAGGTACATACTGGTACCACCACTTGGAAAACCACTGGTGGTGTGTAGGCAGCTGAAGTCTTTGCATGCCCTGGGAGGTAATGCTCCACTCCTGGGGATGGCAATTAGAGGAAATCTTTCCCCGTGCACATGGATGCACTGGTCTGTGTGTACAAAAACGTGCCCAGCAGTATCGCTGGTACTCGGCACCCACAAAGGACACAGTCCACGCCCATCAGCAGGACAGATGGCTTGTGGTCCAGTGGGATAGCATCAGCAAGGAAAGGAAGTGAATTTACGGCTACACTCAATAACTTGGATCACGAACACAATGTTGGGGTGGTGGAAATCAGTTCACTAGTGCAACATTTTAAAAGGAGGCAGAAACAAGATACTGCTTAGGGAATGTATGCATAGATGGTAAGACCACAAAGAAATACAAGGAGAGACTTCCCTAGTGGTCCAATGATTAAGAATCTGTCTTGCAATACAGGGCACCTGGGTTTGATCCCTGGTCTGTAACCAAGATCCCACATGCCTCGAAGTAACTAAGGCTGAGCCCTGTAACTAAGATCTGTGGTGATAAAATAAATAAATATCAAAAAAAAAAAGAAAGAAAGAAAAGGAAAGCAAGGAAAGTGAGGGCGAGTTGGGGCTAAGTTTCTGTGGAGAGGCACAGAAAAGGATTCTGGGATGGGGGAATCCAGGATGCTTGTCTTGAATAATTTTTCTCTAAACTCTTCATATGTGCTTCATGCAATCTCTGTCTGTATAAGTCGTAGTTTTTTCTTTTTTTTAAAGGAAGGAGGATAGGAGTAGGCTACGTGGAGGAAGTGGAGTGTGTTCCAAGCAGAGGGCAAAGGACAGGAGGGGAGGTGCGTGCAGGGGTTAGGGACTTGCAAACCCCATAGGGTGACGAAGTGAGGAGTGGCAGGTCATGGAGGCAGACAGAGGCCCCTGCAGATGGAGGACTTTGAACCGGAGGGCAACAGGGAGCCCCTGAGGTATTTAAGCTGTGGAGAGACAGAATGAGATCTATTTCCAGGAAGATCCTTGGGCCCCAGCGTGAGGATGTGCCTCAGAGATCCAGGTGAGTGGGGATGAGCTGGGGAAAGGAGGAGGGTGCCTGGTCCTCGATGTTGCCAGTGGCTGGTCTTCTTCACCATCCGGCCAACTGCTCTGTTCTGCTGCATCCAGGGACTTGTCATTTCTTAATCACAGAATCATTCGTAACTGGAGGAGAGTCCCTACTTGGCTGCTCTCCAACATCAATCAGGAATATTACTGATGGAGGTGAACTGTAATTCTGGGTCCCAAGGGCCCTTTCATTTACATGCTGGACATTTTGGTGGAAAGGGGTAAAGAAAAACAAGCGAAAGGATTTGTAAGTAACTAATCATCCCAAAAGTTCACACTTTGTAGGAATCATTTAATAATAGTGCTATATGTAACGATTCTTTATCACTAAAAAACTTGTTCCATCTGCAATAATATTATAGATGAGTGTTTGGTTAACATGGGGAAGTTTTTTTTAGTGATTATGTATTCGATTTTAAGGTCAGTTGTGGACTTCTTTATTCAAGTCAGGAACTGAATTCCCCAAATATGGGCCCATCCAAAAAGTTTGTTTCGGTTTTTCGGTAACATGTTATGGAAAAACCTGAATGAGCTTTATAGCTAACCCCAAACTCCTACATGTTCTCCTAAGATCTCAGTAAACCCAGGCTGAAAGTTCAAGCTGATGTAATGTGGGAGGAACCACCTAATGGCTCCCAATTATCCTGTAATCTTAATTGCATGTGAGGAAATTATTTTCTTTCTGGCAGCATAAATAGCTGCTATTGTTGCCATTGTATTTATTTTTTAAAATATGGCCAATTTGATGAAATTAACAATATTTCTTTATTATAATCTATCTGCCCATGTCCATTTTCCTGTCTTAAAAATGTTTTATCATCCTTGGTTTGTTCAAATCAGGATTCAGAAAAGTTTCACAGGTTGTATTTTGTTGGCATGTCTCTTATGTGTCATTTTATCTGTAACAATGGTCAGGAAACATCCTGTAAAAGGTTAGACACTTAACATTCTAGGCTTTGTGGCCTGTACAATTGTTGAGAAAGCACTAAACTCTGCAGTTATAGCATGAAAGCAGCCCCTTGAAAATGTGTGAAAAAGTCACCGAGCTGTATTCTTGTAATAAAACCTTATTTAGACAGACAGCAGAACAGATTTGGCCCACTGCTCAGGGTTTGCAAACCAACCCCTGGTTTACAGTTCTGTAAGGAAAGAGGTTGGGTTTCCCAGGTGGCGCTAGTGGTGAAGAACCTGCCTGCCAATGCAGGAGACATAAGAGACAGCAGAGTTTGATCCCTGAATTGGGAAGATCCCCTGGAGGAGAGCAAGGCAACCTACTCCAGTATTCTTGCCTGGAGAATCCCATGGACAGAGGAGCCTGATGGGCTATGGTCCATAGGGTCGCAAAGAGTTGGACATGACTGAAAAGACTTAGCACAGCACAGCAGCACAAGGAAGGTTTACCTGTAGAAGCTAATAATATGCTATGATTTTATAAGGCTCAGACAGTAAAGAATCTGCCTGCAATGCGGGAGACTTGGGTTGGATCCTTGGGTTGGGAAGTTTCCCTGGAGGAGGGCATGACAACCCACTCCAGTATTTGGTAGCTCAGCTGGTAAAGAATCTGCCTGCAACGCAGGAGACCTGGGTTCATCTGTGGGTGGGGAAGATCCCCTGGAGAAGGGAATGTCTACCCACTCCAGTATTCTGGCCTAGAGAATCCCATGGACAGAGGAGCCTGGCAGGCTACAGTCCATGGGGTCCTAAAGAGTTGGACACAACTGAGCAGTTTTCACTTTCAAAGAAAATAACTTCAAGCATTATAAAGTTAATGAGTTTCTTTTGGAGATACTCAAAAAGTATGGGCAATCTGAAAAAACAGATACTATCTAATAGGAAAACATTCTATCTAGATTTGATACATTCTAAAGTACAGAATCTTTCTCATAGCAGCTTTTGAGGAAGTTGGCTACTTACTAAATACCTTCTCCAGTAAAAATAATCATTTACCTTCTGAACATGTTCTCTGTTGGAATCCCCTCTGCCTCCTACACCCTCTCAGCTAGCTGTCCTCTTCTTCCTTTGTAAAAAGATGGTCAACGAAGTTCAGATCAAGGGCATAGCTCTGTTTTGCCAAGGCAAACTTGACCCTGAGTCGGCAGGGGGCTGCATAGCTATTACCTGTAATCTAGTGCCTATGTGCTTTGCTTCTTTTACTAAATCTCTCTTCAGTCCTGTCTGATGATAATGGGGGCTTTCTGGCCAACGTCCATCAGCGGAGCCCAGGCAACACGGGGTGTGATGCTCCTCCCAGAGGCCTAGACTTTGAGATGGGGCTTGTATGTTGATTTCCTTTCCGGGAAGTGTTGACCTGTGGTGTCACAACATCCACCTTTCGACACTCCTCGGGTGGCCAGGTCATTTTGGGGATGCTTCTCGTGCAGGCTTCAGCACTATTGTCTTCCTTCCTTTGGTTAAAGTTCTCTGAACAGGGAGACTATTTTGAGCAGTAAAAGACATCACCTGGGCTCTCCAGAAGATTACAGACTTGCTATGAAGATTTATGAAGATAAAACAATCAGAGGAAAAAATACCAACACGCTGAGTTGTAATCTAAGTGTGATGAATTAGGAGCTGAGGAAACATCACCCGGGGGTATGACCACAACAAGGGAAAATCAGTCTAGAATGTTTTCGCTATTCTTGACCCTTGCCTTTCTAGCTGCCCCTCAAATATCCTATCAGTCTCCCAATCTGACAGGTTCCACCTCTCACACTCCTTCCTTCAACCTCCACGAGCTCGGTTCACGGTGACCTCTGAGTGTGTTCCTGCTTACACAGGTGCACACTTGCACACCTGCTCCTTTTGAATCCATTTAGCCCCAGTTACCTCCAGCTGAGAAACTCCTCCATGCTGAGCAGGCCTCTCCTTGAATGACTGCCCCTCTAGTTTATTTTTCTGGGTACTCTCACCTCACCCCGGAAGCCTGGCCCCTCCAAGACCCCTGCAGATGCTGTCTTGATCCATCTGCAACCTTCTCCAGCTCATGGCCTTTGTTCATTTTATTAATATACATCTAAGATCTTATTGTGTGTGCATGCTCAGTTGCATTCAACTCTTTCTGACCTTGTGGACTTGTAGCCCACTAGGCTCCTCTATCCGTGGAATTTTCCAGGCAAAAATATGGGAGTGGGTTGCCATTTCCTCCTCTAGGGAATCTTCCCAATCCAGGGATCAAACCTTCGTCTCTCGTGTCTCCTGCATTGGCAGGCAGATCCTTTACCTGTTGAGCCATCTAAAAAGCCCCTAGTTTATTTTTCCGGGTGCTCTCACCTCACCCCAGAAGCCTGGCCCCTCCAAGATCCCTGCAGATGCTGTCTGATCCATCTGCAACCTTCTCCAGCTCATGGCCTTTGTTCATTTTACTATTATAAATCTAAAATCCTCCTATGTGTGTTCTTCTGGACTTTGCACTTGTGGAGAAAGAACACAAAGCTGTTTAATACCTCCCACATTGTCAACGTTTAACATTAAGAACACTTATAGCCCTCCAATAGGTAGTTGAGGATACTTCACGATAAAGTTAGAAGAAAAACTAACTGCTTCAGTAAGTGGAGATACAGGAAGTATTGTCTCTTTATAGTCATAAAATTAAAAAATACATTAAGTATTTCTTTCCTAAAAAAAAAAGATATTGTGCTAAGGAGAACATCTCCCACAAACATCCCATAATTTATGTGCAGGGGAGGGTAGGCAAAGGTGAAAATAAGAGAACATTCCATTTGCTGCTGCTGCTGCTAAGTTGCTTCAGTCGTGTCCAAATCTGTGCGACCCCATGGACTGCAGCCTACCAGGCTCCTCCATCCATGGGATTTTCCAGGCAAAAGTAATGGAGTGGGGTGCCATTGCTTGCTCTGACGTTCCATTTAGGCAAACTTTTGCTTTATCTTTTTATTTTTCCTTGTAAGTGGAGCCCAGATTTGAGCTGCCCCTCTTCCAAAAAAAAAAAACAACAAAAAAAAAACCCTTATTTTTTTCAAAATTAAAAAATAACTTGAAATTGGTGGATCAAAAGGGAGGAAAATGTTTAGGGAACTGCCTAATGCCTGACCTAATAATGTGTGTTGCCCACAGGGTTTCATTCTGCGAGGCACACAACCAATAGCACAGGCAAGTTGGTGGGGTGAGATAAAGATTATTTCTGAGATATTATTTCCTGGATATTTACGGGAGGCTTGCTGAGAAGACAGACAACTGCAGGCAAATCAACACAGCTAAAAGGATCTAAACGTGGGAGCAAGGGTGTGGGGAGTGGGGGGCAGGAAACATTATGGGTTCACGGGGCTTCCCTGGTGTATAGACGGTAAAGAATCTGCCTGCAATGCGGGAGACCTGGGTTTGATCCCTAGGTCAGGAAGATCCCCCTGGAGAAGGGAATGGCAACCCTCTCCAGTATTCTTGCTGGGAGACTTCCATGGACACAGGAGCCTGGTGGGCTATGGTCCACGGGTCACAAAGAGTTGGACACGACTGAGTGACTAACACTTTTTTTTTTTTTGCCTTTCACTGGCTCACTGGTAAAACATTTAGGAACAAGATAAATTTGAAATGTTGTGACTTGGGTATGAGCCACTGTATGAGGAACAAAGGTGGTACTGAGCAGCCAGGCAGAGATACAGGATTTTCCCGGCCACGGTCTGGCTCTGCGCAATTAGTGATGAAAACAGCCCCAGGTCTCAGTGAGGAGGGATTTGGGAGACAGAGCTCGCATTTGCCAGAATGGTGGCTCCCTTTTTCACCATGGAGAAGCTGATAGGCTGATGAGAGCGATGATTGACAGCTTTAAATATGACTTGGTGACACCGTGGGATTTTTTTCTTCATTGAAAACATTTACATTTCTTCACTTCCTAAGGGCTGTAGTTAGAAACTCAGGTCTATTTTTTTTTTTTTTTTGGACATAAACGATAACATTTTATTATAGAAAAAGCATCCCAAATATAAGGATTTCGTAAACACTGGTAGGTGAACAAGTGCAACTTTAAACGTAAATACAAAGAGGCAAAACCTACGAGCATTTTGCCTTAAAGAGGAAATGTCATGTTCTCCTGCAGAGGGTATCCCGCCAGAGCACAAACGTGGCTCCATCTCCCACAAAGGCCTCAGGTCTGCTTGCTGAACTATGCCCAGTTTAACAATTTCAAAATGATGGCAAGAAGTGGCACTGAGTAAATCACCAAGACTGACTCTTAACTTTCTATTGACTACTACTCAGTAAAGGCTCCCATCACACTCTGGCTGTGTTTCCTCAGAGGAGGATCAGCTGGAACACTGTCCATCCTTCCTGGGCTTATTCCACAGTGTTTTCACAGACCTGCATACATTAGGTTACCATGCATTGAGGCATCTTTGAGAATTAATGATCTTGTGTGAAATCAATCAAGTCCCTTTCAGTTCAGTTCAGTTCAGTCGCTCAGTCGTGTCTGACTCTTTGCTCCCCATGAATCGTAGCACGCCAGGCCTCCCTGTCCATCACGAGCTCCCGAAGTTTACTCAAACCCATGTCCATCGAGTCAGTGATGCCATCCAGCCATCTCATCCTCTGTCATCCCCTTCTCCTCCTGCCCCCAATCCCTCCCAGCATCAGGGTCTTTTCGAATGAGTCAACTCTTCCCATGAGATGGCCAAAGTATTGGAATTTCAGCTTCAGCATCAGTCCTTCCAATGAACACCCAGGACTGATCTCCTTTAGGATGCACCGGTTGGATCTCCTTGCAGTCCAAGGGACTCTCAAGAGTCTTCTCCAACACCACAGTTCAAAAGCATCAATTCTTCGGCACTCAGCTTTCTTCACAGTCCAGCTCTCACATCCATACATGACCACTGGAAAAACCATAGACTTGACCAGACGGACCTCTATTGGCAAAGTAATGTCTCTGCTTTTTAATATGCTACCTAGGTTGGTCATAACTTTCCTTTCAAGGAGTAAGCATCTTTTAATTTCATGACTGCAATCACCATCTGCAGTGATTTTGGAGCCCAAAAAATGAAGTCTGACACTGTTTCTACTGTCTCCCCATCTATTCCCCATGAAGTGGTGGGACCAGATGCCATGATCTTAGTTTTCTGAATGTTGAGCTTTAAGCCAACTTTTTCACTCTCCTCTTTCACTTTCTTCAAGAGGCTTTTTAGTTCCTCTTCACTTTCTGCCATAAGGGTGGTATCATCTGCATATCTGAGGTTATTGATATTTCTCCTGGCAATCTTGATTCCAGCTTGTGCTTCTTCCAGCCCAGCGTTTCTCATGATGTACTCTGCATATAAGTTAAATAAGCAGGGTGAGAAGTCTCTTTACACAGGAATATAAAATAAGAAGGAAAAGGTGATTATACTGACCTAGGGCATACACTGAGGTTACTTTTTTGGAAAAGGATCAGATTTTGATATCTGGGCTTTTTTTTGGCTGCACCAGGTGTTAGTTGTGGCACGTGGGATCTTTAGTTGTGACATGTGGGATCTAGTTTCATGACAAGGGATCGAACCTGGGTCCCCTGCATTGAGAACATGGAGTAGCCACTGACCACCAGGGAACTCCCTGACTTCCCTTCTTATTTTTTCTTTTCTAATAATGTAGTGTGTGTGCTCAGTCGTATCTCACTCTTTGCGACTCCGTGGACTGTAGCCTACCAGGCTCCCCTGTCCATGGAATTTGCCAGGCAAGAATACTGGAGTGGTAACCATTCCCTTCTCCAGGGGATCTTCCCAACTCAGGGATGGAACCTGAGTCTCTTACATCTCCTGCATTGGCAGGCAGATTCTTTACCACTGCACCACTTATTCCCTATCACAAAAACTTAGTTGAAAATGAATGACAATTTCTGGCTAATCAAATCTTAAACATATGCCATATAAAATGTTTAGGAAACTCTAAATTACAGAAATTTTTTTTCTTGTCAAACTGAGACTTTGTATTCTTTGACTAATACCTCCTGGTTCCTTGCTTCTTGCAGCTCCTGCCAATCACTTTCCATGTATGCTTCTATGCGTTTAACTACCTTAGATATTTCAAGTAAGTGGTATTATATAGCATTTATCTTTCTGTGTCTGGATTATTTCACTTACATAATATCCTCCAGGTTCATTCATGGAGATCATTTTTGTACAGTTCTTCTGTGTATTCTTGCCACCTCTTGTTAATATCTTCTGCTTCTGTTAGGTCCATACCATTTCTGTCCTTTATTGAGCCCATCTTTGCAAACAAACAGCAAAGTTTCTCTTTTTCAAGGCTGAATAATATCCCATTTACCACATCTTCTTTATCTACTCTTGCACATTTTTAAAAAAAGATTTAACTACTTATTTTATGTTTTGGCTGTGCTGGGTCTTCGTTGCTGTGCATGGACTTTCTGTAGTTGAGGTGAGCCAGGACTACTGTTTGTTGTGGTGCCTGGGCTTCTCACTGTGGTGTCTTCTCTTGCTGGGGACAACAGGTTCCAGGCATTTGGGCTTCTGTAGTTCCAGAGTGGGCTCAGTAGCTGTGGCACCCAGGCTTAGTTGGTCTGCAGCATCTTCCTGGAGCAGGTATCGAACCCATATGCCCTGTGTTGGGAGCTGGATTCTTAACCACTGGACCACCAGGGAAGCCCCATTCTTGGACATTTTATTTCCTGTCTTCACTGTTGTGAATCATGCTACAACAAACATGAGTGAGATATCTCTTTAACACCATGATTTCAATTCTTTCAGATACAGAATCAGAAGAAGGATTCCTGGGTCATATGGTAGTTCTATTTTTAATTTTTTTTTGCAGAGCATACGTACTGTTTTCCATAGTGGCTACACCAATTTACACTGTCACCAGTAGTGTATAGGGTTCTCTTTTCTCCACGCTCTTACTTGTGTTCTGTTGGCTTTTTGGTAACAGTCATTTCAGCAGGTGTGAGCTAACATCTCGTTGCAACTTTGATTTGCATTCCCCAGATGATGATCCCAAGGATCTTCCCAGACCAGGGATCAAACCCACGTCCCCTGCATTGGCAGGTGGATTCTTTTTTTTTTTTTTTTTGGCAGTGGATTCTTAACCATGGGACCACCACGGAAGTCCCCAAGAAATTATTACCAAGGCCAATGTTAAGAAGCTTCTTCCTATGTTTTCTTCTAGGAGCTTTATGGTTTCAAGCTTTATGGTTTCTTTATATATATATTTAATCTGTTTTGAGTTGATTTGTGTGGGTGGTATGAGGCTACCCCCCATGGCTCAGCAGTAAAGAATCTGCCTGCAATGCATGAGCCACAGGAGATGTGGGTTCGATCCCTGGGTCAGGAAGATCCCCTGGAGGAGAGCATGGCAACCCACTCCAGTATTCTTGCCTGGAGAATCCCATAGATAGAGGAGTCTGGCGGGCTACAGTCCATACAGTTGCAAAGAATTGGACACAACTGAATCGACTTAGCACACAGCACATGTGTGGGTGGTACAAGACAAGTCCAATTTTGTTCTTTTGCAAGTGGATATACAGTTTTTCCAGCACAATATACTAAAGAAACTATCCTTTTCCCTTTGTGTATTCCTGGATCCCAGATGAAGGTCACTGGTTGACCTTATACTTGTGGGTTTGTTTCTGGTCACTCTATTCTATTCCACTGGTATATATGCCTGTTTTTATACTAGTACTGCTTTGCTTGCTATAACTTTGTAATACAGTGTGAAATCAGGAAGTACACTGCCTCCAGCTTTGTTCTTCTTGCTCAAAATTGCTTTGGCTTTTCAGGTTTTTTTTTTTTTTTTTTTAATTCCATATGAATTTTAGGATTGTTTTTTCAAAATTCTCTAAAAATATTATTGAGATTTTGATAGGAATTGCATTGAATCTGTAGATTGCTTTGGGTAGTACTGGCATCTTAACAATATTAATTCTTCCAACTCATGAACATGGCTCTCTTTCCATTTATTTGTGTCTGCTTTCATTTCTCCCAACAGTGTTCCGTAGTTTTCAGTACATCGATATTTCACCTTTTTGGTTAAGCTTATTTCTAAGTATCAGAGCAACTTTTAAAATTAATAAATGAATACTGCAAAAACATTTTATAATTCTAAATGACTCTGTGTGTGTGTATTAGTCGCTCAGTTGTGTCTGACTCTTTGTGACGCCATGGACTGTAGCCCATCAGGTGCTCCTGTCCATGGGATTTCCCGGGCAAGAATACTGGAGTGGGTAGCTATCCCCTTCTCCAGGACATCTTTCCAACTCAAGGACTGAACCTGGATCCCTTGCATTGCAAGCAGATTCTTTACCATCTGAGCTACCATGGGAAGCCCCCTATATGTCTATACAAAGTACAAAATTCAAAAAATCTTTTTTGGTGAATTAACATTTATAGTTATCATAGGAAGACACTAAATTTGCAGCAGCATTCTCTATGATTTTATTATTATTTTTAAATGAACCCACCAGTATTCTGCCACTGTGCTTAAAATTTTGTTTAAAGGGTTGTAAAATTTATTAATGGGGACTTTCCCAGTGGCTCAACAGTAAAAGAATATGCCTGCAATGCAGGAGATACGGGAGTCTCAGGTTCGATCCCTGTGTGGTGAAAATCCCCTGGAGGAGGACATGGCAATCCACTCCAGTATTTCTTGCCTGGACAACCCCATGGACAGAGGAGCCTGGTGGGCTACAGTCTATGAGGTGGCAAAGAGTCAGACATGAAGAAGTGACTGAGCACACAACAGAAAGTTTACTAACAACCAAAAAAGAAGGAACAGTAAACAGCTACTGAATATAGGATACTTTCTTATTTACATGTTTCAACTGCAATAAGCATGTTTTAATCAACATTGCAAGTAATCAAAGGAGTACAACTCCTTTTTCTCCTTTTCAGAAGAAACCCATGAGCCCTCAGGCAGTCACCAGATTGGGAGAATTGAGGGTGCTGACTGTTGAAATATTATGCAGTCAGGCTAATTTCCTTACGCTACTTCTCAGGTTAGAGGGAGGAGGAGGGGAAAAAACCAGATTCTCAAGCAACCCTGAGCATTAGGGGAAATTATGGCGACTCTAGAGGAGATGCTAAAAGTTGAAGTCAGCTCATGGTATTGCCCTGGTCTGTGGCTTGGCATAATCATTTATGCCACATTTCCTCATTTAAACTGGGACATGTGACAGGAGGGACAGCTGAGGAAGGTACCATCCTGGGAAACCTGTACGTAACTCACTTCTGAAGGTTCAGAAATTTCTTACTTCCTTTTTATTTATTTACACTATCTTATTATCTTTAACCAAAGGCGAAATTACACTAACTAGGTAATTTCTACTACTGCCTCCACGGTTTCTCTTTGAAAGGACAAGGTGATGGAGAGGTCAGAGAAAATGCCAAAATTCAGGTGTCACAGAAGCGGTGTACTCAAACCATCCTTACCTTTGGTGGTGGATGCGAGGTTGAGGATAACAATCAGTAAGGTGTCTGGATACGGTGGCATACGGAGTCTCAATTTTGGTTTACACAGAGTACATGGTAGACCTACTGCAAAACAGTATGAGCTCAGCCTCCAGATAGTCTGGCTCCAAACTTGGTCCCTATTCCTATCAGACCTGGGGCTGGTCTTGAGTGCCTGCTTCTAAATCCCTAAGGAGGGGGTTACCCTAATAGTTCTTGCCTCATAGAGCAGTTATGAGATTTTAAGACACATAAAAAAGCCACATTGTGGTCCCTGGTACGCAGTTAAGTGCTCAGTAAACCTTACCTATTATTAAAGCAGTGAAATGTTGACAAACATCTTGCCTACAGACCCTTTCAATGGGGCAAGCACGGGCAGGGGAATCAGGAGCGAGGCTTGAGAAAGAGGCATCGAGTCCAACTCCTGCCTCAGTTGGTAAAGAATCCACCTGCAACGCAGGAATCCGCCTGTGATGCAGGAGACCCCTGGTTCCCTTCCTGGGTCTGGCAGATCCCCAGGGAAGGGAAATGGCAACCCACTCCAGTATCCTTGCCTGGAAAATCCCACGGACAGAGGAGCCTGGCAGGCTACAGTCCATGCGGTCACAAGAGTTGGACACGACTTAGCGACTAAACCACCTCCACCACCACCACGTGCCGGGGCGAGCACAGCCAAGGCTGTTGGGCAGTGAGCTGTGTGTGCATGTTTGGGGGTGGGGTGGGGTGGGGTGAGGGTTATTCACTGCGTCCAGGGCACGCACAACCCCAGACGGTTACTAAATGGCCTTCCAAGCTTTCAGCTTGGTTCTCTAAGTGAACGCCCAGTAAACATTGAAAGAATATCAGTTTGAGCCGGAGTATTAGCCTGTCCTTAGCAACAACACGTGGGTCAGGCTATGCGCACAAAACAACAAATGCCAGTCTGTGCCAGGCAGCGTTCTCAATGGTTTATGAGCATCAAGTCACTCACAGGTTATCACGGCCCCTAGGAAGCAGGTGCCCTTCACATCCCCCTTTTATGCAGGAGCCGGCCCCAAGGTCAGGCAGCCCGCGAGGGATGGGGAAAAAAGGGGAGCCCTCCCGCCCCACTGCCGGCGCCGGGGGCCCACTTTTCCCGTCGAAGGGGTCCAGGGAAGCCGCCCCTGGGCAGCCACGCTGGAAAAAGGAGAGCTGTGGGCAAGGGCACTTAGGGCAGCCCACCCGGGTATCCCCCCCGCGGAGTGGGAGGTGGTGGTGGTGGGGGGGCGCAGATCGAAGCCTCAGAATGTTCCAGAACCTGGGTGAGCGGCCGGGGGTAGGGTGGGGGTGCGGGGAGAGAGAATCCCCGTGTCCCGCAGACATTCCCGCGCGGAGCAGTGTGACCGCGGAGCAGGCCCTTCGCGCCCGGCAGTCGGGGCGCGCGCGCGCGCGCGCAGGGACCGCACCGCACCGCACCGCACCGCAGCGCACGCGCACACGGGGGCGCAGGCTCGCCCGCCGCCCAGGACGAGACGGGAGGCCTGGAAAGTTCCAGCTGGTTCGAGAAGCGTACGTAGCCAGCGCAGCGGCAGCAGGGTCGGAGGGGGGCGATCGGCGGCTGCCGGCGGCTCCTGGTCGGAGAGACCCGCGGCGCGTCCCCGCTCTGTGGCGCCGGCCCGGCCCGGGGGCTGGGGGCGGAGGAGGGGAGGGGGAGGGTCCCCGGGCGCCGCCGAGAGCCGGGCTTTTCGGTGGGGGCGCGGCGCGGCCGCCTTAAGGAGGGGGCGTGGCCTGGCGCCCGTGTAGGGGGTGTGGCCCGCCGAGGGGGCGTGGCAGCCCCGTCTGCGCAGCTGCCAGCGGCTTTAAGCCCGGGCTCGCGCGGCCGGAGCGTGCTGTCGCCGCCCGGGAGCCTTCCGGCCCAGTTAGTGAAGCCAGTCAGCTTCTCCGCGCGGGTCAGCCCACCCTCCTCCGGTGTCCTGGGAGCCGGCTCGGTGCGGAAGCCGCGGGCCATCCGTTCGGGCATGCCCCGCTACGAGCTGGCTTTGATCTTGAAAGCCATGCAGCGGGTGAGTGACCTTCCCACCGCCCCCCCCACCTCACCTCACCTCAGCCCGCCTTCCCCGCTAGGCCGCCGCCGCCGCCCCTTCCCTCAGTTCCCGCGGGGCCGGAGGTTGGGGAAGCGGGGGGACTGGGGCAGCGGGCGTTCTCGTTTGATGGGGCGCTTGTGGAGTGGGGGGAGGCCCCCGCCTGCCCGGCGAGGCCGCGTGCGCGCGGGAGGCGGGGGTGTGCCGGCGCGGGAGGGTGTGTGCCTCGCACGCGGCCTCGCCGGGCGGGCGGGCGGGCGATGGGAGGTGGGGGGACGGGCCGGCCCTCCGGATCCCAATGAGAAGGTCTGCGGGGAGGACACGCGCCAGCGCGGGCCTGGAGCCCAGGGTCCCCCGCGCGCCAGCCGTCGCGAAGCTGCCTCGTCGCCGGCCCCGCTCCGCCGCCGCCCACTCGCCTCAGCCTGCCTCCGCCGCCCGCCCGCCCGCCTTCCACTGTAGCGCCCGCCGGCCGCCCCGGAACCGTCCGTGCTCAATAAAACCTTCTCCAAAGCGTGTGTGTGTGTGTGTGTGTGTGTGTGTGTGTGTGTGTGCGCGTGCGCGCGCGGTTGTGTCTGGACCACGGTCGCGTAGAACCGGCTCTCACGTTAAAAAAAAAAAAAAAATTCTTTGATTTTCTCTTTTTGTGACTTCAGCGGCAGTCCTGCTCCGGGTGCCCTTAGCCCAGTTTTCATTCATCCAAGTTGTGGCCTTTTTTTTTGCGCCTTCCGGAAGAAACTTGGCTACCCCCCCCACCCCACCCCCGCCCTGCTTTTGATTGCTCTTGAGGTAGGGGATTTCAGATTTGGAGGGATGCTAAGCGATCCTGCAAGCCCGTTCCACTCCAGGGAATGGTGCGGCCGAGGACAGGGACCCCGCAGCCTGGAGCCGTTCTTCGTTCTCTGTTCTGGGTCAGGTACTCCTCAAGCCGTCGCCGAAACCCCCTTCTTCTGTGAATTTGGTAACGTAGCGTGTGGTGTATGCTTTTTTTTTTCCCCTCCCCCCCACCCCCTTCCCTTGCAGGTATAGATAACGACGACAAGAACAACAACAAAATACTAATGTTTGAACTTTGGGAACATAGCTAGCTTCTTAACATCGCCAGAAACTTGGGGCACATTGTATATTTCGGATCAGTGTTGAAAACGAGCTGTTAGAAAGTTAGATGGTACTTAAATTTGGGGCTATTGGAAAATTACCAATCCCAGAGCATTAGGAAAATTTTGGTTCTTTGCACACTGAGCTGGGAAGACACCGGGTCTCTGGATCAGGTCTGGAGAGCCTGGTCAGGCATGCTGTTGTGGCCTCAAGCTTGTTCTTCCTGAATTTGGGAGAAGATAAGGTTGTATTGTTTAGCCTCTTGAGTATTACCGCTTTCTTGGCTCACTTCCCTCTAAAATACAGTGCTTAAAGAGAATAGGAACAATGAAAAAAACTCTTCCTTTTAACTTACCCGTTTTAGGAGGTATCAGAACCTGGGAAATGTGTTGAAATTTTTTTTGTTTCACCTTGTTTTAGGGAGAAAGCAAGTATCATGAGTCAATGTGTATAGTGTTTGTTCATTCCATAAACCTTTGAAATGAAAATTCAGAACTCTTTATCTTTAGGATAGCTGCTGAGTACTGTGCATTTGTTCACAGAGCTTCTAGTATGTTAGTTAAATGTATTTATTATATACTTTTTTTGTGTGATGATTATTCAGTCATCTGTGGTGTGGAACACACATTTTTTTTACTCCAGATAAGCTACATAGTGCAGCTTAAAATAATAATTCAATTAACCTTTTTTGAAATCCTGGCAGGTGTGTGGGATAATCAAGGTGATTATTTGCAGATAATCAAGGTGAACTCCTGCCTGGAGGTGCAGGCCTCCATGGCTACAAATAAGGACATTGTAACAATGATGATGAAGTTGTGTTGAAGAGATCCTTGACCTAAATAAAGTAAGATTAAACAGTAAAAAAAAAAAAAAAAAAAACTCTTTTTTTTGTATTCATAAAACGTGTTTTTGAGTAGGTTGTCAATTCGAGTAACACACACAAAACTTCTGTCTTCTAAGTTCTGCTTGCTTTCAATTTGGGGAAATTGAGTTCTAAAATAAGATCAATACTTAGGGAGGAAATGAATGAAAAATGCCACTGTGAGCTTTGACAGGCTTTAGGGAAAGTTCCTTTCTAATATGCAGCAGTTTTGTCGTTCTGTAGGTAGCCCATTGTGTGTAACTCCCCAATTTAAGTAGCGTATCTATTTTTAGATTTGGAAATGTGTATGCCTCTTATGGTGCACCTTTTTGATGACTTAATTTCCACCTCCCTCAAGTCATTTATGTATTTTGGAATAGAGGGAATACTGTGGGTAATTTTTAAAACAGATGTGCATGTTGAGACTTAATTTTTTCAGTCTTTTCATAGATTCCCAGAGAGATTTTCTTGTTTCTTTTTTGGGGGGGATACTCTATAGGCCTGAAGAGCCTTTGAGCCTGGTGGGCTACAGTCCATGCGGTTGCAAAAGAGCCCGATGTGACTTAGTGACTAAACCACCACCATAGGCCTGAAGAGCATTCCTCCTCTCTTTGGGGTGTATTACTTTTCCCTGTTCAACTCATTGCATTTCCTTTGACTCCCTAGCTCAAAGTCCTTAAAATTGAGCATAGAAGAGGTGTCGAATTTAAGATGCAGATACTCTGTTGAGGCTTTCATAGCATTTCTTGTGTTGGAGCCCCACTACATTGTAGCAGTCTCTACAGGGGTCCCCATTGGAAGATTTCAGGGTGTAGTACATAGAATGAATCCTTATTGAACTATATTCAGTTGTGTGTTAGTCACTTAGACGTTACAGTGCTTTTTCTCAGTTTGCAGTTGGGAGTCACTGTGAGTCTGCTTTTTTTGCACTTGCAAGTCTGTGCCCTTAGGAATGTAGATGCCAGACCTCCCAAGAAGAAATTTACTTGCATGTACCATTTAGCTTGAGTTTTATTAAACATGTATGTATAAAGTTGACTTATTTCCATATTTCCCCCCTTTTTTACCAATCTGATGTGAAAAGTAGATAACTGTTTAATTCTGAAAATTGATGCAGTAAAGTCATGGATGTTGTGAAACTAGACTTTTAAAGGTCATGATTAAAGCCATTTGAGAAGGTGGATGCTTAGACCAGTCTTAGACCATTATGTAGAAGAGTCTCCAGAATAAAACGGTTTTGAGAAGCTTGTCGTAGATTAGCACTGTGAAAGCTCCATTCACTTCTTGCAAACACAGTGTTCAGGGCTGTAGTGTGGAAGGACACAGCTGCAGAGGAAAGACCACACACTGCAGGCAGTCTCAGTCCAGCCTATGGGAGACATTTTTCAACAACTGAAAAGTTAACAAATTGCCTGTGAGATGGTGAGTTTTCTCTCCACGTCCCTGCTGACCTCTTGTTGTGAGAAGTTTAGGTAGATAGAGAGGAGGAGAGGTCATGACTTTGGTGGGTGAGATAGGACTCTGATTTCTGAGGTCCCTTCTCTTGAGAGTTTGAGAAATTGCTTATGTCTGTTGAGTTCACTTTGCAATTTGATATAAAAGATGGGCGCTTCATTTAAGCTAGGTAAAAGAATGAATTGACAGTTTTTTAACTTAAAACCATGTACTATGTGGAAAAGCTGAACTTTGTAGAAAAATTTGTACTTTTGGGGTAGGCTCAGGAAGAGGAATTTTGAGGTTAAAAAGAGATCTATGCAGAACATTTATATTTTTCGGTTACTTAGTTTGGGAACACGTAACATGTGTTAGCACGTTTGCCCAAAGGATGATAACCAGTTGGCATATTTAGAGTTGTAAAAGCCCTGGGAAAATATTTTTTCCTGAAGTCTTCTCATTGCTACTCAGGAATTTTTCCATGAAGAATTAAAGGTTAATGGTTTAAATAATTAGTTTAGTTCTAATTCTTAGTTTAATTCTAAGTAAATATAGGTGTGTACAATAAAATAGCATTTATATATTCTCGTATATTTTTTCGAATAGAAGTAAAAGCAGATGGCTGCTTTGAAAATCTTTTTAATTAAAACATTTCACAAGTTATTGGGTTAATGGTTTAAATAATTAGTTTAGTTCTAATTCTTAGTTTAATTCTAAGTAAATATAGGTGTGTACAATAAAATAGCATTTATATATTCTCGTATATTTTTTCGAATAGAAGTAAAAGCAGATGGCTGCTTTGAAAATCTTTTTAATTAAAACATTTCACAAGTTATTTTATGTTCAATATCTTTCATATTTAATTTTATTGAAAGATTAAAAGTTTTAAGGATAGCCCATTGAAATAGTTCTTTGCAAGTAAAGAGTTTTATGACGTGCTGAGTTTATGACTTGGGGTTTTTACATTTAGAAATAGAAATGTAGTTATATTCTAGTTTCTATAATTGTACAAAGCAATAGGTTTTCTGATAATGTAGGGAAGAGTTTCTCATATTTTTCTTTAGTCAAGCATTTTTGATTAGAAGACCTGGCAAAAGTGTGTTCTAGAGTTGTATCCCAAGTTTAGCATTTTGTGAAAGTAGTTTCTCCAAACTGTTAGCATTTTAGATACTTTCTGGAGGCATAGGGTCTAGCTGGGAACTCAGTATGAGACTGGCCAGCCTTAGGTCATTATAGCTTGGCTTGCTTGGCAATATTTGATAACTAGGAACTAGTGGTATTTTTGCTGTCAGGTGGTGGCAGACAGAAGTTCAAATGGAAACATCCTTGTTCTAGTTGTCAGATGACTGTTTGGTCTTTTTTTTTTTTTTCCACTTCTCCGAGCCTGCCCTTGACAGCTTAGCTTGTATCTTTATCTTCAGTAACCACCCTTTGTGTTTTGTCTACTTGGAATCAGATCACTTAAAACAGTTACCCCGTAAGGAAAGAGCTGAGCCTTGTGGGCAAGCAGTGTCATACTTTGACTTGGTACTAAAGTTTTCTTGGGTTCCAGCTTACTGCTGCAGCAAGCGATTGAAGGAGTGCTGTCCCTGCCCTTGAGCTACAGCTAAGGCACAAGGAGTGGCTGGGGGCCGAGGAAGCCGCCTTCACCAGATGTGGTTTGTATATGTGAAGACTGTTGGGCACAAGTTTGACTTTCTGCACTAACCTTTTTTTGTTTCCTTTGTGACTTGCACATTCAATGCAGATGTTTATTGCCTTTCAAAATCTAGATGTTTTCACGTGCAGACTACCACTGAATCTTCTCAACCTTTAGATTATAAAATCACTCCAAGGAAAACTTAAGTTTGAAAGCAATGAAGAAATTCTAGAGTAATGTTTTTCATCTAGTACCCTCATTATATTTGTAGTACAGGTAGGACTTATCTGTTCCTCATGAGGAGTGCATCTTTTTAGTGGAAGGCAATTCTAAACCAACAGGGATTGTTGCCAACACAGGTAGTTAATCTTTTCTCAGGGGAATCAAATTGAAGGAATTAGTCAGATTTAAAGAAGTCATTAACATTTAATGACTGTCTGGTAAGTTACCAATTTATCTGAAGGAAAAACTACCATCAGAAGTTTGGAAAAAGACAGTTAATCCAGTCCTGTTATCCTTGTTGTGCTCCAAATAGCAGTTGGCGAACTGTATGGCTCACAGGCCAAATCTGACCTGTTGCCTGCATTTGTGTGGCCTGTGAGATTAAGGAAGGATTTTACATTTTTAAATAGTTGGGAACAAATTAAAAGAAGATTTTATGGAAGTTCTATGAAATTCAGATATCAGAGTCCATAAATACAGGTGTGTTGGAACATAACCCTATTCATTTGTTTATATAAACCCCTGATTTAGAGGAAACAGACATAATTTCCTAGGTTCACCATTTGTCTTAACTTCTTATGGTGTTATATCCTGAGATTTCTGCTTTGATTTCTTCCTTTCCCTCCTTTTTCTATACTGTACCTTTGCCTTCATATAGTTTGCCTTTCTTTGGTAGCAAGCCGAGAACTGTGGCGTTCTGTGCTTTTCTGTGCTGGTTATAGCCTCCTGGATGTTCCCATGACACTGCTAGCTCGGTTTGGTTCAAACTTGGTTGAGTTGCCTACCCCCAGACTTGCCTGAGTTGTTTCTGTTTGTGGCTCCTCTTTTCTGTCACATGGGGCTAAACCAATCCAACTCTTTGTTCCTGCAGTCTCATTCCCATATAGTCTCTTCTCTGACCTAGCTGAGCTACTTAGGTTTCTTGCTTGGGTTCTTGCACTTTCTTAGTTGATCTCTTTAACGTACTGCTGAGGGGAGGGTAATCAATGCCTATTAAATATGTTTTCTGGGGTGCAAAAATACAAGTTTTTGAAATACTTTTAAAGAATTAAACTGGGATGCATTTTTGGGGAAATAATACAAACCATTGTATAGTGATGCTTTTTTGATTACTTCATCACCTTCCCATGTCAGTTGACTGTGTCAACACCATTGCCAAATTACAGCACATTCAGAAATGTGCTCTTTCTCAGAGATACTTGGAATGAAGTCTGGCATTTAACGCCACCTGTGATACGACTCATCTTTTTTTTTTTTTAACTTCATCTTTTAATTTCTTTCATTCTCCATTTTTGTACAGTACTGAGTAAAGAAAATTGCTGTATATCCCTATAAGTATCATTCCCTTTTATTTCCTTTTGTGCCTGTGTGATACTGCTTTTCTTGGAATGATCATCTCCAAGAAAACATGCCTCAAGTTCATTTTGATCATTTGGTATATGAAACAAATACTGCGGACCTGCCCTGTTTTGAATTGTAGTCTTTCCTTTGAACTTGCATGGTGTGTTTCTGTGTCTTATCCCGTGGACAGCTTTCTCGTTAGTGTTACAGTTTATTGGTGAATGTTTCATATCTACTTTGGTAGGTTACATGTGCTTGAGGGACAGGTCTGTTTCAGGTCTGCTCTGCTTTACCCACAAGGTTGATGCTTATTTAGCTTCCTTGGGGATTCCTGTTCTCATCAGTCTAAAACAGTTCTTGACTATGAGACAGCATGCTGACCTCTGGTGCTAGTAAGTTGCTTTTAGATCAGTACATGTTGCATTGAGGGAGTTGTATGCTTACCAGAAGTTGTGTTGGTTTCCACGACTATTTCATGGCAGGTAATCTTGCTTTTATAATATAATAGTTTAAATATGTAAACTGATGAAATGAGTGCAAACTTTTTTTTCTCTCCTGAAAACCAAGTTGGATTCTTTGGAAAAAAAAATGCTGAAGGTGAGTCCCTAAAATAATGACTGTAGAATCAGATAAAGTTGTTATAAAGTTTTGGAAAGAAGATAACAATAGTCCAGGATGATTTTGTATGTAGACTGCCTTACAAGGACTCCTTAAAGGTTTGCACTTTGGTGAAACTGGAATGGAGATGGTAGATGATGGATTTATAGATAACAGTTTAGATCAAGCAGAAGGAACGTCGGTCAGCAAGGAGCTCTACGTCATCAGTCCTGTTCTCCCAAGTGCTTGACCCCATACTCAGATTGGGAAATAAATTTATATATTACATGTAGGTAAAATGTTTAAGGTATGTATATTTTTTTAAAAATTTCCTATTGTCGCTTTAACCCATTTTTTTACTTAATACTTTTGTGTGTGATTGTTTTGGATACAGATGCTTCCGCTTCAGTAAGTGCTCCAGTTTTTGTTTTCTCAATGAGTAGAAGGACAAAAGATTCGAAATGAAGGTCCTGGTTGTGCTATGTTGGAATAAACAAAGAACTGACTCTGGGGCAGCAGAAGAGCTTTAGAGACAGTGAACTTGGGTTTGGTTCCTGGCACCTACCTGCAAGGAATAGTAACCCTCTTGGATCCTCATTCCTGTCTGTGAAATGGGAGTGATCTGTCAATTGGAGGGTCTTTGAAGATAAATTGGTAGCATAACCTTGGAGGTAGTAGGTGTTCAGTATGTCATTAAGGTACCTTTGTGCTCTCAGGCAGGGTATTAAACTTTATTGTGTAATTTTCTATTATTCCCGCTTTATTAATGAAGAGACTCCAAAAGGTAAATTTTGTTAATGTGTAAGCTACCAGAATCCAAGACTTGAGTCAAACCTGGAATATAGCACTTGCTCAGAAGTTTTTGAAATGAATATGAAAGTTTTTGAAGTGAACATGAGCCATACTTTCTAATCACTTGTAGTAAGGTTGAGCTTTTGTATCTGTGAAATGTAGAATGTTTGTGAGGGGTCCAGTGAATGAACTCCACTGCTTGGAACGGCCTGTCAGACAGATGTGCAACGTTGATTCAGCAGCTGCCGGTCTTTGCCAGGCTGAGTGCACTGGGATTCCTCATCAAGAACTAAACTATTTGAAGCTGGACTTTGTGTTCATCTCTGTCTCTCATCTGACCTTGTAGAACTAGTAATCAGTTAGACTTATGTGTTTTTCAAGTGAGGAGAAGGTTGGAGAAAGTGAAGAAAATCTAAAGAAAAGAATTACTTTGGAGAGGCTCGTAAGTGTCAAAGTAATTTGAGGCAGGTGAGGGGAAAGCTTAGTATTTTAATCTTCAAGTAAATTTTGATTGCTGTTTGCCGAATTGCTGCTGAAACTTCAGGGATGACCTTGTTTCAGTAAAATCGACACATGGAGCTGGTGGATCATAGCCTAATTGATTTCTGTTGCTGTGTGATACCTTCAGTTAGTATTTTTCTGTTCATTTATTTTTTTAACTTATAATTTTTGATGGAGCAATGTATTATAAGACTACACCTTTCCATTTAATAGTTGATTTCTTAAGTTTTTTTCCATTCCTATTGGTACAGATTTTATTTTTATAAAGGAATTAAAATAAAACAGTATTTGGCATTATAGCATATATTGCTGGAATGTATATATATCATTAACATGATTGAATTTTAAATAATTATCTTCTAAGCCAGAGGGACCTATGATCCAAATCTGCAAGACCAATTTACAAGAGAATGCACATTTTATTTTGATGTATATTTAACTGTCATCCTCTGAAGTCCAACTTTGTTTCAGACTTAATTTGTGACTTTTTTTTGTACCCGATTATTTTACTCTGAAGCTCCATAATGAGATATTGGATGATACAGCATATCAGGCACTTATGAAGCAGATTGAGAAATGTGTGTGTGTGAGTGTATGATAGTGGATGAAGAAATAAGAATGTGACTAAGAAGATTGAATAGTAACACTGGTAATTTTAAAATCATTTTCATTGTGTTTGGAGATGGCAGTGTGAAGTAAATATGTGAGTTAATGTGAAAACTGTTTAACAAAGTTGTCTAAGGAATAGAAAGGTTATGTGTTGAATTCTTTTTGACTTCTGTGTTTTAAAACTGGTAAGTATGAATTAACCTTAGGTTATTTTGTTGCAGTTTGTAATGTAATTCAAAGACTGAACAGGGTTAGTGGGGCTGTGGCAAAATGGTAGAGCTGCTACAGGTGTGTGCGTGTGTGTGCGCGCGTGCGCGCTTGCTCGCTCATGGTGGTGCTGGTGCCTACCACTACAGTGTATTATTGCCGTGGGAAGTGCGGGCCTGGATTTGCCACCTTGTTTTTATCCTATTCTTAGCCAAAACTCCAGATGTTACAGGAAGCTGATTTTTTGGGGTTCCTTTTTGTCTTTGTTACATTTTTAGATGTTTGCAACAAAAATATCGAAGCACTGTGGATCTAAGGAAATGTATCTGTTGGTCAGATTTGCCTAACATTGGGTAATTTCTGATTTAGATAATGGGTTTCAGATGTTCTTTAAAGACATCCTTAATTGCCTTTGGACCTCTTTCAGCATTTAGGTTACAGAAATTGCTGCTCACATTGACAGAACCCATCTAGTTAATTGACCATTGATTTACAATAGGACTAATAGTAAATGGCAAACACATCCAGGTCTTTAAAAGAAGTATCAGTTTATATCTAGTTTTGGACTAGTGGATTATGTATGCCCATTTAGGCCAAGTGTACATACAGACTTCAGAGAGTCGCACAGACTGAGGTATGACTTAGTGTGAACTGTCAGAAATTGGTATTTGTAGTTCACTTTCTCTTTAGATGTCTGGGTGATTGCTTATTTTAAGGATGCCTTAGTACAGTTTGGTTTACATCTGCTGTACTGAAGTCCTACAGGTTTGAAATACTGCTACTTGAAAGAGTTTGCTTTATCTAGAAGATGACATTTTCCCTCAGGGTGTATCAGGGTAATTCACATTAACTTACATGATCCTTGGAATATAGTATTACTATGAAAAAAATTAGGTGTTCCTCTAGTCAGAGTGTAGAACAAGGGGATGATGTGGCATTACAATTTTTGGCCAGGCTTCATGTTTCCATAGAACGGAAGCCAAATCATTACCCTGACTGACTTTCCCTTTTTGTCTTTGTTACTTCCCCACTCCCACTCCAGGTACTCAATAGCAGATTGCAAATAAACTCAGGTCCAGTTTGTTCTTCCCTACCTTTCAAGTCCAGAGTACAATTGCCTTGTTCCCACTCATCTCCCCTATCATTTTTATTATGATTACAGTGCCCTAGTTAAGGGAATCCCTACCCACTTTGGGAACATTTCAGTAGAGATTGACACGGATGAGAGCTTAAAAATGGAATTGCAAGTGAAAGCAGAGACTTCTTAAAACCTCCATCTGCAGCACTCAATGCTCATAAAGTGGCATTTGCCTGTTTCTGCCCTGGCTTCAAGAATTCCTGGTTTTGAATTCCCTGGCAGTCCAGTTGTTAGGACTCCGAGCTGTCGCTGCTGAGTGTGCAGGTTTGATGTCTGGCCAGGGAACAAAGATCCTACAAAGCCCCATGGTGCAGCCAAAAAAATAAAAAATTCCTGGTTTTGTCTTTGTTTAGACTTCGATGTTTAAAGTGTCTCCTTGGCTATTAAAATGCTTTGATTTTTGTCAGGTGTAGAAACCCGAGGGCAGCTCTGACAGCCAGGTTGCTGTGGAAGTAGTTCAGTACAGGGACACCTTGGCTGGGTGGTGGTCAGCTAAGTCTGGAGGTAGGATCTTTGTCAAACATGTATTACAGGAAAGGTGTACTTCAGTGTCCTTTTAAGAAAGTTGGCTTCAACCAAGGTAAATATATGACCAGTAGTAGGTGGTTCTGATTCTCATTCTTTTGTGCTAGTATACTGCTTGTTTTCTGTTTTGTTGGCAGTGACATGAGAGTGCAGTTTTGTAACTTTGAAAACTTAGAATGCTGAGTTTCCATCAGGGATGATCTTTAGTTCACGAGACTCTAGTAGCCTGATTGGTTTCAGGGATGCCATTCTTATGTATAGACTGAGGACCAGGAGTTTGTGCAAATCCAGTTTAAGAAGATTAAAGCGAAGAAATTTCTCCTAATACCCTTTCCTTTATTAAATATTTTATCTGATTTGGATGAAATAACTGGAAGCTACTTACAATTTCAAGATCTCCTGCCTTCTGACATCCAAGAAAGCATTTCTGATCTTATTTCTCTGTATTTTACTTGTTCTATCTTTGAAATGTAAGAGAAAAATCAGCTGCATTTGTAATCTGCAAAACCATGCCTCAGTTTTATGTTCATTTCTTCGGTTCTGTTCAGGGCATAAACTCGACCATTCCTTCCAAAAACTGTTCCCTGTTTATAGTCCTGTTGTTTAGTTCTTGAAAACCCTGTATTCCCCAAACCTTTGAGAAGATTAGAAGATTTAAAAGTTTTCTAACCAAAAGCATCTGCCTGAGGAATCATCCCAATTTCAGGATCTTCTGTTTTATGACTTGGGCTTCTGGGAGTTAGAATCTGGTTTACCAGGAAGACTCTTGTGTTTACATTTTCCGGCCTCAGTCTCATGGAAAAATGAGAAACTTCTTGGCTTCTCTTCTTCTAGGAACAGTTTTTCTAGGAACATAAAATTGGAACCAAGTAGGATAGGAACGGAAAACATGAAGGTAAACCACCACAAGTTGATGTGGTTGGGTGTCCTACATCTATAAAACTTACGGCTTGTAATACCTCATCCTCAGTGGCTGGTTTAAGCAAGTTGTGTGTATTGTGTGTGTGTGTGTGTGTGTATTCTCCATTTTACACATGAAAACACTGAAGCAGAAAGGTACCCGGAACCACACAGCTCAGTAAGGTGCCGAGTTAGGATCCTAAAGGCAGTCTCAAAGCTAGAAGCTAAACTTTTGATCACTGCATCCACTGTAATAGTATTAGAGCGAAAAAGTCGCTTTAGATCGAAGGAAGTGTTCCATATCTATTTTGAGTGCCTACCACTACTATGTGTTGTAGACTATAGGACAAAGTTCCAGCTTTCCTGGGGCTTACATTCTAATGAGGGAGACAGACTAGCAGATGCTGTGAAGAGAAACATCAGGATAAAGGGACAAAATGTGGCCTAATATATTTTTGTTACAGTGCTCGGGCAAGACTGAGACTTCAGCGAGGGAGCGAGCCTTGGCCACTAGCTCTGGGCAGAAGAGCAGAGATGAGTGCAGACGTGTTGGAGTGATTATATTAACATGCATTCAATCTAGCAGGCTTCTATTTTATAGGTCGTCTCCAAGCCTTCCCGAAAGAATTGACTATATATGATGGTTGTTTAATGCTTACTTTTTCCCCACAGGACTTTTACCTAGTAATCTACCTTGATTAGTAATCTGTCTTGATGATGTTGGCTTGAAGTACATGTTTTTTTCTGTTTTGTAGAAGTGAGAATTAAAGACATGGGCTCGAGCATACACAGAAGTAACTCGTTTAACGAATCTCTGTATTGTACCTATCACCCAGCTTCAACAGTTATCAATGTTTACCACTCTTGCTTTATCTCCACCACCCCTTCCCTTTATTCGTTTATTTTTTGCTGGAGTACTTTATATTTTTTTTTCTGAAAATTTTACAGCTTTAGAAGAGTTATAAGAACCATTAAATTAACACTTGTATGCTTTTCCCATAGATCACTGGTGATTAAAATTTGCCTTATTGGCTCTTTCTCTGTACCATCTGTTGCAGGTATTGTTGACCTGCCTTTCTTAGGAATAAGAACTTTCTAAACAGAGCATGACCATTACAAGTTTGACATTACTACAATACAATTGCAGAATGTTCAGTTTGTGTTCAAGTTTACCTTATTCCAGTGTTAACCTTTAGTTCTTTAATTCAGTATTCAATCAAGGTTCATGCATTTGGTTGTTATTTAGTCTCCTTGATCTTGAACAGATCTTGAACCATTCTTTGTCATTAAAGACAGTGTCACTTTGAAGACTCCAGGCCCTCTAGTCTGGAGAGTCCCTAGATTTGAATTTGTCTAGTTGCTTTCTCATGATTAGAGATAGGTTAAACATTGTTGGCAGGAATATTACACAGGGATATCAATGTATTATACCAGGAGACAGGTCAGTTTGTCCCATTGTTGGGGATGTCACATAGTCATTTGGTTAAGGTGATATTCACCAGATTGTTCCATTATTAATGTACTTTTTTTCTTTTAGAAATTATTAAGGATTTATGGAGTGACAAACTTGAGACTGAATATTCTTTCTCCAGCAGTCTTCCACCAGATTTAGCATTTATTGATAATTCTGAATCAGTTGGGGTTACAAAGAGCTGGACACAACTGAGCAGCTCACACATGTGTGCGTGTGTGTGCATGCACATACTAAATCAGTTTTTGCTGGAGTCCTTTAAAGCAAATGCAGACAGAAAAATTCACCTGTAAATATTTAGTATATATCTAAAAGGTAAGGGCTTAAAAAAAAACAAACAAAACAGTGCCTTTATGCCACTTAACCATAATTCCTTAACATCTGATACCCATATTCAAATGTCCTAAATTGTCTTAGATGTGTCTCTGCAGTTGACTTGCTTGAACCTGAATCCAAGCAGAGTCGACAGGTTGTATTTACTTGATGTTTTTGCAAGCGTTCTGGGGTATAGCATCATGTCATGAGGCAGCTGTTGTCAGCTTCATTCATCCATTCTGAAGTCCCCATCAAATGTTTTCACCTTCTAGCATCAAGCATAATCATTGCCTCAGAACGTTATTTCATTAGGGATTACAGAAGATGATTCTCAGATTGCATCGTTTCCCCTGAATTGATTGGCAGATTTTATTTTTCTGAGATATATTTATTTCTACTTTTTACGTATATCTTCCTGGGGAGTGTTGTGAAAGGACACATTCTTCATCTTTACTTCACAGAGGATGGTTCTGGGCTTCCTTTGTAATTCTTTTAATATGTCCTCAAATTTGGAGCAGTTACCATGCCGACCTCTTGGGGGATTTTATGAGGATTAAATGATCTGGTGCATGTAGTATAAAAATGGTGCCTGGCACTCGAGTTGGGAAGTGCTAGTTATTAAAGTAAGTTTTTAGTGAACTCTTCAAGTGTTAGTGGAGAGGCAGAGATGGGAGATTTCTTCCTGCGTTGACATCAACAGGAGGCTGGGGCCTGTGTCGAGGTTGCTGAGGGAGGTGCTGCTTGCCCACACCAGCATGGAAACAGCTGTAACACACGAAGAACGTGCCACTGCTTACGGTGAGGTGGCCGTTGGCGGTTGCAGAGGTGAGATCTGGGACACATTGTGAAGTGGAGCTAGCACATGAAGGAACATAGGTAGGTGGATGAGATGAGATGGTGGCTCCAGACAGGTTTCTCCTGGGTCATGGCCCACTGAGGTTTTCATCTGAACAAAGGGCAGCATGCTTGCCTAGTCTGATCTGCCTTGTCATTCTGCACACTCTGAACCAGTGCTGTTTGAGATTGCAAATCACTTTGCTAAGGGAGGAAATGCTTAACCTACTTCTTGGCCTTTTAATCTACCTTCTGTTACTGCTTTAAAACCCAATTGTTGATGAGTGTATAGACAATTGGAAGTTTAACACTCTTGATAAGGTGCTTACTCATTAATATTAGATTCATTTAACAAACATTTGAGCATATAGTATGTAAGATGATGTTCTAGACAGACCAGCCACATCTGTGAGCCTGAGAGATGGGTCTCTGCCCTCATGGAATTTAACATTCTGATAATGAGGTGACAGTAAACATAACGAAGATTTATTGAAGTATGTTAGAAGTTGTTGCATGCTGTTGGGGGAAAAATAACTCAGGATAAGGAGAGATGGAGATGGTTAGGGAAATGACCTTTGAGCCAAAAGGTCAGGGTGCTAGCAGTTGAGATTATAAATGTTCTGATTGTGGATATATTTTTGAGCTAAAGCCAGCAGATTTTACTAATGGATTGACTGTGTGTGGGTTGAGGGAAAGTGAGCAAGCCTTCAAGTGAAAGTGGCTCAGTCATGTCCGACTCTTTGCAGCCCCGTGGTCTATGCAGTCCATGGAATTCTCCAGGTCAGAATACTGGAGTGGGGAGTCTTTCCCTTCTCCAGGAGATCTCCCCAACCCAGGGATTGAACCTGGATCACCAGCATTGCAGGTAGATTCTTTTTCTTTTTTTCGCAGGTGGATTCTTTACTGTCTGAGCCACAAGGGAAGCCCAGACCTTCAAGGATGGCTGTTAATTTTTGACTGAAACAGTAATAGTGAGGATGGAATTGACATTCTCTGAGATGAGGAATTCAGTGGAATAGTTTCAAGGGTGATGAACCAAATTATGCATACTCCCAGGGAAAAGGATAGGTAGTTACAAACAGTTCATTCAGTAAGAAGAGTGGTCTGTAGATTTTACTATGAGAACTCATATCTATAAATCACTGAGTTAATTCTTTCAATCTTAATGTCTAATGTCTTAAAGATGGAAGTTAGCAGAGGAAGGAAGTTAGCAGAAGAAAGAAGGATGACTGAGACGCATATAGCCATGGTAACAAGGTCAGGTGTAGAATAGACTTTGAGAGTTAATATTTTAATTCTAACACTGAAAAAGAGAATGGAGGCAAAAGCCTTCATCTTGGATGAGAAACTGGTTAAACCTTCGTCTTCTAGCTGAATTTTCTGATCTGCACGTTTTTACTTACATAGGAAGCTTGTGCCTGGGACTTCTTTTTGTTTTAATCTCTTTATTTTCTTCATACGTATATCCATCATGTATGATCATACATAGATACTTCAGTTGGACTTTATCCTGTGCATTTTCTGCAGTCTCTTCTGTTTAACATTTGTTATTTATACATCTTAGGTGTTTGCAAGCTCAAAAATTTTTAAACTTTTTAATGTTGATGTTGAATGACTTTTATTAATATTGTTTCTGTTAATAAATTGCCCTTTTCATTAAAGATAGTATTGTATAGTGATTAAGGGAAGAAGCAGTTTAGACACAAATGGGGGTACAAATCCATATGTAAACACAAATAACTGTATCCTGGGGTGTTACACTACCTCACTGATTTCAGTTTTCTTGTGTGTAATATGATCATAATGTACTTCTCCCACAATTATTGTGAGGATTAAAGTAATGCAGACAGCACTTTAAGCACGGTACCTACAAGGTGTCAGGACTTAGTGCCAAGTTTTTATTTTTTAATCTCCATTATGTATAACTTACGTGATAATCAATCTTTTACAATCTAACCGCACTGAGCCTCTTGAATTCTTCCCCATTCAAAATTAACACCAATGTTTAGTCATTGGGATTACATAATATGGTACCATAGGCGCTACAACTCTGTTATTTTATGTTTTCATTGCTCTGAAAGAAATAGGTTATTGGAGTTTGCTCCATACACATGTTCTGGTATCATCCAATAAATGTTGAAACCAGCAGTAGTTTCAAAGTTGCCACCATACCCAAAAGACCTTCTTCATTAGCTGAGACTTCTTTAGAAGAACAACCAAAACCAGAAAGACCCATTGTGAGCCACACTCTGGCAGTGGTAGAAGCAAGTCAAAATGACTGTATCTCAGGGGTGTTTGTGTATGGGTGAAGTGATAAGTCTGGTGGTTTATGAACTTTTCCAGGTGAAGAAAATTTTATTTGAAGAATTAATTTACTTACCTGGGAAGTCATCCCTCCTAACCCCTCTCCCAGCAGTACTTTGCTGAGAGTATAGAGCTGCTCTGTTTGGTCGAGGCTGCTAGAGCAGGGCTTTAAATCCCTGCTCATTCTGCCTCACCTCCTGCCCCTGTGCTGGGACACGGTGACTAGGAACCCTCAGAATATAAACCCTCAGAATAAGCCATTTGAGTTTAATTCAGGGCTTCAGACATTTCTTATATACTTCCAAAAGCTTGAATAGTGAGATTGTAGGTATAGTAGAAATACTTTGCCAAAGAAATTTAAGGGCAGGCTCCTTAAAAGTTTTAGGGACTGTTATATGACTACATACAATGTCTCCAGCTCCATTTGTAATTTGATCTAAGAACTGATCTAAGTTGTATTAGAAGCACTCAGCTTTTGTTTTGGTGTCTCTTGCTCTCATAGCCAAGCTCTACATTTTTAAGGTAAGCAGGGGTTGGGCAACGGAAGGTCCTGTTTCGAGTATTTACATACCAAGCATGAATAGCCTATTCCACTAGTGGAATTGGCTCTATTGGACTTGAAATCAAGATGACGAAAGTGAAAAATATGTCTGAAAAGTAGATTTTTATATAAATTTAGTGAGTTTTTTTTTTTCTCTTGAGTTTTGCTTGAGTGAGTTTTATTTGAATGAAGTGATGTAGATAGGCACTAATAGTTGAAGAGGTGGTTGGGAGTTAGTTTGAAATATTCGTGAGAGAATTGCATATTTAATACATTATTTTATCTATTTCTTTTTTTATCAATAAATAACTTCTAAGAAGCTCCTATGGAGAAGGGAATGGCAACCCACTCCAGTATTCTTGCCTAGAAGGTTCCATGGACAGAGCAGCCTGGAGGGCTACAGTCTGTGGGGTCCTAAAAAGTTGGACTGGAGAAGGAAATGACAGCCCACTCCAGTATTCTTGCCTGGAGAATCCCATAGACAGAGGAGCCTGGCGGGCTACAGACTATGGGGTCGCAAGAGTTGGACACGACTGAACAACTAAGCACGCAGCAAGCACAGCACAAGATGCTCCTAAAATGCCTTGGGGGTATCGTTGGCAGTTTAATTTGAAAGAGGCTGATGGCACCACTTCCAGTCTATGCAAGTTGTAGACGGTGAAGTGACATTTACTGAACACCTGCCTGTTGCACTGGGCAAGATGACGAACTTCCTAGGCGTACTTACTCCTTATCAAACCGTTGGGTCAGAAAATGCACGAGACTTGGCAAGCCTACTTTTGACAGTACTGGGTTCTGCCTGTTCAGATTGTACTTTTTGAGCCCAAAGCTAAAAAGATTGTGGTTTGGTCACTTTGAGAGTCGTTGTGTTCTACTCTTTGTCAGTCCACGTGCCTCATTGACTTGATTATGACTTGGAGCCCTGATGGCTTTAGGGATTGTTTTACTTGTTTTTTGTTTGGTTTTTAAAAAATGGCAGATGAATTTCTTTTTAGAGTGACCATACATCCTATTCTGGACAGAGTGTCCCAGAATAACTTCCTAGTTTGGAAGATAAATTGTATGGTCTCCTTAGGTAATAGAAGAGAAATGTTAGATTTGGTCATTATAACTAATTTGTTTTGATTATATTATCTGGAGGAGTTTAATAGCTGATGTTAATTTGATCTTTCCTATTTTACTCTTTCTAGTTCAAACAGCAGATATTTATGCATGCTTGTCTATCTGGATTAATTCTTCAGTTGTAATTTCGTTCATCCAAGTACATGAAATAGTGCTTTCATTTACCAAGATTGTATTCTAATTTTGTGCAGAATTCCCAATAAAACACTGTTACCTGAGAAGGAAGCCCCCTCCTGTTGGGAGGAGTGTCTCTGTTTCACGACACCCTTGTGTTTGATTCAAGTTGGCTAAGTTTATTATACTGGCCATTATAACTAGGGGACTATTTCTTTATACATTCTATGACTATTTATTACTTACATTATAATTGTTTTCTTAAAAATGCACTACGAGGGAACCAGCCCACATACTTACCATTACTATACCTACTTTATTCCTTGTCCTACATTTCTCACTTAAGGGATTTATCTCAACTGTGAACCAGCTTAGTCCTAGAAATATGAAAACATAAATTAAAAGGCTTCTTTTTAGCAGCTGGAGAAAAAATTTTTTCCATGTGTCTTCTTTCTAACAGTAAAGGAACTCTGGATAGTGTTCACTATATTTTTGTTGTAGAAATGTTTACTTATTAAAAAGAGTGAGAAAATATGCAAAACATACTGTATATTTTATTTGAGACCATTTTTCGGAATTGCACAGTTCATCTTCTGAAAGGCTAAAGTTCAAGGCTGTGACAGTCTAAATGACTCGATATGAATTTGGCTGCATTGCGTTGAGTATTTTACATCTTTCTATAAACTGATTTGACCTATTTTAATTTCCTTTTCCAGTCTTTACTAGGTGCTGGTTTCTGGATGTTTTTTGTTTAAATTGGAAAAATCTTAAATCTGTCCACAGACTGACACGGTGTCCCGTGAGATGGGGGCTGCCGGCAGGGGCTTTTGGAGGATCTGAGGAGGGAGAAAGCATTGAGAACTCAAGCCCTGACTAGCGTTTGCCCTCTCCCTGCCGCCTCTCCTGTGGGCAGAACATCTTTGCCCTAGCTGACCCGCTTGCTGTTGTAGGGAAGTTAGGGGTTAGACCAGCCTAAGCATTCATCAGGGAGTGGAGTATGGCTTAGATGTCTGACGTGCGTCATGTTTGACAGTGGGAACAGTGTGGTCAATTTGCAGTGCTTCCTAGTGATCGGAGAAGGAAGGGCTTAGTTTGTGCCTGAGCGCTTTGTTCTTCGAACGAATAAGCTGCTGTAGTGGCCACTACAATGCGTACTCCACTCCACCTTCCCTCCAAACAGAAATAAACACTGGGTGTTTGTCTCTCTTGAGAAGATGGCCAACGACTGCCATTGAGAAGAGAGACATTTGAAATGACCCTCGGACCAGTGAACTAGGCTTACCTGTGTGTAAGTTGGAACAGAATGGCAGGGGTATGGCTGGATGTTGGGTGGCAGTGGGAGCCCTGTTGACTGCAGGGAAGGATCTCATAACTGCCAGCTACAGTTTTCTTTGTAGTTGAGGACCTAATTCATAGTGAAACAACTAAAGGTGCCCTTTTAAATAATTGCTTATTAGTTATTTGATTAGATTTTGTTTGAAATTTAGGTAATTCTTCCTAAATAATATCCAGGTTTTTAAAAAAAATAACTTGAATGTTTCAGGGTCAGAGAAAGTAGTCATAGAAATACTACCAGTTTCAGGATTTGGCAAGAATAAAGTGATACAAGTCCCAGCTTTTAGTGTATTTTTGTTTTTGTTTGTGGCAGTTTTACTCATGCCAGTCATTATTGACACTGAGTTTTAGGATGAAGGATTTTAGTCAGTTTTTTTTAGTATAGTTGTTGTAGTGTGTTAAGCTTCAAAAAGGCATAGAGAATAGTTTAAGACATTTCTATGTGTCAGTATTATTAATTAGACTTAATAACTAATATGGTAGAGCATTTATCTTTAAGCTTTTTTCCCAGCTCCTTAAGAGGTATGTTGTTAAGTGACTAGTACTGTGGTCTGTTTTGAAAAGAGGTGGCTTTAGTATCATTTATAGGACTTGATAACTTTGCTACTGATTTTTAAAGGAAAATATCTCGGTTCATCAAAAAGCATCTGCTTTGTCAAGCATAGAAAAATGTTTCACTCTGAGGTTGCCTTATTTCAAAAGGAGAAATCACTTCAGGAGTTAACATGTGGAAGGCATTAGGTTGAATAACAAAATGTTTTTCATATTGTTCCTCAGTTCCAATTATAATTACTTTGAAGGTTGAGAATTTTTCTCTTTTTCCAGGAGAAAACCTGTCATATTCATAAACTCAATTTTAGGTAAATTTAAATGTCTGTTTTTCAGTGATTTTCTTAATCCAGGACTGGAAAAAATCTGATTAATACAATTAATAAAAATATCTGATTAATAATTTGTTACGTAATGGCTTACAGATGTCTGTTTTGTTTAGGTTTGGAAGATATAACAATAATGATGTTGTTTTTCAGTCTTCCAGAAAAATTTTCTCTTTTTCCCTTCTCTCCTTGCTTTGTATACTGTTCAACAAGAAAGCATTAAAAGGAAAAATTATTCAGCAAAATCACACCTTGAGTTAGTGCCTTTATCCTCTCAGAGGATCTCTTGGAAATAATGCCTGTTGGAAGGGAAGGAGATTACTTTCTTTAACATTAAAAAAAAACCCAAAACTTTTTTCAATGTCTTCCTTCTGGCTAACAGAATAAAAATTCAGGGTTGTTTATAAATTGTATGTTCCTAGTTTCTTTGTATGGAACATCTGGTTTCCCTTTAAGGCAGGAGTCATGTCACAGTTTCTAGGTTAATGTGTGATGACTAGCACAGATGTACATTTGTAGTAGGAATTTAGGGAAATTTTGTGACAGTAGCCTACCTAGATTAAGCAATACTTGGTATTGTGTTTGGGAGTGGATAATAATACCTAGTAAATACCTGTTCTATCCAGGACCCTAACTTAGCTACAAAATACATTACTCTTAGAACTCAACAGTAGTTGAGGATTCATTTTGTTGTCGTTTAGTCATTAAGTCGTGTCTGACTCTGTGCGACCCCATGGATTGTAGCCCATCAGGTTCCTCTGACCATGGGATTTTCCAGGCAAGAATGCTGGAGTGGGTTGCCATTTCCTCCTCCAGAGGATCTTCCCTATGCGAGCATCGAACCTGTGTCTCCTGTGTTGGCAGACGGATTATTTACCACTGAGCCACCTGGGAAGACTGAAGATTCAGTTAGGTGTGAATAGTCCCCCTCCCCCAGGTGACCTTAGTGTGAATAGTCCCCCCTCCCCCAGGTTTCCTTAGTGTGAATAGTCCCCCTCCCCCAGGTGACCTTAGTCAGTGTGAATAGTCCCCCTCCCCCAGGTGACCTTAGTGTGAATAGTCCCCCTCCCCCAGGTGACCTTAGTCAGTGTGAAGAGAGTCCCCCTCCCCCAGGTGACCTTAGTCAGTGTGAATAGAGTCCCCCTCCCCCAGGTGACCTTAGTGTGAATAGTCCCCCTCCCCCAGGTGACCTTAGTTAGTGTGAATAGAGTCCCCCTCCCCCAGGTGACCTTAGTTAGTATGAATGATTAGAGTCCTCCTCCCCCAGGTGACCTTAGTTAGTGTAAATAGAGTCCCCCCCTCCCCCAGGTGACCTTAGTTAGTGTGAATGGTTAGAATCCCCTCCCCCAGGTGACCTTTATTAGTGTGAATGATTAGAGTCCCCCTCCCCCAGGTTGCTCTATGACCTTGGTGCTTTTCCAGTCTGAGACTACCACAGTGAGAGAAGAAAGGGCAGTGTCATGGTGGGCAGTTGTCAGTTGCCAGAGAAGTTAGATGACTTACTTAGGACAGTATATTTTTGTTTTCAGTTCAAAATGATAAATACTCTCCCTGACTTTTAAGTGATAGCATGGATCATTCTTTCCTGTGGAACTAAAGTATATATATTTTTAAAGTTTTTTTTTTTTTTAATAATGTCTTGTTGCGCCGTTTTGTTAGACTGAAAGTTTCCTCATCACTTGGTGAGCCCCTCCTCTAATTCAATCTTTGTCTTTTGTCTTTGCTGCCTTGCAGGGTTGGTACAGTAGGCTTCACTAGACTTAGCTGCAACTCAGAATGTCTCCTCCAGCCCCTGAGTAAATGCTGATGGTCTTGTGGAGAGTGGATTAAGAGGACGAGCTAAGTTCTCAATCCCAATTAAGAAGCGGAGGAAAATTTAAACTGTCTCCTTCAAAGTTTATCACAACCACCACCATCAAGACAGCAAACCAAAGGACAAAGACTTTGACCTGCTGTGTTGCTCTGTGTAGTCCAGTTCACGTATGGTTTCCAGACTTGGCTGGGGTTTCTCACGAGTAAATAAAAAGTCGGACACTTCTGTCATTGGACGTTTTTATTCGCAAAGTTACCAAACATGAGGGCTGTACTGGAGACAGCAGACATTGCCATAGTGGCCCTGTATTTTATCCTGGTCATGTGCATTGGTTTTTTTGCCATGTGGAAATCTAATAGAAGCACCGTGAGTGGATACTTCTTGGCGGGGCGCTCTATGACCTGGGTAGCAATTGGTGCCTCTCTGTTTGTGAGCAATATTGGGAGTGAGCACTTCATTGGGCTGGCAGGATCTGGAGCGGCAAGTGGATTTGCAGTGGGCGCATGGGAGTTCAATGCCTTGCTGCTTTTGCAACTTCTGGGATGGGTTTTCATCCCAATTTACATCCGGTCGGGGGTATACACCATGCCAGAATACTTGTCCAAGCGATTTGGTGGCCATAGGATTCAGGTCTATTTCGCAGCGTTGTCTCTGATTCTCTATATCTTCACCAAGCTCTCAGTGGATCTGTATTCGGGTGCCCTCTTTATCCAGGAGTCTTTGGGTTGGAACCTCTATGTGTCTGTCATCCTGCTCATTGGCATGACCGCTTTGCTGACTGTCACCGGAGGCCTTGTCGCAGTGATCTACACAGACACCTTGCAGGCTCTGCTCATGATCGTTGGGGCACTCACACTTATGGTGATTAGCATGATGGAGATTGGCGGGTTTGAGGAAGTTAAGAGAAGGTACATGTTGGCCTCACCCAATGTCACTTCCATCCTGCTGACGTACAACCTTTCCAACACAAATTCTTGTAATGTCCACCCCAAGAAAGATGCACTGAAAATGTTGCGGAACCCAACAGATGAAGACGTTCCTTGGCCTGGATTCATCCTTGGTCAGACCCCGGCTTCGGTCTGGTACTGGTGTGCCGACCAGGTCATCGTGCAGAGGGTCCTAGCAGCCAAAAACATTGCTCATGCCAAAGGCTCCACCCTGATGGCTGGCTTCCTGAAACTTCTGCCAATGTTTATCATAGTGGTCCCCGGAATGATTTCCCGGATACTGTTTGCTGATGACATAGCTTGCATCAACCCCGAGCACTGCATGCAGGTGTGTGGAAGCAGAGCCGGGTGCTCTAACATTGCCTACCCGCGCCTGGTGATGAAGCTGGTTCCCGTGGGCCTCCGGGGCCTGATGATGGCCGTGATGATCGCTGCTCTGATGAGTGATCTGGACTCCATCTTCAACAGTGCCAGCACCATATTCACCCTCGACGTGTACAAACTCATCCGCAAGAGCGCCAGCTCCCGGGAACTGATGATTGTGGGCAGGATATTTGTGGCCTTCATGGTGGTGATCAGCATTGCGTGGGTGCCCATCATCGTGGAGATGCAAGGAGGCCAGATGTACCTTTACATCCAGGAGGTAGCCGACTACCTGACTCCCCCAGTTGCAGCCCTGTTCCTTTTGGCGATTTTCTGGAAGCGCTGCAACGAGCAAGGGGCTTTCTATGGTGGAATGGCGGGCTTTATCCTTGGAGCAGTCCGCTTGACACTGGCCTTTGCCTACCGTGCCCCAGAATGTGACCAACCTGATAACAGGCCAGGCTTCATCAAAGATATCCATTACATGTATGTGGCCACAGCGTTGTTTTGGATCACAGGACTCATTACTGTAATTGTTAGCCTCCTCACACCACCTCCTACGAAGGAACAGATTCGCACCACCACCTTTTGGTCTAAGAAGAGCCTGGTGGTCAAGGAGAGCTGCTCCCCAAAAGACGAACCATACAAAATGCAAGAGAAGAGCATTCTGAGGTGCAGCGAGAATAGCGAGGCCATCAACCACGTCATCCCCAACGGGAAATCTGAGGACAGCATCAAGGGCCTGCAGCCGGAAGATGTTAATCTGTTGGTGACCTGCAGAGAGGAGGGCAACCCAGTGGCTTCCTTAGGTCACTCAGAGGCAGAAACACCCGTGGATGCGTATTCTAACGGGCAGGCAGCGCTCATGGGTGAGAAAGAGAGAAAGAAGGAAGCAGAGGACGGAAGCCGGTACTGGAAGTTCGTCGATTGGTTCTGTGGCTTTAAAAGTAAGAGCCTTAGCAAGAGGAGTCTCAGAGACCTGATGGAGGAGGAGGCTGTTTGTTTACAAATGTTGGAAGAACCTCCACAAGTTAAAGTAATACTCAATATTGGACTTTTTGCTGTGTGTTCACTTGGAATTTTCATGTTTGTTTATTTCTCCTTATGAATTTTTAAGGATATGATGAGACACTAACTTAAGAAAATACTAGTATTTGGAAAACAACAACGAAAAAAAACCCCTGCAAACTTATGTAACTGTTGCATCTCTCAGGCATTGTTTACGCTGTAGGTTTTAGCCAAACTTTACTTAGCAGAAAAATCATCTATTTGCAAGACTTTTATTTTCCCAGAGATGGATGAAAGTAAATTTTCAACCTAAATGAAGTAAAACTTGTTTAAAAAGACTGAATTGTGCAAACGTGGTTTAAAATTTTCCATACCAAAGTAAGGAGAGACCGATTATTCTCACAGAGCACTTAGAGCAGAGTCACACGCTAAGGTGTCATGAGTAAGATAACTGTCCACACTGCCAAATCTTGGTAGGCCTTCTTACCCTGAAATGGAAGACTTGCTCATTTTAAAGTTTTTTCTCTGTCTCTGTAATCCCTACTCCCATTTTAAAGAACTGAATTTGTACATTGTATAATCCATTATATACTGAAAATCTAACATGTGTTTGTGGAGTACTTGTTTCAGGGCAAGTTCGTTTGCCAGGTTCATTCTGTTAGCATGAGCCTATGGATTCTGTATGCTGGAAGAAAGGAAGAGGAATGTTTTCTTGTAGTTGTTCCTGTACCACCAGTATATGGAATGTTGGAAAAAAGTTCAGCTGTTTTTTGTGTTCTTTTTTCTTTTTTTTTCCTCTGAAGTTTAAGTGAACCATACTCAAATGACCACCAAGTAGTTTTGTCTTTATAAAGTTGTGTGTCATGACTGTATTGTAAATGATTATGGGGGGGGGGGGGAATGAAGTTAACATTGCTGATCATCCTCAAATTTACTGACCAAGTTAAGATCGTTTATATAGTTTGAAAATTAGCATCCCCTAAAGCAGTGTTTGATCAGCTAAGCTGAACAGGTGATTCCTCGTACACTGTTAATTCTCTAGCTTTGTTCTTGTCATTTGGTAACATTCTTTATTAACCAGTTAACCTTCCTGAGTGGATCCATTTGGAAAATATGTCCGGAAATTTGAAGAAAAATTGACTCAGCTTTTGTGGGTTGCCCCACTTGATTAGATTGTGGTACATTGAAGTTGAGTTTTTAGAGTGAAAATATCATTCTGAGATCATAATGTATCATTCGTGAGTTTTTTTTTCAAATATTTTTTTAAAGACAACATATGTACACAGCCTCTGCATTTTTGTTTAAACAGTTACAGTGAGTGAGAGCATGAGGATAGTTCAATGCAAACAGGCCATTAGTAATAGAAAACTCAAAAGAGCGCATGCTTTGCCACTGGTGGGTTGCAGTATAGTCTTTCTGTAGGATGGATAGCATATTCAAGAGAACTTCTACGGGTTTAGTAGTGTGTCCTGTGGAGATTACAGGACTTGTGTAATTGTAGGACCCTCTGTCTTGACATGGCTCGGTATCCAGTTTCAGCATTTTGGAAGAGAATCCATTTTTCACAGGTGGATTCCCCTTCATGAGGACAGGGTACAAAAGATGTTTGAGAAAAACTCTCCACGTGAGGTCATTCCTTGTGCATGCTGTCCTTTTTCCTCCATTGCAGATGAAGGAAACTAATTTTGTATCTACTTTCTTTGACTTTTCTGTAATCTCTGATATTTTTTAAATTGCATGATTTTATTAACCTTATATTTAGGGGAAAATTATTACTTTTTTAGATACTTTTGTAGATTTTGAATCAAAACTCAGTCCTAATGACTTTAAATTTTTTTGTATTTGTAAATTAAGTTCATTATGATGGACTTAATTAGTTCAAAGTTGATTTTTAGAAATTATTAGGTAGCATAATGTCTTCCCATCTCCAGGAGGCTTTCTGATGGACTGAGTCTGTAGTAATTTGTGTTTGAATAGTATGATTTCTGCAAGCTTATTAGAGTGCCTTGTGGAATTTTTTTCTTAGTTTCATTCTTAAGGTTTATAAGCTGGGGGCCAAATGAAAGTAAGGACGGTCCTCGAGTGGAGGCCGAGGCTGTGACATAGCCAATGTTACAAAGTCTGTTAGGAAGAGCAGAAAACCGGGTGTCCGGATCTGGACTCATGGTTTGTCTTCTTCTCAAAGGAACTGTTCTTCTTTTGAGGCAGCCTTTTGGTATCTGGGGAAATAATAGGATCTTAGATTTTTCAAATTGCCATTAAGTTGTAGAAATTAAAATTTTTCTTTGAACACATTGCTGTGTAACTCAGCAGTGAGGTTTGACATACTGGCTGAGCAGCCTTCTTACCCCTTCTGTTAAAAGCATAAATGAATAGGTGGTGTCTTAAGTGGATTTTCCCCCCTTTATTTAATGTTGATTCCTAATAGTTTGGGGTTTCAGCATCCCCCTGCCTTCTCTCTGCTGTTGTCTTAGTATGATACATAAAATACATCATCTTGTGTCTTATTTGTGTGTATATAGCAGTAGGTCAAGTTTAGAGTACTAATGTTTGTAAATAAGGAATGGTTATTAGCATATCCATTAAGATTGTTTATTCTTGCCAGTGTAAACATCACTTTATTAGACTGAAGTCCCTGAAGCTTGCCCTTCTTATTGCTTCCCAGTAATAGATAATGTGCTTGAATGAGTATGTGAATTCCTGATTGCCGCTTCATTTCAGGGGACCATTCTTCAGTCTTTATTTCATTAGAATGATCATGGAATGATACGTAGTCTCGTTAAGCTAGCAAAATAGTCATACTTTACACTAAATGGGTCTTAAATGATGACATTGATAGCTAGACGTTAACATGTATATATTTTCTTATTGGCTCGAGCTAAGGTTGAGAACTGGCTAAGAGTGATTGACTGAAATAGTTAGCTAAGAGTCAGGATGAAGTGAGGACACTGGTACTCCAAGGTGGAGACAAATACTGTCTCATCTGGTAGCCCCAGTTCTTAGATTTTGTCCTCTCAGGCAGTCTTCGTCTCAAGATCTGATGAGAAGAGCTTGTTGCCCTGGCCTACAGAGTGGTTATGGGTTCCTTTGTGGGACGTCTCATTTCCCTGTTGAAGAATATTTTGTCCTACCCTGAGATAGTAAGTGGCTTTTGAAACAGCAGAGCCGATCTCGTCCCTAGCCTTTCTTTCCTAGTGAAGTTATCACTCTTATCTTCTGGTTAGAGAAGCATCGAGCAGTAGCAGTGCTGCTGTGTCCTTTGGCCTCAGTCCAGCAGATCTGATCTCCCAAGGCTTCTTTTTCACTTGGCTCAAAGGCGCCATTGTCTTTCTGCAGAGAGAGGCTGGCCTGGGTCACAAAGCCCAAACACTAGCAGTGGCACGCAAAGTAGTTAACAGGGGCCTGTTGCTTCGTGAAATTTCACATTTTAAGAATTGAGGAGGAGGGTTGCTACTCAATTCTCTAACTTGAAGCTGAGTAGGGGCTTGAAAGTCTTGTCCAGGGTGGTTAGGATCTTTAAGTTTCTACATTTCTCAGTCCATTGTTATCGTCTCTATATTGGGTTTTGTGGATCCTCTCTCTTTAGAGAGCACGTAATACAGGTTACTTTCGTTCTTCACCACCCTGTAGACCTGCTGTATTATTAGCTATTAAAAACTTAGACCCATTAATGTTCCCCTTTGGCAGTACTTTGCTTACGCTGTACTCCCCTGTGTCATTTTCATTTGAGGTGTGATGGCTGAAAATGACCACATGGGTATCTAGCAGTGACACCTCCACATTTCCGAGTTTGGGTTGAGAGATGTGTAAAGGCCATTGCTGTTAAATTATGTGACTGCAGAGACTTGCCAGGACAAGATTTTCTGAAGTCGGAAAAACTACTAGAGGAGATGCTGAAAAGTACCTGGGTGTAGCAGACCTAGGCTTCAGTATTCATAAGATTTCTCATTAGTGGGGTGTTAAGTCGCTTGTCCTTTTAATGTTGACGTTAGCCTGAGCAGGCGCGGCGATAGGACTTACTCCTGTTTGTGTGTTGGGGTCCACCTACATTCAGAGAGACTGGTTTCCCCTTGGTTTGTCTCCCCTCACATTGCTTTAATTATTCACTTTTTCTTTGTTGGAACACTTAACATATTCCTATTTTGATCTTTTGTCAGCTTAATTCACTTTCAGGCTTATTGCCATGGTGTGCAAAAGTGGTGCTTTGCCCCAGATTTGAAGGCCTGGATCCAGAGAATGATTCACTAAATAGTAGTTGTGTTTAAATATACTAAAATATCTATTAGCTTAAACTGTTGATGCTCCAGAGTTTTATTTTCAGACTTTGTGTTCACTAATAACAAAAGCCCTAATAATTCATCAAAATTTTATTCTCAAAGCTCATTTTTCAAAAATTAGGCAGAAATAGTTAAAATGTACACCAGTCCCTTGGAAATGATGGTATCGCAATGTAGAGAGGAATGGAGTTTGTTTTGATGCCAAAAAACCTTGTTGCAGCAATTAAAGGTAAAAAGTTGGAACTAGTCAGCATATAGAGAAACTCTTTTGTACTAGTTAGGTGTGAAGCTGGATTATGTAAGAAGTAATCTTTTGATCACTACACTTGGTTTTCTTGGATGACTTAACTCAGGGCTACAAACCCCCTTTTCCTTCATTAAGCTAACTTCTCTTAATTTGGTATGTTTATTTTGGTCAAACTCTCACCTCTGATGGAAGAGTAGATATTCAGTTACTTTGACTGCAGAACAGAATTTAGCTAAGGTTCAAAATAATTGATAGGCTTTGCCAGTGCTGAGTCTCACACCATTATTCACGTTGTCGTATAAATGTTTTTATTTAAACTTCTCTCTCCAGTGCTGGGAATAAGGGTTTAAACTACTGATTCGCCTTTAAAGGAATGTTGTGTGAATTGATATAATTTATGTTTGTTTCCATCTCAAATCCTTTATAAAAGATAGGGTTTAGCTTTTTGTTTCGGGTTAAGCACCCCATTTATCTGGTAACTAATGGCCTTAACCATTGGCATGTAGTCTTTTGTTCAGAAATAAACACAAAGGTTTGATGTATCTGCATCATTTCTCATCTCATGCACTTTACTTTTTGGAGGGAGGACCATATCTGAGACTTGACTTAAACCAGTAACCTTAATTTATGTAATGACTTGAGGTTCAATTTGGTTATCTGGATTTATAGTGTGTTTGGGGAGAGGGATGCTAGAATAAATAAGACAAAGCACAGTGGTCTCAGATTCTTGTTAGTGTAGGCGCAGTGCCCTGTTCTCCTCAGAGAAGCCCTGGGTTGTGATTGTTGCCGTGATGATGGAACCACCCCCCCTCGAAAGACAGCTTACAGAGAGTGAACTCTTATCATTGAGGGAAGTACATTTTTTAGTGATTTCGGCAACAGCACAGTTTGAGAGTAGGTACCCACATCTTTATTGGAGACTTGTTTTGACCCTGATAAATTCACCTTGTCCCCTAGTGCTGCTGGATAAAGGAGTGTTTACTTTTTTTTATTGCCTCTGGACAAACTTGTCTGGATAATTTTTCAGTATATCAATGTCGCCTATACCTCTATAAGTGGAATATTCACTAATAACTCACTTTTTTGTTTTAGTAGTTAGAAACTGAAATTAAGCTCATTGCTATCTAGAGTATTGAAATCCCAAATTGGCACAGGCCATTCTGTAGGGTATTCCTTAATGTAATCAGCTTCTGAAATTTATGTTTTGATTAGTGCCTTCTGGTTGCTGATATTTAATCTGCTAGTTCACACCTTTCCCTTTCTTGATACATAACTCTTATACAATTCCTCTTTTTAAATTTTGCTATGACTAGTGAAGAAAATACATTTATACTAACATATTTTACGTGCAGCCTTTATTTAGGTTCAAAGAACCAGGTAGGTCTAGCTTGTGTTGCAGCTTAAATGTTATTTATTCATCTGTGTTTGTTTCCTTTATATCCTTAATTAAAGATTCAAGGTTACTTATTCTGTGAATATGTCTTAACTTTTATCATTTTCCAGTGTAGGTTGGGTAGGCATATCTGAGAACATACATGTGACAAGAGTTTCACATTCCATGATAAGAAAAAAGCTTAAAGTAAATTTTACAGAAAGCACAAAACCATGTTCCCTCATGTGTGTAACTCCACATGTGGAAAGCACAAGACTAACAGTATTCTCAGTATCCCACAAGTGCCCGGCATAAAAAGCCCGCCATGGGTCATCTCCGGAGTTGTCAGGACGAGCCCCACAGTGTTGCAAGCCCCGGACAGTGAGAGGTGCCTGAGTCGGGGGTCCTCAGTCATAAGAGAGTCAGTGTTCTAGTCTGAGGACCTGTGTGCTGCTTTGGTGGAGGAGACGGTACTACTGTCAAGACTGCTGCAGTTGTGCTGGGGGGTCACCAGCTCAGACGGGCACTGTGGGCTCCTCCCTACAATCAAACTGGAGAAACAGGAACAGACTTCTAGGTTTCTGGTGGGTGGAACATTTTGACAAACTTTGGCTTTAAGCTGTAGAGCCTTTGGGTTATTTTTTTTAATCATAGATCTATAGGAAATTTTACCCCCCGTCAATAGCACCCTGAGAGCATGGAGAAGTCTCACATTTTAATAGGGCAAATACTAATCTTTAATCTTCGTGTAAGTTTAATAAGCTTAAGTTATTTTTTCATATGCCTGGCTACCCTTCATTTTAATAGAGCAGAATTCGATCCAGGTGTCATAAGCATCAAACAAAGTGAGACATCTGCCAAATGGAACTACTTTTTGCTTTTCACATTGGTTGTAAGAGTCTAAAGGATTCTTTTGCCTGTTTCGTTACAAGACTAGATTAGATGAAATCTATGAATATGCCTGCAAAAGAAGAAAAAAATGTGTTTTTTTGCACTCAGCATTGCCCTTATTTTACTCCTCAACTTTCTTCACCTGAATAGTCCCTGTTTATCAGCAATGAATAAATACATCTCTCTCTTGCATCTTGCCCATATATCAAAAGATAGGAAAACTCAGAATGGAGAGAAGTGACTACCTTTTTCCCACTCTCTGTTTCATATATTTATCTTAGGGATAGTCAGTTTTAATAATAACATGGAATGAAGATTCGAGCTGGTGTAGACTGATGGAACATGGCTTAGAAGAATGAACCTGAGCACTTTGAGGGAGAGAGTATGGCCTACAGCAGAAAGCCAGCAAGTGTGTCCCTACAGCAGTTTCTGAGAGTGTAGCACCTCAGGCTTTGGTGGAGTTGAGAGGAGTGAGAAATACAGGGGAAAGGAGAAGTTTGAGGAACATCTTTGGCTTAGCCATGCGTGATAAGGCAAAGCAGTAATAACCTGTTAGTCCTATATACTATATAGAATGTACTCTGTACCTTTAAATTTTATTTTTAAGTCTAATTAGTTTTTAAGAACTTAAAGGATGCTTTTGAAGATTCCTTTGGCAGAATATCTTTCATTTCTAATTTCCATGAAAAATTGCTTTAATTAGTCTAGGTGAACGTGGTTGTAGCAGTGTAAATATGTACAATTAGAACTTTCTAATTTCACTGTGAGATCTCTTTTGAGTGGCAAACAGATCAACTAGTCTTTTTTGCTCATGAACTTTTCTGTGGGGTTGTTAAAATGCAAAAGCTTTATTACTTTCTTTTTAAATAATGACCTATTACATTCGTGTCAGATGATGGTATGGAATCTGTTGCCCTGCTCCCCCACCACTGTCGCTTCAGTTGATGGGTTGCCGACAGTTCAGAGATGAAGTGAGGATGCACCCTTTGTTTGCTTGGACATCCCGTCTTTGTTGCCTGGACCTGTGTTGGCGATCACATATGAGCTATGTTATGTTTCTCAGTGCTGCTGCTGCTGCTGCTCCTTTTTTTTTGATAAGGTGGATATCAAAAATAGTTGCTGTGCAAAAGTTAGTAGTCTTCTTCAAGAAGAAAACCAATTCCTTTTATAATATCCTGTGAAATTGCTTCATTCATTCCTTTATTTTTAAGCCAAATGTCAGCAGAGTACTGCTGCCTTCTATCTAGTAATTTTGATATGTAAGTATTAACGCATTTTTAACAGATGTCTACATTGAAAAATGTTTTTCCCAGCGTCCTGCCTCTTAAAGCTTTGTTCACATGTTCTGTGAGAGCCCAGTCTGTGCACTGGGGTGTGTGTTGTATACATGGATTGTTTTGTCACTTACGCATTGTAGACCAAATGTGATCTTAAATGAAGTTGTTGAGTTATTGGTGAGTTTTTTGACTTGTAAACTGATTTCCAGTGTACGCTTCATTGTCTGCAGTGTGTTTTTTTTTTTTTAAGGTTTGACTTATCAAGTCCATCTCATTGTACAATGTTTTAGTTGCGAACAGAAAGTAGAATTTGGTATAAACCAGGTAACTTCCATATTGAAAGGCATACAATTGAAATTGTAGATTTAGGATTGTTAACCATACATGACAATTCTAACTTGACTATTCTAACCTATTGTATACAATCTGATTTTTTAAATTGTAGACGTGTATGATCTTGGTTTAATGTGTTTTTAAAAGTGTTATTGTTTTAAAAAGAAAAAAAATTAAGCAAATCTGCTAAAGAGCTGTCAGTTTTCATTACTGACTCTGTAAAATACACTGTTCTTTGTGTACTGTGTGTTATTTTGCCAGCTGCTGCATTAGCCTTTAAAAGTATTTGGAAACTTAAGATGAACTACATTTCTTGCAAAGTATATTCCTTTCTGTGGTATTTTGTCCTGTAACTGAAGTATAGTAATTATTTTATGGAAACGTTAGCACTTCTGTACCGACTTTGAATAAAATGAAAAATTTACATTTCTGTGACTGAGTATTTTCAGTACGAACACACATGTCCGTCCTCAAGAGGCTGTGTCTCAGTTCCTTTTCTCTTGGCTCATAAAGGGTTCCAGTGCATTTCTCCTACCATTTTTTGCTCTTCTTTACCTTGGTAAGCATGGACTAGCAAGTATTAACTGAGAATATAGAACATGGAGTAAATAAAAATATGCTCAGTGTTTTCACTTCTAATTCTGAAATAATTGCAGATTGTAGGACAGTTGTAATGATAGTGTGAAGAACCCAGGAATCATTTTCATCCAGATTTATAGTAGTTAACATTTGGCCGCAGCTGCATTGTCATTTCTCTCATCACTTTCGTGAACCATTTGAAAACATAAGTTGCAGACCTCACTCCCCTTTACCCTTTGGTACTTGGGGATATAGTTCTTAAAACAAGGACAGTCACCCATATAATCATAAAATAATTATCAAAATCTGAAAACAGTGATAAAATATTTTAATCTAAAGTCTTTATTTAGATGTTACTCTGTTAAATGTCTTTTATAGCAACTGGTTTTTTTTTTTTCAACTTTGGAAACCAGTTCATTGCATTTAGCTTTAATGTCTATCTCTTTTAGTCTGAAATTGTTTCTCAGCTGTTCTTTTTGTCTTTGTAGTACTGATATTTTTGAAGTTTAGGTGCCAGTCATTTCGTGAATTCCACTCCTGTTTAGGGCTGTTCTCATGACTTGACTCACTGCATTTTGGGCTACATTTTGACTACAACATAAGCAATAATAATAGGTCCACAAAGCCTCACATTGGGAGGCGTGTGATGTGTTGTCTCATTATTGTTGACATTAACTTTGATACTTGATTCAAGTGCTACCTACTATGTCTCTCCACTGTCTAGTTAACATTTTCCCTTTTGGTAATAAGTAAGTTGTGGGGGAGATAACTGCATTTATCTCCCTAATAAACTCTAATTTGGGCTTCCCTGATAGCTCAGCTGGTAAAGAATCCGCCTGCAATGCAGGAGACCTGGGTTTGATCCCTGGGTTGGGAAGATCCCCTGGAGAATGGAAAGGCTACCCACTTCAGTATTCTGGCCTGGAGAATTCCATGGACTATATAGACCATGGGGTCGCAAAGAGTTGGACATGACTGAGTGGCTTTCACAGAGTTCACATAAGTAATGTACTATTCCTCATCAAACTTTAGCCCATAGTTTTAGCATCCACTGATAATTTTTGCCTGAGCAAGTTATTCCTGTGGTGGTGTAAAACAGTGATTTTTCTTTTTTCTAACTATACTGAAATCAAGAATTTCCTCTTTTTCCCATTTATTTATCAGTTTGAACTCATGTATTACCTTGTCTAGTAGGTTATGATTCATTACTGTCATTGTTTTTCTCCGATGTTGTCAGATTTAGCTAGCAGGTGTCCCTTCAGGCTAGTTTGTGTTCTCTGTGGCACGTTCCATTGTTTCTTGAGTACTTACTGGTACAGTGGTAAAAGAATCCGCCTGACAATGCAGGAAACATGAGATGTGGGTTTGATCCCTGGGTTGGGAAGATCCCTTAGTGGAGGAAATGGCAACCCATTCCAGTATTCTTGCCTGGAGAATCCCCTGGACAGAGGAGCCTGGAGGGCTACAGTTCATGGGATTGCAAAGAGTTAGACACAACTGAGTGTGCATGATATTGCCTCCTACAGCTGTGCCTGGGTCCTCCAGTCCATGTACTTCTCTGTTTTATCCACTCCAGAGAATCAGCCTCCAAACATGCATCTAGGGGTCCAACTACTCCATAAACTTTCAAGCAATTTTATTTTCATTTCCAACTCACCCCCATTTTCAGAGCTGTACTCAGTGTTGCCAGTCCCCACGTCTTTGGGGGGAATTCTACAGTGTAAACATGGTTGACTCTTGATTTTCCCCCCTGGTGCTTTTTCTCCACTTGCTTTCTTTTTCCTAAAGTCATATTGCTGTTTTCCCCTCCTCTCCCTCATTCTCATAGAGTTGTGTGTTAACAACAACACTGTTTTACAGGAGTTCTCATAGGTTTTCAAGAGGGGGTGTAATATGCTTCTGTTGAGTCCTCCCAACTTGCTGGGGAATCCTGTTATTCACTCTTAGCTTTTGAAGCTTGAAATTTCAGGGCCTGTTGCCCATTTCTGCCTTATCCTAAAAGAACCTGGTGTCAACCAGAAGCACAGTGGGAGCTGAGAAATTCTGCTTACCTTCAGAGTTAGACAACTTTTATGTGTGACCTCCAAGTTTGAAGGCAGTGCTCCAGGGTAGATGCTGCTGGTTTTAGGCTGATGGGAAAAAATAGAACAGAATGAGGTCTGTCGTTAACTTTGGATTTTACTCCTTCTAGCTCTCATTTGAGATTTTATTGTCATATCCTATAGCAGATACGCTGTAAAATACTATTGTCTCTACATGGGGCTTGCTGACTCATTAACAGTAGTTTTCATGGGTGTTTCATGGGTGTTTGGAGTTTTGCTGTAATGTTCTCTTGGTACACTCTAAGAGTTGAATGTCCACTGGTTTTATTGCATTCCAAGAATCTTCAGGAGTTTGGAGGCACCTTTATGAGTCTCCCATTGTGTCTTTATTTCCACCCTCCACCTGTTTGTTCCTAGTTCCTTGACTGTACATCTCTGATTTTGACTAACAAGATATGCTTAACTCTCTTATGCGTATCTACCTTTACATACATACAGTATGTATATAATGTATAGTTGTATACATGTGTGTGTGTGCCCTTTTCCTTTTTGCAGTGAAGATCTTTTTTCTCCTTGCATTTTATTTCATTTTTTAGTTGAAGCCATTTTTCCATTCTAGTTGAATAATATATAGTTAGTAACTTCCATCTATCTTTCCACGTATTCTCTGATGTACGTATTCATCAGACATTTGTCGACTGCATCCCGCGTGCCAGGTTCTTTGAATCTCCAGCATCTGGTGACGATGGAACAGAAAGCCACCTTGAAGAGGCTTGATTGGGGAAGAGGGTGTCCTGAATAATGGCACTCGCAAGATATATGTGAAGTGAGAGACTGACACACAGGATTAGGGAAAGAAAGGCACACTTTTCCTTGGAAGTAGCTGACTCTCAAAGGGTGCTTTGATTTCTTGAATTCCTCTGTGCTTTTAAGCTCTTTCTCTTCTCTTCTCTTTGGAGCAATGTAGTCTCATAAGAACCTTCCTTTCACCTCTTGAATTAAGCACTCCTGCAGGATAGTCATGGTTTTGGTCCGTTGTTCAGCAAGATACGTAAATCTGGCTCTCTTGCCAAAGCCTGCGTTTCTGCCTCTTTTTGAGGCGTATTTTTAAAAAATTTCCCTTAAACCGGTCGGCTGATATTTTTGCTAAACCCATACATAGAGTGACACATAGAAGGCTCACGGAAGCTAAACTAACTCTTATAATCCTTGTTCTCTGCTATCAGAGTCCTTTGCTGATTCTTACCTCCCTGGTCTCTCTGTCATTCCAGTGCTGCATCCCCCTCCTGCTCCCTGAACGGGTTGAAATATAAGGCGAAGGCCGTGCTCTGAATTGTGCATGAAGGAGAGCAGTCAATTAGACAGGTGCCGCTCCATGCTGTCCACCTGATGCCTGCTCTCACTATCAGTTTCATGAGCTGTGGCATTTCATCTGCTTGCTGCCATGGTAACCAGGACTCCTGCCAGTCTTCTTGATTCCCATCTTTTATTCATCTGGAAGTGCGTCTGGAGGGGGAATGAGGAGGACAGAAATGGAAATCCCCCAGTTTTAAAAGGATTGTGGGTTTTGAGTGTTCTCAGAATAGCAACCATGGATACCTCAATTTTGGCATTTCTCCACCTTTTCAGGTAGTATTAACCACAAGTAGTCACCTATTAAAATTGTAATTTCACATTCAGGGAGGGCCCCATTATTATTGTGAGAAGAGTGGAGCTTTTATGTTTCTGGAAGTTGGCGGAGAGCATTGCTGAAAATCCTGTTAACTATAGTTCAGCCAAGATCATTCATCTTTGGAGTGATGAGAAGCCAGCCAACTTCCTACTAGAATGTGATTCTCACCTTTGTTCACACCTGGTGTGCTCTGAAAAATGATAAATGCCCAAGGTTTTTGAACCCCCAGTCTAACTGAATCAGCGTATCTGAGGGTGAGACGGAGGCTTCTCCCTTTAAAGGCTCCCCAGATGATTCTGATGAGATTTAAAGCAGTGCCATGGGGATTCCGCCCTTTTCCTTTGACTTATCCGAATCGCAAAGGGAATGGTTGGGTATGGGCAAATGAGCCCCCACTTTGGCCCTTAAGTGACCTCTGAATGACATTCTTTTTTGAGTTGAGACCTTGGACACAAGTGGGTTTATTAAGGAACAAAACTGCATTGTGGTTGAACTAGTCAAGTTTACTGATAAGTGAAAAGAAAAGTGTTAGTTGGTCAGTCGTGTTCAACTCTTTGTGACCTCATGGGCTGGGGCCCACCGGGCTCCTCTATTGGAACTCTCCAGGCAGGAATTCTAGAGTAGGTAGCTATTCTGCAGGGGCTCTTCTCAACCCAAGGACGGAACTTGGGTCTCCTGCACTGCAGGCAGATTGCTTCACCGTCAGAGCCGCCAGGGAGGCCCGGTTCACAGGCAACCCAGACACGAAAAGCTGACAGTCGTGATTTCCTGTGTCTGACTCTCTGCGACCCCATGAGCTGTAGCCCACCAGGCTCCTCTGTCCGTGGGATGCTCCAGGCAGGAATTCTGGAGTGGGCAGCCATTCCCTGGTTCTCTGGTAATCACGACTTCCTTCTTGCTCGTTCTTTAAATTTACTCATTTATAACCTTTGACACCAACGCTGGTATTGATGTCTCTGCACGTACTAGCTGTAGGGGTCCTTTGAACGCCCGCTGCATTTAAGGTAAGTCCAGTTTGTGATTGAAAGGCATGGTGCCGATCTTGCAGCTAACCCTTTTATGCCCGCACATTCGATGATGCCGTGGACCATGACCCGACTTTACTATTTGCACTCTGCCATTGGCACAGCGTTCATCTGTGCTGAACTAGGCAGTCGTTGGATACTCACCCCTCTGATTTTTTTTCCTTCCATTCTTCCCTGGGTTCTTTCTATTTTCTTCATATCATCCAAAGAATACATTTTGGTGTTAGCTTTCCCAGATCCTTGAGAATCTCAGTCCTGGCTGCCTGGCCGTAGAATGGGCAGCTTGTCTTAACTGTTCTCATTCTCTTGCTTTTCTTGGCTGTTGTGTTTTTCAAGGCCACACTTGGCCTTTCCCCGTTGCATCTCTTTGGTCTGCCCTGATTCGAGACTCAGATCAGAGATCTGAGATCAGAGTCTCAGGGATCCAGTTTTCCCTCTCATTCCCCAAAGATGGAGCAGCCAGTTGTAAGCGCTCATGTTGCTGGAAGTACAGTTTGCAAGGCTGTTTCAGTAAACCCTGAAAAGCTGTCTCTCTGTGAACCACCCTGATTGTTAAAATATTTAAAATGTATATGGATATGGAGTCGGTGGAGTTCCCAGTGTTGAGGCATAGTTTCAAGGCTTTGACACAGAATTCACAGCTGTGGCATCTAAGAAGATAGCAGTTGGCATAGGCTTAGGGGAAGAAATTCTTCTGAAAACCCGCAATATGAGGGTTAGGAGAATATGTTGCCATAACAATTTAGGGACCACGCCCCTAAACAGCAGGAAGTAGTTATGGAACGAAAATGACGCCCCTTTCCCTTGGCAACATAATTCTCCTAAAAGAAAAGGGGGGAATGAAGGAGTCATTTCCTAGGCAGGTTGATAAGAAGTCTAGGGGTCCCCAAGGAGAGAAGTCTGGAATACTCAAGAAGGAAGAAAGGACAAACTTTTTACTTTTTTTCCTCTACATTCCTTAGGATTATATAATAATAATGTATCCTGCCTGAGGACAGTCTCTGGATTAAACCCTCTGGCTAATTCTGTTATCTTAAAACATAAATTATGGGAGTAGTTCTGGTCTTTACAAGGATTATATAACAATAATATATCCTACCTGAGGACAGTCTCTGGATTAAACTTTCTGGCTAATTCTTTTATCTTAAAATGTAAATTATGGGACTAGGTCTGGTGAGGCCTTTACAACCTCCAGACATTCTTTGGATTCATTGGCGAGTGTATAACTCCATTGCTAACACTAGCAAGTACTGTTTCTACCCCCTTCCGATGTCTGTGTCAGAAGCTTTCTCTGTCTCCCTTATACTTTAATAAAACTTTATTACACACACACACACACACACACACACACACTGAATTTGCCCTTCACACCCATCCTAAAAGTTTGTTTTTAAAACACTTTTTCATTTTCAGTGTAAGAGAAATTAGATAATGTAATGAAAGTGTAAAAAGAAGAGACTGGAATACTCTCATCTTAGTACTTAAAGAAAACTAATACAATTTAGGTGTATATTCATCTAGAAGCTATATATATATATATATATATTTTAGTACTTTTTTCTTCTGGAAAAAGCTGTGCATTGACCCTACATGCTGATTTTTTTCTTTATTTTATTAAAATACTTTTATGTCAGTATTTAAGGATATTAGGATCAACACTTTATTAATGACTGCATAGCACTTGTTCAGCGAAAATAATTTATTGAATCAGACTTCTGTTAATGGACAACTATGTTTCCATCTCTTCACTAGCCTAATAATTTTGTGGTATTTTGGTAGCTAAATTCTTGTGCATGGATATTGTAGTTTTCTTAATTTCCTAGAAGTGACTAGGATTGAAGGTGTACATATTTTAAACTAATATATATTGCCAAATGGTCCTCCAGAAAGTTTACGTTTTTACCAAAAGTGTGTTTGAAGAAACTGAAGTCCTAAATGTTGTAGGCAGAAAACAGCGTGAGTGGGAAAGCAAGGCTTCCGCCTGTACTGAGGAAAGTGCCCACGTGGATTCCGTCCCAAACACAGATCCCATCAGAAGCTGCCGCTTGCTGAACTTGTTACCCTCGCATGCTCCGAGAGGACCCTGGCTAACCCTGCGCTGTCTTCAAGAGGTGCTCAGCCCTCAGAGTCTGGCTGAAGTCTGCCAGCTCTAACCTCGCCCAGGCCCCCTCAGGAGTGTTGCCTCTTCCCTTTTGTTAGTTACTTGCCTGTGTCTGCGGTCTGCCTCACAGCCCTCTGAAGGGCGGGGACTCTGTCTCTTATCCTGTAGCATTTCTTTTGGAGGTGGATCACCTGGTGAGCGACTTGGAAATCCTTGTCCTGAGGAAGACACTTGGAGAGGAATGTGGGTAAATAGAGGTTGAACCTTAGGAAATAGTCACTATTTGAACTGCTTGATTCTCCCCAAATGGCAGTTTCACAAGGTTCAACCTATATTTCTGATACCCACAGACTCTTGTATTTATGGGAGATCTATCCAATTTATTCTCACTCCATTTCCAGATGTGAATGTCTGCACCTTCTCTCTGATTTATGCCATTAAGATTATTTTAAAGTTGTTCCCTAGTAGAGATTTCTAGATGCCCCCCCCCCACGATAATTGTTTCCCATAAAAGATGATTGTGTAAAACACTGAATCTCATAATCATGAAGGCTTTTTCACTTAACACATACTTCAGCAGCTCTTAGGGTGCTTTTGCTTTAATGGCTAAATGACCACTTGGAATGTCTGAACTGTGAATATATTTAATGATATTTTTAAATTTTGAGGTATTTTCGGCTTTGTGAAGCACACAGCAGAGGCATAGAAAAAGAAATAGTTTTTCACAGCGTTACAGTATTTACTTTCCTGCTACACCGGATGTGTATTGGTTCCTGCCTCTTCTCCCATCCTCTTCTCTGCCTTTTAAAGTCTGTTGAGTCTTTGTTGATAGTTATTTTACATCTTTTTAAAAAAATGATCTGTTAAATATGATTCATGGGCAGAGTAGTAGAGCAGTTAAGATCTCAAAGGTATTTTCTCTCTTTGACCTTTAAAAGTTCTGTAAGAGTTATTTTTCTAGCCACTTAACCTACAAGTTATATCGTATATAATAGTCCATTGTAGATAAGTATAATCATGTTCCAGCATGTTTTTTATATATCTTTACATTAAAAAAATTTTTTTTAGTGTTCTACATTTGTCCTTACTGAATTTTATTCAGAATTTTAAAATAGCTTCTGTACTTAACAGTTTTAATCCTTAATTACCGGGAGGACTGCAACTCTTGATTCAATAAATTGTGGGGCAAAGAGATTTTCTTGAGTCATAAAGAATATTTGATGAAACAGTTCCCATGGACTCATACCCAGAGTTGGGCTCTGTGGATGTTTTGCAGGGCTGGCCCTTCACCACCTGCTTGAGGTACGTGGTGTCTGTTCTCTTTTCTAACCCAGGACTGTCAGTGACAGAGCTTCCTTGGAACCTGGTTTCTTCTGTTGGAAGGTGCTCACAGATTTTGTTTTTCCAACTGTTGTGAGAATCTCAATGCAGAATTTCCAGGCACAAGTCTCTCTATTTGGAAATGTAAATTTTAAGGAAATTATTTTAAGGAGACAAACCTTGGAATTAAGGTGCAGCAAAGATAGGGAAAGGCTTTTACATTTACATTCTGCCTTCCCTAAACCCTCCTTGCTCCCAGGAATTGGGCTACTCTCTGTAGAGTGAGAAAGCTGAGGTGTAGGTGGGTGCTGTATGCCATTAAATGTTGTGAATTTCCGGGGATTTCTCTGGTGGTCCAGTGGCTAAGACTCCGCTCTCCCGGTGCAGGGGGCCCAGTTTCCATTCCTGGTCAGGGAACTAGATCCTACATGTTGCCACTAAGACCTGGTGCAGCCAAATAAAAAACGTTTAAAAAAAAAATACTGTGTATTCTGAGTGTTCTTCTGGTGGGACACGAGGGGGTTGCAGTGATAGGTGCATGCACCACTGGTTCAAACCTGTGTTTGCCGGAGCCTAATTTATGAGAGAGTTTTGTTGACAGGCTTCTCTTTTGGGATGAACATATGTTCAATTAAACACTGGTCATTGACTGATGGTGCTGTTCATTGTACTCCCTTGAATTCTTAGCTTAAATAACCCTACTGAAGGGCAAGTGGAGATGCTCTTCCTTTGTTTTCCTCATCTCCTTGCTCTTTGTTTATTATAGCAACTTTGCCCATTAGAGTCCTTAGAACTGCAGGTTTCAAATTGTGATCTGAGGAGCCTTGGGTTTCCCAGGGACCTTTTCAGGGGATCATTGCAAAAACAACAGGGGGTAAAACAGCTATTGCCTTAGTATAAATCTAGGCACCACCACCAGACTTTACTCCTAGTGAATGTATTCCTCACCACCGTGCAATTGGAGTGTTTTTAAAAATGCCATTTTACTTCCAAGTATCCTTCAGAATGATTAGTGGTGCCAGAGTAGTATTGGAATTTAATCTCAGCAGGGGCTTTAGGGGGCTTCCCAGGTGACAACAGTGCTAGAGAATCAGCCAGCCAATGCAGGAGATGCAAGTTCCATCCCTGGGTCAGGAAGATCCCCTGGAAGAGGAAATGACAGCCCACTCCAATATTTTCTGCCTGGGACAGGTCTGACCTTCCACCTGGTCCAAGGCATGATCTGATGGTTACCCCATGTCTGTGCATTTTGAGTGATGGGAAGGTTAGTGCTTCACAAGGCAGCCTGTTTCACTTTCATGTAGCTGTAATTTTCAGAAATGTGTTCTTGTTTATACATCAAGGCTGTAATTTTCAGAAATGTGTTTTTGTTATACATCAAGGCTCTGTTTCTCTGTAATTTTTATCTTTTGATTCCAGTCTAAGTCTTAGGGTCCAATCAAAATGTGCCTATCTTTTACATAGTAGCCCTGTAAACATTTGAAGTTAGCTGCTGGCTTCTCCCTCAGTCGTCGTCTTCAGTAGCCTGAATACCAGCAGTTCCAGTAATGAACAGTAGTTCAAAGTTTTAACTTAATTAGGTTTTAATTTTCTTTAGGATGAGCTTTCTTTTTAAAGTATTGTTTAGTGTAAATTTTTTGGATAATACTATATCTTAGCAGCAGATTATTACAACAGTCTGAGTTTAACATTTACGATTGTGTACGTGAGGAATTCCTATTCCTGAAGTACATGATCTATTTAGTTTCACTTCTATTAAGTGAATTCTGGATTCTTTTCAACTGTAGTCTTAGTGTAAGCAGCATTTTGGCAGTACGTGAAACAGGTACAGAGAACACCTACACTGAAATATTGCTTTGGTGTTACAGTCATTACCCTGATAGTGAGCTATGTTGTACGTGAAAAGCGGCTTCAAACTGTATTAGAGCAAAGAGGAAACTTAATGTCCCTGGGGGTAAAACTGGGAGTAGGTAAGCAAGAGGCCCCTTTGGGAAGAGGTACGGTAGTTTGTTTAACAGCTATTTCTAGCGCCTGTTCTAGCGATACAGACTGTTGTAACAGTCGTGTACTGGATGGACTAATGTGCATGCTCTCCTGAGTCTTACACTGCTGTGTTGAATCAGTGAGTGGAGTGAGTGATAGTTGTTCAGTTGTGTCGGACTCTCTGCTACCCCGTGGACTGTAGCCTGCCAGGCTCCTCTCTCCATGGGATTCTCCAGGCAAGAGGGAGAACCACATAAAAAGTCCGGGATTGGGATGGGCGGTGATAAGGATATCAGAAGGAGGAACATTGAGAGAAAAGACTTGGTTAAAAAAAAAAAAAAAAAAAATTTTATGTGCCCCCAGGATATTTTGAGAATTGAGGCATAAATATTGTTTGTGTGAAACTCAACAGAGACAGAAAATTCGTTGAGAGCCAGTAAGTTAGCACCTGAGGAAACTGAGGCACAGCTTTAAGATGGATAGATTCTAATAATTTATCCAGAGTTGTGTAGCATTAGTGAAGGAACTATGACTGGAATTCAGTTTTTCTAGTTCCCATTCACATTCATTCACTGTTTCTTTTCCATATTTTTTTCTTTTTCTCAAGTGAACGTTTTCGGCTTTCCAATCTGTGCCATAACAGAACTGTGTTTCATTGACATATGGTGGGTTGGAGGAAAGTCTTAAGGAGCTGCTTTCAGATAGGGTGAGAGAAGCACGCAAGAAGCACGCGCGCACAACCTCTCTTGGAATAGTTGGAACTAAAGGGTTCAGAAGCCTGTAAACGAGAATTACGCCAGCGAGGTCCCGTGCTTCCTGTAGACCATATGTTTTTGTTTTTTTTTTTTAAACAAATTGAACATTGTGCTTTGTTGAACAGAATTTTTTTTTTAAAGAAGCCTAACATTTTTATTTTAATAGGCTTCTGAGTTTCACCAAATGAGGAAAGTTGGATGCCTGGGTTCATGGGTTGATTAGATAAGGAGCCGGTGGGTGGAGAGTGGTGGATTTTGCAGAATCCCGTCTGTATCCCGGCGTGCTTTGTGCGGTGAGGCTGATGTCCCTCAGCACGTTGGTGCCCGGTGTGTCCAGCTGAGGACCCACCCCTGGGGGACCCACGGTCTGGAGCTCAGCGGTCCAGGCTCACCATATTGGCTGCCGTACATTTTAGGGAGAGGAGGTTGAGGCCTTGCCCGCGTCCCCTCAACCCAGTAACACTGTAGAGCAGAGGTCGGCCAGATTACTTTCCACTTTGCAGGTCATACAGTCTCAGCTGTAATTTCAAGTCTGCTTTTAGCATGGAAGCAGCCATGGACACTGTTTAAAATGCCTGAGCTGACTGTGTGCCACTAAAACTTTATTTGCAATTCTAGTGTGCTGAGATTTAGTCCTTAGGCTCTGGTTTGCTGACAGTTGACTTCAAGTTGATGAGGCGCGGTATATAGGACAAGTTGAGCAATTCTCTTCACAAACAGGAAGACTTTTAACCCCTCCTCCATCTTTTTTTTTTTTTTTTAACTTTTGGTAACATGAATTACAGTGAAATAAATGTGGCCAAACAGTCTGCCATTTGGCCATTTGACCTTGATGTGCCAACGTTAGAGGGTGTTTTGATGTTTTCCTGAGCTGCATTCTTGTTAGGTAGCCTTTCCCCTTCTTTGGACAGAAGAAAATCTTTGATTTTACAAGCTCTTACTTCAGAAGAGGTGCTCCATGTTTCATACTGTAAACTCTTCAATCGGAGTTTAAACAAGGCAAGAGGCATTGAGATATATTCCTTTCTAATCAGGCAAAACTGAATTAAAATTTATGATTTGAGTAGCTAGTCAGCAGACTATAATTAGTCAGAGAGAGTGTGTGTGTGTTTCCCTTACCCATTCTTAATTTGTATAGACTGTTCATCTACCTTATCATAAGTTAATTGATGCAATACCAAGTCAAGAAATAGCATTTTTAATGAAGTGAAATATTACCCTCCTGTTCGATATGAGGTTTCTGCAGCACATGGAAATGTCTGTGAACTAATGAAATGTGAGAAGAATTTAGACTTCACTTGATTAGAGTGATATAAAAATGTCTATGGAGAAAGTGCCATATATTTTTACCCAGTGTTAACACAAGGAGATTTTGGCCCCTTTTTTCCTCCAAGGAAATTTGTTTATCATAAGGTTGGTTAAATATGTAAATACACATAATTTTCATTAGTAGGAATTTTAAAAAAAATCCCTAGTGGGCTACAGTATAAAATTCAAGTAGAAATTTTATTTCTAAACCTTGAACTAACACTTAATGCATTCATAGCATTTTAGCAGTATTTGTCAGAAAGAAATTACACAGGTGCGTGGTAGGTTTTCTTCAATTACTAGGATGTACACTTTAAACTTTTTCTGCAGTTTTCTTTTCATTTGATCCAAAACAAGCCGTGGGAAGGTAGCGTTTTCTGAAGCTCGCTCCTGCGTTTCAGACTGTCTTTGCTGGCATCCCTTCACTCGTGTCTGACTCGTGCTCCTCGTCCTCTGACCTTTTTCCACTGACTCCGCTTTCTCAGTGTTCCTTTTCTTCGCATCAGGCTCTCCAGTTGTTAATGGCCACATGGTCTCCAAGTCAGGACATCTCTCAATGGCCCGATTGCCAAGTCTGTAAACCTCCTTTCTCCCCTTTTTTTTTGGTCCTGATGAAGATTAAATATATGTAACAGTAGAACACTAGACCAGGTCATATAGCAGTTATGCAGCACATCGTGTTGGCAATGAGTAAGAACATCCATCTTGTTATCCTTTGTCTGGTTCATTCCCTTTAACTGCTGCCTTGCTTGTTGTTTTCTCTCTCCTCAAACACTGCTCAGATTTGCTTGCCTCTCAGACTCTGGTGCTTTCTCTTTCCATCACGTCTCTACCTTGGCAGAGCAGCTTCTGGCAAGATTGCTGCATGCCCGTGTGGTCCCCGTACTGTGGCCTCTCCTTCTTCTCCATGCGGTTTCTCTGGCAGCTGCCTGTTCCCTTGGTTTCTGTGACAAGGCCGGTCTGGTTTCCCTGTTGCTCTTTGCTTCTCTCACGTGGAATCCTCGTCTTAGCCGCCGCGTGTCTGTGCTTCCTGAGGCTCTGTTGTTGGTCTCTCCTGCCCCCCCCCCCCCCATGCCCTCTCTCGTGCCCTCTCTGCTCCCATGTCTCAGGTAGCCCCGCTCTGCCGATGATGGTGAAACGTGTAATCCTAGCCAGCCCTGTTGTTTTCAGCTGAATGCTTACATCTTGAGAGGTCAGCTGTTCCCTTAGCTGTTAACAGTGACCCCGTTCTCCCAGCTACCATGTTTGGGGCCTGTCTTTGGCCTCGTCTCTCCCCCATTTTCCACCTTCATTTATTTAGTTGTGTCTTCTTAAGTTTACCCCTGTGAAGTGTCTCTTCTTTCAAAAGCTTTTGGTATATACATATGCACAGATATTGGAAAACAAATTCACCACAGTGTTGAAAGTCTTTTATCTCTGGATGATGGAGTTTCTTATCGTTTCAGTTTTGGGTCTCAGTAACAGGTATTAGTTGTTTCTGTACTTGGATCCAAACTGCAGTCTTCCTCTCTGAGCCCCGCCTTGTCCTGGACTTCCCCCGACGGGCTCCTGGCTGTCGCCTGCCATCGCTGCTCCTCTGCTCAGCGCCCGCTTGGTGTGTGCTTGCGTCTGCCGTCGTCGTTTTTCAGGGCTCCCGTCAAGACCTCTTACCTTCGTGGAACCCTTGTTCCAGCTGCGTGTGCTTTCTCTTTTCACAAGCTCTTTGGTCCCTGTGTCACTTCTGTGTCCTGCCCTCTGGTCTTCTTAATGTGGGTTTTTTTGTGTTTATGTCTTCATTAGATTGTAAGCTCCGTGCGGACAGAGATTGGGTCTTACTCACCTTTCCCCGTTTTGGTTTACAGTCTCTTACTTTTTCTTTGGGAGACAGCCCCTTTCCCCCCTGGCTGTCTGTGATTCTGGTGGGATGGCCGTTCCAAGCGTCCTGCCGAGAGGATGCCCTTTCCCTGGAGTTTGAATGTTGAGTCCTGGGCTGCAAGGACTGGCAGTGACTGGTGCTGACTCACCCTGGCCAAGGTGCTCTGAAGAAGCCACTGGTTAGTCCCTGCCTCCCAGACCCCTGGAGCTGCTGTGGTCCCTGAACTCTCCGAGGCCTGCCTCTCCAGATTTTCCTCCATATCTGTGAGCTATTTGTATCCTTACAATAAATGTGTCTTTCTTTCTCTCTCTTTTTTTTTTAAACTTTAAGTTAGCCAAAAATAGTTTCTGTTAATTTTACCCAAAGATCCCTTCCAATAGAGCTGTTACGATCGGAACTGACCAGACTTTAATCATTCTGCTTCTTACACTGATTCTCATGTGTGTCTATTTTTTTTTTTCTTCTTCTTTTTAAAAACCAAAACAAAACCCAGCCTGAGACTGCTGCGGCCTTGAAGCGGACGCTGGAAGCCCTGATGGACAGAGGGGCAGTGGTGAGGAGCTTGGAGAACCTGGGCGAGCGTGCGCTTCCCTACAAGATGTCGGCCCACAGTCAGCGGCACACCAGGGGAGGGTAAGTCCTCCGCAGGTCTGGGACCCGTGCCTCTGATGGGCTCCATCGGAAGCATTGTGGAGCGCATCTCAGAGGTGGCCAGATGCTCACAGCCCCACCCCGTTGTGCTGGGTGGCGTGCGGGTGGTGGACCCCAGCAGTGTTCTGTTGCAAATGGGATGCATGTATGCTCACCCACAGTGAACTAACCAGAGCCCCGAAGGAGGCATGCCAGTGGAAACACATTCATAAGCCTTTGATTGTGGGAACCCTTTCTTGTCAGCGTAAGCACTGTCTTCCCCTGACAGTTCTTTAACATTTGCCTTTAAAACACCTCATTGAGTGATGTGCTGTCCACCTACTCAGCACTTCCTTTGCAATTACAAAGATTGCAGGTAGGAAGCAAGATGCACTTCTTCATACCAATGTATATAACCAGAACTTAAAATCCCCAATAGAAGAATGGTTTTACCTACTCCAGCCAATTTTAATCACAATATTTTGTAATGGGATTTTTTTTTTCATGTAGTATATAGCAAGTTCCTCAAACATGTCAAGGGTTCGATTTTATAGCAGTAACTATCTTTGCAGAAATTCTCAGAGGGCAGTTTGCTTGTTGGGTTGGTTTAACACCTCTCTAGGGTTTCTGGTTTGAAGGAAGAATCTTACATTGTTGCGTTTTGTAGAAATAGGTTGGTGGAGACACGGGAATCAGTTTTTAGCTTTGCTGGGAAAGCCCAGGACTAGACTTGATTCTGGCTCTCCTAGCTGTGTGGCCTGGACCAGGTCACTCAGCTTCTCTGGAAGGAATCCAGGTGGTTGTTCTCCCATCCATGTTGCCACAGGGGTGGAACGGGATGGCCTCGAAAGATGCGCTCTGTGGACAGCGCTGCGTGCCGTATGACACCGCTTTGCATTGCGCGGGCACGTGGCCTTGTGCAGGTGCGATGCATGTGACGGGCCCGGGCGGCGTCTCACCTCACCCCGGCTGTGCCTCCTTGCCTGCACACCTCCTGCCAAGATTGGCATGGACGGCACGTGCCACCTTTTGACTGCTTCCCCTTGTTCTGTGCTAGTGTTCAGCTTCTGGAGAACACCTCTGGAAGTGTGCCTGAGCTGTTGCTAGGCAACAGGAAATGCACGGTGGCTTATTCCTCTCCACCATCATAACAGCAGTGAGTGATGGACACTGTGTGTGTGAATTTTTTGTTTAGCTTAACTGAAAAGGAGTTTGGCCTTAATAGCCAGGCTATGAATCCTTTTGCCAACTGCCCCCCACCCTTTTTTTAAGAGAAGCTGATAAAACTTGGCCAAGACTCATTAGCGAGGTTCTGTGGTGAGAGGTGCTGCCCAGGGAGAGGAGGCAGTTTCCTCCTTAGTACTTGGTGCAGAGTGCTGTTGGAGTGCTTTCCTCCCACACCTTTCCACGCACAGGGTTCTCACCCTGCTGAGGACGGCATGGCAGCCCTGCCTGGAGAGTGCCCATGGACAGAGGAGCCCGGCGGACTAGAGCCATGGGGCCACCAAGAGTCTGGCATGACCGAGCAGCTAAGCACAGCACAGAACCCCCTTCCACGCGCAGGGTTCTCACCCTGCTGAGGACGGCATGGCAGCCCTGCCTGGAGAGTGCCCATGGACAGAGGAGCCTGGCGGACTAGAGCCATGGGGCCACCAAGAGTCTGGCACGACCGAGCAGCTAAGCACAGCACAGACCCCTTTCCACGTGGAGGACTCTGACCGTGTCGAGGTCTGGTGCAGCCAGCATCCTAGAATTCGCTTCTCAGGGTGCCGTGGAGCACGCTCTGAGAACCACAGCGCTGACTCACTACTGAGTTTCTGGGCCTCTGTGTGCCGTGCTGGGGTAGGTAGCTCTCTGTCTTCCTCATTGGTAGAATAAGTTCAGCTCTGGAAAGAGCTCATCTGAAACTAAGCCAGAGCTGCTGACAACACCGGCTCCACATCCCGGGTCTCTGTCACGGAGCCTGCGCCCACCGAGGACTCTGCGGAGTCACGTGCTTCATTTACATTTAAGGACTTTATTTCTGGAGGGGGGCCGGAGTTTGTTTGTTTGTTTTTACTTTCAAACTCCTCAGGAAAGGAGAAGTAACATGCTGAAAGTGTATCAGACTGTGTCTGTTTCACATCACCACAGAAAGCTGTTTCCCAGCCCTGGGCAGGGGGAGGGGGCTGTTCGTGTCTTTAAGCTTGCTTTGCTGAGGATAAAGCAGTATGTGGGATTTGTTTGTTTGAGGTAATGTTTTCCAAAGTGTGGTCTCTGAAACTCTAGTGATAGAGATGTGTGCCACCAAAAGTGGAGGCCGTGTGTGATCAGTCAGACGTGGGAAGCCTTACAGAAAGGGGGTGGGGGAGGCGGGGACTGTGCTGCTGGTCCAGTGGTCAAGACTGTGCCTCTAGTGCAGGGGGTGAGGGTTTGACCCCTGGTCGGGGAACTAAGATTCCACATGTTACTAGGTTTGTTTGTTTAAAAAGACGGGAAACCTCTCATGATCTAATCCTTCCAGAGCTTGACAACATACCTTAGTGTATAAATGGTGAGAATCCCCTTCGTAAGATGCCTCCATTTGTCAATTTTACTTGACCACGTTTCTTTCGTTTTTTTAACACTCACTGATACTCTTCACAGTGGCTCTTGGACATGAAATGGGAGGCTCCTGTAGTCTGGAGTCCGTGGGTTGGAGATGTAGAATTGAGTGACACCAGCTGTCTGTGGTGGGGAGCGTCATTGCGGTCTGGTGCGCTGTTCACTGCAGCCAGTCCTGCCGTCGTCTTTGACCCCAGCGGCACTTGCAGGGGTCATGGTGTTCACTCGGAGAGTTCATTCTGTGCACTGGCATAGCCAGAGGCGGCGTTACAGACGGGTGCTTAGCAGACTGTGTGCAGGGTGTGTGAGGTGTGCTCACGGCTCGCGTTCATGAAGTGCTTGCGAACAAACAGAGTGGACTTGTCCGTTACACATGTATCAGTGTTCACAAGTTTTTGTCTCTTCAAACAACCCCGGAGGCCTGTATCTGTATCTGAAATGTATCTGTAATTTTTGTGGGTCCCTGTGGCTCAGTGGTAAAGAATCTGCCTGCCAGTGCAGGAGATGCAGGAGATACAGTTTTGATCCCTGGGTTGGGAAGATCCCCTGCAGGAGGACATGGCAACCGACTCCAGCATTCTTGCTTGGGAAATCGCATGGAGAGAGGAGCCTGACGGGCTGCAGTCCATGGGGTCACAAAGAGTCAGACACGACTGAGCGCGCACATGCTGATTTGAATCCTGAAGTTGATGTGTGAGAGCCAGGTTTTTGGCCAGTTGATGAGTGAGCCTGATGCCCCCCAGAATCCACGTTGTGTTGCGGTGTTGTGGGTCTTAGGGCTTGTTGCCTTTATATTTTGTGGGAAGAAGTGATACATCCTAGTGGTCTTCCTAGGTCTCAAGATGGTTCTTTTGATCGTCGTGGTTCCTCATCTCAGGGAGTTTTCAGTTGAATTGAGGACTTGCCTGCCTATTGCTAACCTGGGCTCCAGCTAAGGGTGCGTCAGGGCAGGGGCCCAGCATGGAAGGGTCCCCCCAGCCAGGCTGACTGCCAGCCGTCCCTCTTCCAGTTAACTTCCCTCATGTTGAGCCTCCCATCCTCACCTCCTTCCCCCAAATCCGCACCCCTACTGCACATGTGCCCAGTAGGCCTGAAAGAAGAATGAGAGCGTACTTAGGTGGGAGAGGTAGGGGTTCTTTAGGTTATTTGGGAAGTTTTCCAAAAGGAAGAGGTGGTAGCCAGTGTTTATTATGATATCAAGTATACTACCAGTTTATGGCCCCCAAAATGTAATCATTGTATTCCAAATATTAACTTAGTTCTGACTTGGAAGCAGGTTACATTCCAGGGATTTGTAAGTTTATTGTTTATAGCTGGGGACCTATTTTCCCACTGGAACAACTTGATGGTTAAGTTCCCCAGGCTGATCCATACGAACTTAGTTTTAAAAAAACTCATCATCTCTGAGGGTCAGTGGAGTTGGACACGTCATTTTTGTCCCCCGGTGATGTGAAATTAGGAACAGAGAGGCGCTGACCAGACGCCCTGTCGCTGTTTGTGCCCGCGTGGGATGGCTGGGGAATTTGGGTCTCCTGGACCAGCTCTCTAGATGGCTGCTTGCAGCCCCAGCCCCCAGCCCCCTGGCCCCCCAGCCCTGTTTCACCAGGCAGTGTCTAGAACCCCCTGGCGGGAGCATGATTAGGAGCTAGGTGGAGGGGGTGGGGTGGGGAAGGTCTGAGAAGGCCTGGGATTTAGTCCCAGCTTGGGCTTTGCCTGGGTCTCTCAGGAGGGCCCCCGGATTCTCTTTCCTATGTGCCTTCACACGCTCACCTTTGTATCCGTGTTGACTTTCTGGGAAATGCAAGGTTGGTGTTGTGGAGAATTCTTAACCGTGCTCCTTGGTGTCTAAAAGGGTGCAGCATGACATACTCAGAAGGGAGCCACGGGGGTAAGTGCTCGTTTAGACCCTTGTCCCCGTGCCGGGGCCTGGCATCTGTCCTCGCCCCTGCCTGCAGCGGCAGCACGGCGTCTTCCTGCCGGGCCGTACAGCCTGGCTTAAGGCTCTCTTTCCACTAGATGGGGCTGGACTGAGACGCAGAGCGGTTTCTCATGCGGGACAGGGAACCTTAGAAGAAACCCTGGTCCATATGGCAGCATCGGGCCTGTGCTCATGTGTAAAAGAACTACCCCACGCCCCGGTTGGCTTTGACTGCTTTCTGCCCCGTCTGATCTCACTGCAGTGCCGCTGGGCCGCCTCCAGCGTGTGTGTCTGAATGCTTAAGCTGGCAGGGAGGCTTTTCCTGCCGCTCTTGCCCCTTCTTCTCTGTTCTCGTCTGCTGTGAGAGGTGAGTAGGTGCTCACAGCAGAGATCTGCTGGCCTACATATAAGATGCCCTTCTACTTACGGGTAAGCAGAGCGGTAAAAATAACTGGCCCTGTGGTGAATCAGTGGAATTTTACTGACTCGCTCTCCAAATGTGTCTGCAGCATCCTCCAGGAGTGCTGGCACCCTCTCTCTCTCGAGATTGATGCTCCCCTGTAGTTTTCCCGTTGGCTCACGTTTCCATATTTTTGCACTTTGCTGCCAGCGTCAGGCCCAGGCCAGCATCCTGACCCCATTCTCGTGTGTAGAGGTGCTTCACGACAGGTTTCGAGGCAGGGCCGCTCTGGCCTCGCTTGCTTTTTCGGTGGCAGTGTCCCAAGACGTGTAAGCATCCTGCAGCAGGTTTAGTGGTTTTTCAAATGTACGAGACCCCATAGATATCAAAAGAAACGGAGGCTTTTCCACACAGAGGGTGGTTTGAAGGCGAACAGTCCCCTGCCTCAGGGAAGCCTGAGTCCAGCAAGCTTTAGCCCGTGCACTCTGGGCTGTGGCGTTCGCTTGGGTCTCTTTCTGCTCTTCAGAAAGGCTTGACGAGGCTGCGCGCTGCAGAGCCCGCTCCCCCGCCCCTCGCCCACCCCACTCTCTGTGAGCGGCTGCGCTGCAGTGGAAATTTCCACCCGTCTGCCGGGGGAAGGGGAGGCTGTGAGCGCGTGTGTGGCTGTGTCTGAGAGAGACAGACAAAGAACATAGCTCACATTCAAGCAGGCACTTTTTCTGGAAAACTTGTAACTGCAGGGTGAAGACAAAAGTGAAATGAAAACCAAATACACCCTTTCCATACAAGAGCATGGCAGGAAGGCACGTTTCTTCCCTCCGCCCCTTGGGTGGGCCGGGGGCTGGCAGCCAGCTGAGCCTTGAGTTGGGAGGTGACTGAGGGGTCCCCAGGCTCGTCTCCTAGACAGGAGGAGCCGAAAGGACGCTCAGAGCTGCTGGCTCCCTCGAGAAACTGGGCTGGGCTGGAGTGTCCTGGTAGCGCTGGGCTCAGCCCGTCCTGGGGAAGCCCTTGTTGATGGAGTCTTCTCCAGTCTCTGTGGGGTTTCGTAGTGGAGAGCTTTGTAGCGAATGTCTTCAGAAATACCCAGGAAGGTGAATTATCACCTTCAAGACCACGTGGGCAATTCTGCCCACGAGACGGCTCCCCTGTTCCTCCAGCTTCGGAACATGGACTCTGATGGGAAATGCACTCATGTACTGGACCGTTTTTTGCCCTTTCTCTCCTTGAAAGTTAAAGTGTTAGTCACTCAGTCCTGTCTGACTCTTTGTGACCCCATAGACTGTAGCCCGCCAGGCTCCTTTGTCCATGGGATTCTCCAGGCCAGAATCCTAGAGTGGGTAGCCATTCCCTTCTCCAGGGGATCTTCCCGACCCAGGGATCGAACCCAGGTCTCCTGCACTTCAGATAGATTCTCTACCATCTGAGCCACCAGGGAAGCCCCTTTCTCTCCCTGCCTGGTATCAATCATCTCCTGGCTGCTGCTTCTGCAGAGTTGGTGCTGCATAAAACCCTAGTGCTTTTCTGTAGAAAGGAGAGATGCTGGGATGAAGCTCCTGTCTACCTTGCGGATAAAGTAATACTGTAATTAGAACCACATGTGGGAAAAACACACCTCAGAGCGGCAGCACCACTGGGTTTTGTGTTGAAGGCGAGGGCAGTGCTATTTCCCTGCACGTGGCTGAAGATGCTGGGAGTGTGCACTACAGTTAGACTTCAGATCACTACACTGGGCTTTTCCAGAATAATCCGTTCACTTTACTGACTTAATCACTGATGAGAGTAAATGGGGAAAAGGAAGAACTAGCTATTCGGAGAACTTGATTTCTTTTTTTCCCCCTTATTGGAATGTCACCTTTGGGGCCCGTCTAGGCCAGGCAGTTACAGTCATAATTCTGAACTTCCTTGAGTGAGGAGCTTATTGTGAGGATGGAGGTGACGAAAGAGTCACCACTTGTTGTGACGTTGGGGGTCTGTGTGCTGACTCTGCCTAGCTGGTTTAGGGCAGGCAGCCCGCATGGATGGTCTTATTGTGGGTAAAGGAGGGGCAGAGTCCTCTGGAGGCACGGAGCCCCTCTTCTGGCACATTCCTTAGAACAGCCCTGATGTTGAAGCTCCAGTCCTTTGGCCACCTGATGTGAACAGCCCAACTCATTTGAAAAGACTCGGATGCTGGGAAAGATCAGGGCAGGAGGAGAAGAGGGTGACAGAGGATGAGATGGTTGGATGGCATCATCGACTTAATGGCCATGAGTTTGAGCAAGCTAGGAGATGGTGAAGGACAGGGAAGCCTGGCACGCTGCAGTCCATGGGGTCGCAAAGAAATGGATACGACTGAAAAACTGAACAACAGTTAGAACAGCCTCTCATCTGAATTTCAGAGTGGCCTCTCCATGGTGGGTTTCAGTGGGAGGTAGGGTGTGCTGAGGTTGTTTTGTCAGCCGTACTCCCATTTCTACAAGTCTGTGCTGGACCTGTGCAGTCACGGGAGAAGGATCCTTGCAGGCATCAGAAGCTGCCCAGACCTATAACCCTAAGTAGGCTGTTGCTGAGCCTCCCTTCCTCATGGATAGAAAGTCCCACAGTCATTCCTCAGGCCCCCTGTGGTTAGAAAACGCCAGCAGCCAGGAGTTGGTGTCCATGACCACTGCATCCCTTCCACAGCCCTGGCAGGACGGGAAGACGTGTGTGGGTCGTGGAAGACTGCGTCTTCGCCAGCACAGTGGCCCTGTGACCTGTCTCCCCAGTCGGACTCAGGTCAAGGCCGTGTGTGCCTCATCTTCTTTGTCTCTTGAGCTTTGCCCATTGTCGGTGGCCACTGACAGGTTAAGTTTGCCTGAGATAAATCAGTGAGAAAGAGACTCTGTCCTGCAGCCACCAGGAACTGGTCAGGGCACCCCTGTGTGGAGAAGCCATGCTGGACTGTTGCTTTAGAACTTGGGCCGCTGAGGCAGACGGAGATTGTTCTGGACCCTGGCTTGGTTCCCTTGTGGTGGGGAGGGACAGCTTGGTTTCCAGGGGGTTGCGGGGGAGGTGGTGGAGGTCAGAGGTTCAGCTCTGGCCCAGGAGTGTTGGCTGCAGCAAGACCTGTCTATCTGTGAGCCATGCCTCCCCTTCCCTGTGGTGGTGGTGTTTTCTTTTGGTGGAAATTTCCATGATGTAATAAGGAGCAGCCCCAGGCGTAGATCAGCAGGGTGATAAGCGTGAAATGAGTGTCACAGCTGTGGCTGTGGGCACAAGCCCATTTGCATCTTGGCCAGTGCTTTTGTCTGGAGTTGATTGCTGGGTGAGTGTGACCAGGAAAGGGAAGGCAGAAGAGGTAAAAAGAAGGTGAAGACTGGGGGGCTTGGAAGTCACAGAGCCTCCCCACCGACTCCCCCCCCCCCCACCCCCACCCCCACTAAAGCCAAGCTTATGCTCTCCAGGCCTTTTTCTCGGGCTTTTCTTCATCCTTGAGAAACCTCCAACATGCTGGTTGCTGTAGTTTGGACCGAGTGGGAGCCATGGGGGTCTGGAGCCTGCCCCTCGCCCTGTGACCCAGTGCAGCTCGGCTCTCTTGAAGACCCTGTGACCCAGTGCAGCTCGGCTCTCTTGAAGACCCTGTGACCCAGTGCAGCTCGGCTCTCTTGAAGACCCTGTGACCCAGCGCAGCTCTGCTCTCTCGAAAGCAGTGGCCCCTCGGGGTTGGACTATGTCGTCTCCATGGTCCCCTCCAGCCCTTACGTTCTCAGATTCTACATGTAACCCTTGGGTTCCAAAGCTCTCGGTGGCTGTTAGAATTCTGGCAGTGGTCACTTAGTAAGCTGAGTGACCTTGAACGAATGACTTAATTGGTGTGAAATTCAAAGGAGGGTACGGCGTAGGAAACCGTGCTGAAAGTGGCTGGCGCGCCAGTTGTTGCTGGGGAGAGGCTTGTGAGCCCCAGTCAGCACCAGCATGCTTCTGCTGCTCGCAGTCCCTGAGTTGCCTCGCAGAGTGGAGTGTCCACTTCCTCCCTCTTCTTCAGGAGCTGTTCAAAAGAAAGTTCTACCCAAGACATTTTCCTTTACATTTCTGAAATGAGAGGTTTCTGATCCATCTGGCCTCTGGTTTCCATCCTTGGGGATCCTCTTTCCCCTTATCACAAAGTGGCATCCAAAGGCTGGGGTTATTTCGCGGCATTATTTGACGAGTGCCAGTGGCCGGAGAACCCTGCCCAGGAAGCCTGCAATAGAAGTGACTGGGGGCAGTTGAGCTGGTCCCTGGCTGTCGTAAACACATTCTTTCTCAGAAACTGTTTAGGACTTGGAGGCGAGTCCACAAAAACGCCTAGTAGAATGGAAAACGGAAGAAAACAATACTTCCGAACCCCAGATATGGTATTTGAATAACTTAACCATAAGGAAGGGCAGGCTTAGCTCACTAGCGCAAGAGACCCCTGTGTGCTTCTCTGGAGGGAGGGGACTTAGGACACCTGGGAGCTGGTTGTGGCAGCTGCCGGGTTGCTGTGTGCCAAGTGCCTGCTGGGCCCTTGTTCATAAGCATTTCCCTCCATAGATTACCTCGTATCGGAGACAGCAGGTCACACTGCACTTAGCCTGGGCTGTCAGGGCTTTAAATGGAACAAAGCAAAACGAGGACACTTCTAGGGGACCCTGAACAAAAGGGAGCTCAGAGAGGATGCATATGTCTTTCAAGTAAAACTCCCTGCTGTGGAATTAAGCATGGTGGGATATTGACAGGTGGAGGGTGAGGTCACAACTCACCCATGGCATTCTGATGACTACTGGATGAAAGAACAAATGGATTACAAGGGAAGAGAGATGCCAGAGGCCACGTTGAGTGAGTGAGTGCCCAGCCCTGGCCAGCAGGTGGCATAGTTATTTGGGGGTTGGAGGAGTGGGTAATGCACTGGGGGTGGACAAGGAGAAGGTGATTTAAGGTCGATACACTTACTTTGGGCTTCCGTGGTGGCTCAGGTGGTAAAGAATCCGCCTGCAATGCAAGAGATCCAGGTTCGATCCCTGGGTCAGGAAGATCCCCTGGAGAGGGAAATGGCAACCCACTCCAGTATTCTTGCCCGGGAAATCCCATGGACAGAGGAGCCTGGCGGGCTACAGTCCATGGGGTCGCAAAGAATCGGACACGACTGAGCGACTAACTCTTTCTTTCTGCACTTATTTTTTAGGCTCTAATTCAGAGCCTTAGTCAAGATAAGTAATCAGCAATTAGCCTTTGAACAAATGAGCAGTTCTTAAGTTGAGTGATTGCAGTCCTAGTGGCTGCCATGTGGAGTAGAAATAAACAAGTAGAACTAAACCTTGGAAAGTGTGGCCAGGTTGGTGTGTAACATTCAGAGTAAGCCCAAATGGTGGTCTCCTCATTGAGCAAATGTGCAATGCAGTGCTTCAAGAAGTTTGCCCAGGTAGTGGAGGAATTGGTGTTTTTATTAATATTTCATTTCATGAAAAACCCTTGGTGTCTTAATCAGCTGTAATTACTCCCACCACTGCATCAAGTGATTCACCAAGACTTGCTCATTCAACTTCTGTATACCATTTAAAAATCAACAGCTTTATAGAGGTATAAATGACACAGAGTAAACTGCACATAAGTATAAACCCATGAAATCTCCACAATCAAGATGTAGTTCTTTTACTCTGCAAAATTATTATGAGATTCATCACTGGTATTTATTAACAGTTTATCCCTTTTTATTGCTGAGTAGTATGCTATTTTATGGATATACCACAGTTAGCTTATCAATTTACATGTTAATGAATATTTGTGTTATTTCTAGTTTGGGGTTGTTAAGAGTTAAACTGCTATAAACATCGATACGTGAGTTGTTCTATGGGCGTATCTAGGAATGTAAATCTTCAATGGAATGGCTTAATCATAATGGCAGGTATATGTTTTATTTTTTAAGAGAGTGCCAAACTTATTTTTTAAGAGAGTGCCAAACTGTTTTCTGAAGTTGGTCATATCATTTTGCATTCCCACTAACGTGTATGAAAGTGTCAGTTCCTCTCCATGCTCACCAGCACTTGGTGTGGTCATTCTGATAGGTGGTTTGGGCATTGGGCCATTCTTGTAGGTAACTCTTTGTAGTTCTAGTTTGCATTTCTCTGATAAGTAGTGGTGTTAAGCATCTTTTCATACACTTCTTTGCTATTGTAAATCTTCAGTGAAACGCCTCTTCAAATTTTTGGTGCATTTTTAGAAATAGTTTTTTAAATTAAACTTGCAGAGGTTTTAATATTCTAGAAATAAGCCCCCTATCAAATATGAGATTTTCAAGTCCCAGTGTATGGCTTATCTTTCTGTTATCTTAAAGAGTCTCTTTCAAAGAGCAGTTTTTAATTTTGTCGAGGCCTAAAATATCAAATTTTTCTTTTATGGAAATTGTGCTTTTGGTGTCTTATCTGAAGAATCTTTGCTTAATCCATGGTCACAAGGATTTTGTCTCGGGTTCTCTTCTAGTTTTATAACCTTATGTTTATGTTTATATCTGAGTTCTGTTTTGAGTTAATTTTTCTATATGGTACAAGTATGGATCAAAGAGTTCATTTTTTGGCCTGTGGATATCAAATTGTTCACGTACCTTTTGTTGAAAGGGACTATCCTTTATTTTCTGAGTTGCATTGGCACCTTTGTCACAAATCAGTATCCTTATGTGTATGGATCTAATTCCAAACTCTCTTCTATGGGTCTATTTGTCTTATCTTCATGCAGATACCTCACTGCCTTGATTACCATAGCTTCATAGTAAGTCTTGAAATCAGGTAATGTTAGTCCTTCAACTTTATTCTTTATCAAAGTTGTGTTGATTGTTCTTGGTCTTTTGAATTTCCATGTAAACTTAAGAATCAGTTGTCAATTTCTAACAAAAAAGTCTTAAGATTTTGACTGGGATATTTTTGGCTCTTTAGATCAGTTTAGGAGAATAGATAGCTAAATAAATTGAATCTTCTACCTATGAGCAAAGTACACCTCTCCATTTATGTAGATTTTCTTTAACTTCTTTCAGCAGTGTTTTGTAATTTTAGTGTAGAAGTCTTGCACATCTTTTGTCAGACTTATCACTAAATTTTTCATTTATAATTTTAAGGTCTGGTCATTTGTTGCTAGTATATAGAAATACAGTTGATTTTTGTTTATTGATCCTGTATCTTGTAACCTTGCTAAACTAGAGTTTTGATATCTTTTTTATAAGCTTCAGATTTTTCTGTATACACAATTATGACGTCTGCAAAAAGATGGTTTTACTTTTTCCTTATCAGTCTAGATGCCTTTTGCTTCTTTTACACTTCAGTAAAATGTTGAATAGAAGTAGTGAGAGTAGACATTCTTGTTTGTTCCCTTTCTTAGGGGGAAGGCACCTAGACTTTGACCAGTTAGTGTGATGCTGGATGTGGATTTTTCACAGATGCTCTATAAAAGGTTGTAGAAGATTACGTCTTTCCCTAGTGTGCTGAAGATTTTTATCAGGAATGGATATGGGGTTTTGCTAAATCCTTTTTGCATGTATTGGAGTGATCACATGGTTTTTCTTTCTTGGCTTGTTAATGTGATTGTTTTCATTCATGTTCAAATGTTTAAGCCAATCTTGCTTTCTTGGACTAAATCCTACTTGGTCAGGATATATTGTTGTTTTTATTAGAGTAGTCAATTTGCTAGAGGTTTATTGAGAATTTTTTCATTTATGTTTATGAGGGACACTGGTCTGTTTTTCTTTTCTTTTTAAAGAAGTGTCTTTGTCTCTGATCTTGGTTCCAGGGTAATGCTGACTTCTTAGGACAAGTTCAAAAGTGTTTTCCTACTTCCCAGATCAGTTTGTGTCAGAATTGATATTTTTTTCTTAAATGTTTGGTGGAGCTCACCAGTGAAACCATCTGTTCCTGTAGTTATCTTTATGGGAAGATTTTAAACTATGAATTTAATTTCTTTGATAGATACAGGGCTGGTGAGGTCATCTGTTTCTTCTTGAGTGAGTTTTGATGGTTCGTATTTTTTCAAGAAATTTGAGCTAGGTTGTCAAGTTTATTGTAAAATATTTTTTGAGATATTCACTTACCATTCTTTCAGTATCTGTAAACTTTGTAGTCATTTCACCTTTTTTATTCCCAAATATCAGTGATTTGCATCTTGACTGTTTACTGATTAGTCTGAGTAGAGTTGTTTGTGTCAGTTTTTCCGATTTTCTCAGTGCGCTAGTCTTCGGTTTCATTGATGTTCTGTTTCGTGTTTCAGAGGTTTCTGCTCTGATTTTTATTATTTTCTTTTTTGGTCTTACTTTGTATTTAATTTGCTCTTCTTTATCCATTTTCTCAAGGTGGAAGCTGAAATCATTAATTTGAGCTCTTTTTTCTTACCTAGATGTTTAGTGCTGTGAATTTATTGCTAAGTACTACTTTAGTGGCATTCTCCAAATGTTCATGTGTTGTTTTCATTTTTATTCAATCAAGGTATTTTGTAATTTTCCTTTTGATTTCTTCTTTGACCAGTAGGTTGATTAGATGTATGTTTAGTTTTCAAGTATTTTGGGGATTTTTCTCAAGATCTTCTGTGTGACTCAAGTCCCTTTAGATTTATTGAGACTCATTTTATGGCCCAGAATATGGTCATCCTTAGTAAATGTTTTATATGCTCTGAGAACAAGTATGTGTAATATATTGCTGTTGTTGGGTGGAGGGTTCGATAAATATCAAATCCAGTTGGTTGAGGGTGGTGTGCCCTTTTTCTGTATCCTTGCTGGTTTTTCTGTGTACTAGATCTGTCAGACACTGAGAGGCATGTTAGAAGTTTTCAGCTCTGATTGTGGATTTGTCTCTTTTCTTCGTTTCTGTTAGTGTTTACTTACGGTATGTTGAAACTCTGTTATCAGAGTAGGATTGTTGTGTCTTCTTGGTGTACCCATCTTTCTGTGTTGTCTCATTTTTCCCCTGATAACTTTTTGTTGTTGTTTAGAGGTCTCCTTGGTCTGATATTACTGTAGCCACTTGAACTTTCTTCTGATCAGTGTTTTTGCATGATATATGTTTTTCTGTCCTTTAACTTTTAATTATTTTTACTTGATTGACTTTCCCACTAGGCTTGTGAATGGTCACACATGAGGTTGGGAAGTTTTCTTATGAGTTTTGAACCCTGAGTTTGTGTAGAATTACACAAAATGCCATAGTTTGTCTAATAGCTTTCTTCCTTGCTGAATTTGTTCATTTTCAGTTTGATCTTTCCTGCTTTCTGTGAGAATTCCACCCTTCAGGCTAACACATCACGGTGAGATAGCTACTGTGGGTCTGATGTGTGTTAGCTTGTGTTCAGGATGCTGGGGGTGTAGTGACAGAGTCCTCCTTCCTAGGGCCATTCTGTTCGAGTGCAGTGAGGCCGGCTGCAAACAAGTGCCCCGTGCCAGTGGCGATCAGGTGCGGGGTTAACGGAGCCACAGCGTTAAGAGAGGGAGGGGAGAGCGACTGAGGCCAGGCGGGTGGGGCAGCAGGCTTCTCAACAAGGTGACTCTTGGACCGAGATGCGATGAAAGTGAGGGACGGGCCGTGTGGACCTGAGTGAAGAGCATTTCCGGCAGAGGCACAGCGCCTGCAGAGACCTCGGATAGGAATATGCCTGGGAGGAGAGTGTGGCCAGAACCAAGTAAGTGATGTCAGAGGTCATCTTAGCCAGCTGGAACACTGAAGAATTCTGAAAGACTGCCCTGAAAACTGTCCCTTTAACAGCACTGTGGTCCAAACTAAACAGCACAAGGGAGGCTTAAATGTTTAGAACTGAGGGATGGGGTGGGCAGGGACTAGAGACGCTTCTTCCTTTGTATCAGCGTAGAGACAATCACTGATAAAGTTACTGATCTTTTGGGACCAGTGAGCTGTAAGAGATGCGGATCTGTCTTAGTCTGGTCTGAGCAGATGATGTTAAACCCTTTTCTCTCATCACAGGCTTCAGGTTACTTTCTTCTTGTTCCTTGTCAGTCCTTAAAGGTACCGAACGGCCTGAGATGAGCCCTAGGCCTCTCTTAACTGTTTTCTTTGTTTGTGAATATGGCTCATGGTTCCTACTCTATCTCATAGGTGCATCAAGTCACTTGTAAAATTCTTTGGAAAATTAGAAGACTCGTAGATGTTTTCACAAAAAGTGTGAACTCACGGCTTGGAAACTTCAGTAGAGTGCTTGGGAAAGGGAGGTCCGGCATACAGCTGCACTTGTGTTTAACTGGTCCGCTGGCAGTTTCTCTTGTGGCAAACGTGTATGTGTGTTTATGGGGAGTTGGTGTCTTTATATGGGGAGAAGTAAAATGAAAACATCGACCAAAATAGCGAAATCACTGTCTTGCAGAATGCAGCCCGTTCACACATTTTTATTTTATTGCAGGTACTTCTTGGTGGACTTTTATGCACCAACAACAACTGTTGAAAGCATAATGGAGCACTTGTCTCGAGACATTGATGTGATTAGACCAAATGTTGTAAAACACCCTCTAACCCAGGAGGTGAAAGAATGTGAAGGGATGGTCCCGGTGCCCCTTGAAGAAAAGCTGTATTCCACCAAGAAGAGGAAGTGAGAAGGCACGCCTCACCGGAGCCTTCTGGTTAATTCCCTCACTTTTGAGCACCATGGATAGATAATTTACAGGCTTGATCTGAGGGTGCTCTTGGCACTGTTGGATTTTCCCGAGGTACTTTTAGCTCTTGGTCCTCTTTGCTGTGAGAACTGGGGGGTGACGCCTTAGGGCCACTTGGTAATCTTTGGCACCAGCATGTCCTCCTCGATTTCACCTCATGAGTATGATTTGTCAGTGAGGACTTCCTGCCCAACAGCAATACTAACCCCAGTTTGAAGAGCAAAGCTTATAAAAACTACTTTGGATTGCATGCTCATTACTCAAACTGTATACACCCATACAAAATAAAATTTTAAGACCACCGTATTATATGCATCACTTTCGATCGAGTGAAAGTGTGTGATTTTTTTAAAGACCCTCAGCCTCTTGGCCCTCCACGGCACCGTGTGCCAGCGGAAGCCTCACACACAGCTCCAGGCTGCCCAGACTGCTGGCGGTGTTGGCAGGAGCCCAGGTTCAAGCCTGGGAGAAGCCAGGGTGAGGGCGGGTGGGGTGGTCCGCTCTGTGAGCCCTGGGCAGTGCCCGCTCCTCTGCCTGTCCGTGCAGCAGGCACTGCCCTTGGTAGAGGGGCAGGTGCTGGGTGGCAGTGGGAGGTGGCCTGCGTCCTGTCGTTCCTCTGCCCCTGCCCCTCAGCCCTGCGGACCTCTTTGGGGAAGTCGGCACCTCTGAATTCTGCACCCCATCACTCTTCCCTGCCACCCTGATGGCCTGGAGGCTGACTGCTGTTGACTTGGAGGTGCCTGAAGTGCTAGCTGGCGCCACTGCCTGTGGCCAGGGACGTGCTGAGCTCTTGATTCCGGGGCACTTGTTAGAAGATGCATCTTTTTTGTTGTTGTTGTTTTTATTCGATACTCATAGACTTTTTTTTTTCTTTAATGTCCTGGAAATAAAACAACACGCTTGAAGAGTTTTTTTTTTTTATGTTGGCAGAGGAGAAGTTGGTTTTTGAAATGTTATACTTTGAGACTCAGAAGCAACCAGTCTTTGCTTGAAATTGATTGAATTGATTTACTTAGCAAATAAAAATGCAGGATGACCAATTAAATGTGAATTTCAGCTAAATGACAAGTCAGCTTTCACAAATATTACATGGTAATACACTTATACCAAAAATAAAATGATGCATTGTCTTCTTGTGTCTATTTGACATTCAGATTTACCTGGGTGTCCTGTATATCCTAAGTGGTTAGCTTTAGTATAACTCAAATAAAGGAATAAACAATATCAAGCCAGAGACAGCAAAGCTGAGAAGCAAATGAAGTCAATGTCCAGCATTCTGACTTCTCGGCTGACTACATTGGCAGGGAGGCAAATGACAGATGAGAACACAGCAGGCGTGCACTAATTTGCCTCAAGCCCGTCTTCTCTCAACCCACCAGAAAATGATCAGGAGACCAACTGAGATTTCATGTCTGGTCAGTCCCAGAGAATCTGTTGTGTGAGCCTGAATTTACACCCCAGTCTGAGAATTCTTCTTCACCAAGTTGCATGTATGTCCCTGGTGGCTCAGATGGCAAAAAATTCACCTGCAATGCAAGAGATCCGGGTTCCATCCCTGGGTCGAGAGGGATCCACTGGAGAAGGAAATGGTGACCCACTCCAGTATTCTTGCCTGGAGAATCCCCTGGACAGAGGGGTTTGGCCGGCTAGAGTCCCTGAGGTCGCAGAGAGCGGAACACGACTCAGCGACGCACACTTTGACCTCAGTCTCCTCCCCAGGCCTGGGGAGCTGAGGCCCCAGGTTCCCTGGCAGTGGGATGCCTTCCGTGGCAGGTGAGGATGGGTGAAGATGGAAGAGTCTCTGTCTCTCCTCCCAGGAGCTGGTGCATTGGAAGGAGCTGCCCAGCCTTTCCATCTTCCCAGAGCAGGGCCCCCGCACAGGGTGTCTGCCGGCAACCTGAGCAGCGAAGCTTCTGCACCTAGACTGTTGGGAGAAGCGTCAGTTACCAAGTTAGATCTCCCGTTGTACTGATCATAGTCAGATGCTGTTAGGGGTGGAGAGGGTGGAGGGCTGGCCTCCGCCTCGTCTAACCACGGTGACAGTGAAGCACTGACAGATGAGCAAACAGGTGCCTGACCCGCCCAGCTGTGAACTGGCCTGGGGCTGCCTCCCTCCCGAATTCCTCACGTGGCTTTCCCTTAAAGAGCCCGGACAGCATCCAACTTCCACTTCCTCCAGAGGCACAAAAAGTCTCTTTGAAGAGCAATAGTTCAGTAAAGAGGGTCATTAGGAATTGGACACTGGAAATAAAAGGGATAAAGTGGAGATTATGTGGGAAAATGGGCTATTTCCTGTTCCATTAGGAATTTCCTGAAAGCACAGGCACTCGGCCAGGTCTGGAGGGAGCACAGATTCTCTACCAAACGGTCTGGGTCTCGATGCACTTTCACTCGGGTCCTGACAACTGAGATGCAAGCTTCCGTTTTCCTGAAGTGTGTGTGTTATGGGTGTGCTCCATGCTGCACAGACACAGTCTGCACCTCATTTAGCCTCTTCAGCAGCTTGGTGATGAGGAGCTCACCCTTGTTATCTGGATGAGGGAACAAGACTCCCAAGAGGTCTGACCCTGACCCCGAAACTTCGAGGGACTGCTCAGATCTTGAGTTGGGGACCCTGATGCCGTGTCGTCTCTTCCCTCCAGTAGCGGGGAGGCTGGCTGTCCTTCCTGGTTGTAAACAAGGCACCTGGGTGTTGGGTGAGTGCGTGACACGTGCCACGGAGGTGGTGAGCAGCTACGCTCAGGGCCTGGGGGTGCTACTGCCACTTCCGTTTCCTGCACTTGCTGGTCCCCAGGAAGACCGGATGGAGGCTCTTGGACATTCCAGGTCATGGGGTATGCGGAACCTCGCGTCACAGTTTAAAGGGTGTTCAGAGGAGGCTGGCTAAGGAGGACAGCCGTGCGTGTGCCAGTTCCCCTTCTCGGAAGCTCCGGAATGAAGCCTCCCGTTCCCCCCTCCGCTCCCCCGGGCGCTGATTTACAGCTGGACCCTGGCGCTGAGGGCAACGCTTGCCCCTTGCAGCCTGTCCGCGGTGCTGGTGTTGGAGCAGGGCTCGTGTGCAGGTCGTCCCGGGCTGGGCGGGGGTTCTCTTGCTCAGGTAGGTGGTGGGCGGGGGCGGTATTTGGGTGGTCTGCCCCCTCAGTGGATGGTGACTTGCGGCGTGCTGGGGACGGAGCAGCGAACAAGACAGCCCGGGGCCGCTGCTGGTTGGGAAGGCAGAGAACTTGGGGGGCTGCCGCGAAGGGAGAGGGTGTGGGGGGGGGCGGGGGGCTGAGACCCGTGGGGTGCGGAGCCAGTCACGTGATGCGGTGGCTCCAGCAGAGGGCGCAGCCCTTGCAGATGCTGGGAGAGCGGAGGCGGCGGGGGCGACGAGGCGGCGGGGGCCAGGCCTGGAGGCTGGTGGGACACCCTGGAGAATAAACGCGAAGGGATAGGAGTCTGCCATCTGAGTTGAGCCACAGAAGCTGAAGAGACCAGACCTTGGGGTGAAGCCACAATTCTGGAGCGCTGCCTCTGGGGGCCTCTTTCTCACGCTTGTCACCCTATTCGTGGTCCACTTTGAGCAGGAATGAACTTCCAGAAGCACTGTTTTTTGTTTTCTTTGCACGAGGTGGGCTCAGGAAGGTGGAGAGTCGGGGAGGCTGTAGGCCTCCAGAACGCTAGTCCCCGGTGTGCCCTGGAAGCTGCCTCGCGGAGACACAAGTCAGGGAAGCACTGGCAAGCATCTGAGCTCCAGACAATTAAGTCCTGTACCCTGAAATGTCCGCAAAGAACCACTGAGCCCAAGCGAGCCTTTTGCTGAAAGACCAGGTTTGTGTTGATTAAGGTGAAATATTGATTAAAAGATAGGAGGAGTGTTGGAAGCATGCGCTACTCTAGAAGAGCAGTGAGCCAGCCATCCTGACACACCCGATGGACACAACACACAGCTTCAGCAAAAGCTCAGGGTGGGCATTATTCCTTTGCCCTCTGCAACGCCTTGAGGCGTATATTATACCCATTTTGCAGATGGGGCACCCACGTGCTAAGTAAGATAAGTGACTCCTCTGAGGCAACCCGATGGCTCAGCAGGTTAAGAATCTGCCTGCAATACGTGACACGCAGGTTCGTTACCTGGGTGGGGAAGATCCCCTGGAAAAGAAAATAGCAACCCAGTATTCTTGCAGTATTCTTGCCTGAAAGATTTTGTGGACAGAGGATCCTGGCGGGTTACAGTCCATGGGATCAGACAACTGAGCAGCTAAGCGCACACACACAACCCCCCAAGGTGACTAGAAGAGTCACGTGGAAGAGTTGGGGCTGGTCGTTTGAGTGTCCACTTCGGGCACACCACACCCTCCCAGAGGTGGGCACTGCCAGTCCCATGCTCTGAATGACCTCTGGCCCGGGCCCTTCCCATCCCGCCACCAGACCAGGGCCCCTGGCTTCATCATAACAGGAGGGGAGGGTGGAGCTGGGACTCCTGGGATCTGTTTTTAATCTCAGGCCTTCAAAGGGAAGTCCCGAGAACATCGGAAGCAAAGTTGGTGTGTACCCCGGAGACCAGGCCTCCTTTTGTGCTGTTTTTTCCAAACTGCTCTGCCATTTCCCACAGAGCTTTTTTCTTTCCACATTCCCCGAGGGGTGTGTGTACAGGTGCCGCACATGGCAGGTACTGCCCTGGGCAGGATACAAAGATGAGTGGGTCGTGACCCAAGCTTCGAGGCTCTCACAGATCGGGGAAGGTGGAAATTATTCAGCCCTAATTAAAAGAATCACAGAGATGCAACCCGAGTGCTATATGAACAAAGAACTGGATTCCCAGCAAAGATGGCCTTTGAGCAGGCATGGGACGACTTGTGTGCAGCAGGGGTGGTGGAGTTGGGAGGTGCCAAAAAGGTGTTTTGGAAACACGTGGGAGTGGGCAGGTGTGGTGTGATGGCGAGAGAGGCGTGGGGTGTGGGACACCCTGCAGATTTAGGAAGGGTCCAAGTTGCCATCTGCTGGTTGGAGAGACCTTTCGTGGCTGCCAAGGGTCTCTTGAACTGAAGGGACCACTTCCAAGAGCCGAGAACAAGTCCTGCGCAGATTCTTACACAGTGAGCCTCCCGATGGGCCAGCCCCCATGATGGTGCCCACACATTGGTGAGAAAGAAACGATTCTACCAGTTCCTCACGGAGAAGTACCAGGAGGGCTGAGGCAAGGTTTCTGAGTGTCCTCCAGCAGCAGACAGAGTGGGCTGGACAGGGCAGTGCTTGTCCCATGCCCCCTCATGGACCCAGGGGTGCTCCGAGACGCTGCCAGGAGCATTTGAAAAGCGCATGCTGTCCTCTCTGTGTGGTGCTCTGGGCTTTTGCCACTTGGGTTCTGAGGGTGCAGTGAGAGGTTTCTGCCCCTGGATACACCTGGAAGGCCGCCTGCCGACCCCTGCCCTGTTTTCTGCACCTGGGCACAGGCCGCTGTGGTCCTGGCAGTGGCACGTGTCCAGGTCTGTTTGCAGGATTGTTTATCACTTTGGAGAAAACGTAGTAGTGGGATGAGCATAGCGTGTGGGCTGAGAGACCTCCATGGACTATGTGATCACGGACCGTTTCTTCTTTCAGCCTCCATTGCATGAGCTGCTTTCGAAGAGTCCTTCCAAGTCTGTGTGGCCCCGGCCCAGGTCCCACTGCTCAGTCTGCTGGGGTTTGGGGTGTTTGGTCAGCGACTTGAGAACCTGGTAACTGGCAGGGTGCAGAGATGGGGAGAGTTTCGCAGAGGCTTCTTTGCACACTCTTGTCTTCAGGTAAGGACGACTGTTATTCCCGTAGCCTGCCAGGGGGTTGGGTGGGGCTGGTACTCTAATTCTAGACAGAATAGACTCTGTACTTACCACAGGGAATCCGCCAAGGGAGCCTCAGAGGCCGGCGTTCTTTTTTGCTCTGAGAACAAAGCTTTAAGGCACATGATTTGGACCCAAACACAAATGGGAGGCATCCTGTTAGTCCATGGGAGAGAAATGGTGTGACCAGGAAGTCCCTGGGTGGTGGCAAGCTCTGGTTTTGGGAGAGCTGCCCCATGACTACCTAAATCAGCCCCTAAATTTCTAGTTGTTCAGTCGCTAAGTCATGTCTGACTCTCTCTGACCCCACAGACTGCAGCCCACCAGGCTCCTCTCTCCACTATGTCCCGGAGTTTGCTCAGATTCATGTCCACTGAGTCAGTGATGCTATCGAACCATCTCATCCTCTGCCGGCCCCTTCTCCTGCCCTCAATCTTTCTCAGCATCAGGGTCTTTTCTAATGAGTCAGCTCTTCGCATCAGGTGGCCAAAGTATTGGAGCTTCAGCTTCAGCATCAGTGCTTCCAGTGAACATTCAGGGTTGACTTCCTGTTTATAGTGCCAGCAGCAATAGCTTGACAACCTTGTGTGCTTCCAGCTCCTCTCGACCCGACAGGGAGATTAGCAAAAGTTGAGCTCCGGAAGCCGAGTATCCAGAGTACTCAAGACCTTTGGGGTGCTGAGACGGGGCAGAGTTGTCTGTGTATTGCAGTTGAACCCTTTTCTCCAGAACACTTGGGGCTAAGCTTTCCCCTTCTGGGGAAGGAATTGTGACTTCACTTCTTTTCCCGGAGATTTTGCCTTGAGCTGTGGTTGCATTGTGAGTGGAAAAGACAAGGATGCATTGTCCAGTGGATAATGCCAGAAGTGAGGATTGTATTAATACAAAGTGGGTTCTTGAGCTCTCCATGCCAAGTGGGAGACTCCACTGTGTCCATAAACTCGTACTGATTTGACTTGGATGGAGCACTGTGTGTCCCTGTGGATCCCAAAGTGTTCGTGCCTCTTTGTGGAAGGTGAGATTTTGCTTTTTGGATGGAGGGTAACTGCTACTATTAACTTTGCCGACTAAGGTCCGTCTAGTCAAAGCTATGGTTTTTCCAGTAGTCATTTATGGATGTGAGAGTTGGACCATGAAGAAAGCTGAGTGCCAAAGAATTGATACTTTCTGAACTGTGGTTTTGGAGAAGACTCTTGAGAGTCCATTGGACTGCAAGAAGATCCAACCAGTCCATCCTGAAGGAAATAAATCCTGAATATTCATTGAAAGGGCTGATGCTGAAGCTGAAGCTCCAATCCTTTGGCCACCTGATGCGAAGAGCTGACTCATTTGAAAAGACCGTGTTACTGGAAAAGATTGAGGGTAGGAGGGGAAGGGGACGACAGAGGATGAGATGGTTGGATGGCATCACTGACTTGATGGACATGAGTTTGAGCAGGCTCTGGGAGTTGGTGATTGACAGGGAAGCCTGGTGTGCTGCAGTCCATGGGGTCGCAAGGAGTCAGACATGACTGAGTGGCTGAACTGAACTGAACTGAGGCCTCTCTGAGTGGGAGTTTGATGTATGACACGGGGAACCCAAAGGCGGTATTCTGTGACATGCTGGAGGAATGGGGTTGGGAGGGAGGTGGGAGGAGGGTTCATCATTCAAAGATTCTTTTAATGAATTTTTTATGATTATTTTATGATTGTTTTATTTATAATGATTTATAAAATCATTATTTTATGATTCTTTTTATGAATTTGCCTACTTGGGAAAACTTGTCTGTAACCCCCAAATCAATATGGTACCTTCGTGGTCATTCACAGATAGAGTGGCAAAATTTTGAGTCTCCAATGTGTCTGTTCCCAGGCAAGGATGAACAGATGACTTCTTGTTTCAGCTCTTATGCTGTGAATAAGTGTCTTTTCCTCAGTCAATTTAGTGTTGTGATTTTTGCACTTACCTGCTTTTTGTTGGTGATTTTGGGGCTTAAAATGTCCCCTCCACCCACCATTAATGCAGAAATGCTGTCTAGTGTCCTTAAGCACAAAAAGGCTGGGATATGCCTTATGGAAAAACGTATGTGTTAGGTTGGCTTTGTTCAGGCCCAAGTTATGGTGCTGTTGGCTTTGTCCAGTGTTTTTGTTTGTAACTTTTATTGGCATATAGTTGACTTACAATGTTGTGTTAGTTTCAGGTATACAACAAAGTGAGTCAGTTATATGTATCTGTATATCCATTTTTTGGGGAGGGAATTCTTTTCCTATATATGGATCAACAACATATATTAAGTAAGATGTCATTGGGACTTCCTTATAGCTCAGACAATAAAGGATCTGCCTGCAATTCAGGAGACCAAGATTTGATCCCTGGGTCAGGAAGGTCATCTGGAGAAGGGCATGGCAACCCACTCCAGTATTCTTGCCTGGAGAACCCCATTAACAGAGTAGTCTGGTGGGCTACAGTAAGCGGGGTCGCAAAGAGTCTGACACGACGGAGTGACTAACACTACTCTTATGAAGATGCCATTAAAAAGAAACACACATAAAGCGAGGTTGTCTGTTGGTGCGTGACACAGCTGTTGTGACCAAAGGCTTACAGGAGCCTCGCCCTGCATTTGCCCTGGGAACAGAGGTTTCCAGTTCTCTGAATCAGCATTTGAAGCAACTTTATATGACAGAAATATCTTCATTGATGAGAATTGACTGTCTCTGATGCGGGTTTGTGCTTTTTCTGCTGAGCACCTCTTCGGTCGTCCAGTAACTCTCCAACTTTTATCTGCAATGGGGATTTTTATTCCATCCTTGTCCTTATTCTGCGTGTCTGGCTCGTTGTTCACTGTCCTGCCTTCCCTTCTCATCACATTTGCGTTCTCCTTCACCAGCTCCCATCCGCTAGAGAGCTACACATCTACGTGTGCCAGGGACCTGCTCTTTGAAAGAAACAGAAAAGAACCTTGGCAGAAGGGTTTGGCGATGCGGCCAGAAAGAGCCTGGACACTGTCCATTTGTCTCTCAGCCTTAGAAGCAGGCAGTGCGGTGGGTTTAGTTAAGGCCGTGGAAAGGGATAATTAGATGGGCAGTGCAGCAGCCCCTGCCCCCTTCCTCGGGCTCTATGATATCTCAAGGGTTTTCATCGCACTCTCCAAATCAAATACGTTTTAATTACCTTTAAAACAACTGCAAAAAGTTGCTCACAAAGTAAGATCACAAGGAATTTTAAAGGCGCTGATTTTATAAAGTAGGCAGTTACAGCCAGTGTTTCAAAAGCTTGTTCCTCTTCCATTTATTTCTTTTTTTAAAAAAAAAAAATTTCTTTCTGGCTGCACTGGGTCTTTGGGGCCGTGTGCAGGTTTGCTCTACTTGTGGCAAGTGGGGGTGCCTCTCTAGCTGTGGTGCACAGGCCTCTCATCGTGGAGGCTTCTCTTGTTGCGGAGCAGGGGCTCTAGGGTGTGAAGGCTCAGTAGTTGCGGCTCCCGGGTTCTAGGGCACAGGCTCAGTAGCTGCGGCCCACGGGCATGTGGGATCTTCCCGGACCAGGGATCAAACCTGTGCCTCCTGCATTGGCAGGTGGATGCTTAACCGCTGGACCACCAGAGAAGTCCCTTCCATTTATTTCTTTCCAGGTCTAAATATAATAACGTGGAACAAGTTACATAGTCTGGTTTGCAAAACGGTTAGGGCATCTCTGTTTACTTAACGCTCCCTTATCCCTCCTCATCCCATGATGGTTCTAGGTTGAATCTCCATTGTGGTGAAACGTGATGCTCTAATCATGATTGCCCTCACTTTACAGCACCATCCATACGCTGCTCGCTTTCTTAAAACCTGCACGTGGACTGATAACGCTAGAAATAGTCTACTTTAAAAAAATTCAACCTTCCCTAAAAGAATAGAAGATACTATAACAGACTTGAGGTCCTTATCACTCAGATTGAACAGATGTATTTTTGCTGTATTTCTTTCAGGTCTTTTATTTTCAAGAAATAAAATATTAGATATAGTTGAAGTCCTTTTTCTGTATCTCTTCTATTCCTTTCTTCCCAAGAGGTAGTCATCATTCTCAAGTCACTGTGTATCATTTATATGCATCTTTTATGATTTACTGGAAAATCCCATGGATGGAGGAGCGTGGTAGGCTACAGTCCACGGGGTGGCAAAGAGTCGGACATGACTGAGCGACTTCACTTTTTATGTTCTATGTTTTTATATATATATATATATATATATATATATATATTGCTCAGCTATATATATATACATACTGAGAGTTGCTCAGTCGTGTCCAACTCTTTGCGACCCCATGGACTGTAGCCTGCCAGAACCCTCTGTCAGTGGGATTTTCCAGGCAAGAATAGTGGAGTGGATGGCCATTCCCTTCTCCAGGGGATCTTCCTGATACAGGGATTAAACCCTGGTTTCCTGCATTGCAGGCGAAGTCTTTACTCTCTGAGCCACCAGGGAATCTCACATGTACATATATATTATCATAATTTCATAATACTGCTTTGTGGATTTTGAATGAACCAACTAGATCTTTAATGCACTGACTAGATATGGAGGCTTCAGCAACATGATTTTTTTCCTTCAACAGTATCATCTTGTGCCCTGTCATGGAGATCTAATTCACTGGTCTCATGTTCTATCAGGTGCCTTGTGTGACTGCAGTCAACTGTGGCTACTTGCCTCTTAATGGGCTTGTCTAAATTTACAATGTTTTAAGCAAAGCTGTAGTGAACTTGCTGGTAGGCAAGAATACTGGAGTGGATAGTCATTTCCTTCTCCAGGGGATCTTCCAGACCCAGGGATAGAACCCAGGTCTCCTGCACTGTCAGGCAGATTCTTTACTGTCTGATCCACCAGAGAAGCCCCATTATATGCCAGTTCTAAGTATTTTATGAACATTAATTTACTTCATTCTTTTTGATCTCTTAACATCCTTACGCCATGGGTGCTAACACCCTCATTTTACAGTGGAGAAAACCCAGGTACGGAGGAGTTAAGCCACTGTCTCAAGACCATACATCTTGTGTGCACGATCGGAGTGCCCAGTCCTGGTGGGGGCATAGCACCCCCTCTCCTTGAGGGCTTGGCCGAGGACCACCTTCCCCATGGGCTCTTTCCTGACCACCTTGCTTTGCAATGCAGCTCACACCCCTGCTTTCCCCACCTCCTTCCCCTGCTATATGTTTTACCACTGTGTTTTCTTTGCCATCTGATACACATGTTGTTTGGGCTTCCCTGGTGGCTCAGATGGTGAAGCATCTGCCTGCCAATGTAGGAGACCCAGGTTCCATCCCTGAGTCAGGAAGATTCCTCAGGAGAAGAGAATGGCTACCCACTCCAGTATTCTTGCCTGGAGAATCCCATGGACAGAGGAGCCTGGCGGGCTATAGTCCATGGGGTCGCAAACAGTCTTAGCAACTGAGCACACACATACTGTCTGTCTCCTCCCAGATGGAATGTAAGCTCTGTTGGGGTATGAATTTTATCTGGCTGGTTCATGGAGTGGTGCCTGGAACATTGCGGTTGGATGAACGAAGAGGAATTTTCCAAGAGAACATGGAGATCTAAAGTTAGTGTCCTAGACCTTGAAACCTCCCATCCCGAGAGCCAGCTTCAATGGCACTGTCGCCCATATGTCTCAGGGGGAGAAAGGATTGGTCAAAACTTGATAACGATGAGTCCAGCTAAATAGCTGTTAGATGTAAAATCATGGCCTACCAAGAGTAAGTTGGCAGTAGGTAACAAAAACCACCAATAAATGCATGGCTTGTGGCCCAGCAATTCCACTTGTGAGCATTTACTCTGAATCATGCTTGGCACAGAAAGTCACCACATTGTTCTTTGATAAAATCAAAATGTTGAAAATCACCTGAATGTTCTACAGTAGGATACTGCTAAGTTGTGTATCAGCTTATTAGTCGTTTAGTTGCTAACTCGTGTCTGACTCTTTTTGCGACCCCATGGACTGTAGCCCACCAGGCTCCTCTGTCCATGGGATTTTTCAGGCAAGAATACTGGAGTGGGTTGCCGTTTCCTCCTCCAGTGGATCTTCTTGACCTGGGGTTTGAACCCATGTCTCCTGCATCAGTTCAGTTCAGTTGCTCAGTCGTATCCGACTCTTTGTGACCCCATGGACTGAGGCACATCTGGCTTCCCTGTCCATCACCAATTTCCCAAGCTTACTCAAACTCATGTCCATCGAGTCAGTGATGCCATCCAACTGTCTCATCCTCTGTCTCCTGCATGGGTTTCCTGTATTGCAGGTGGATTCTTTACCCCTGAGCCACCAGGAAGGCCCTATCAACTTTCTATGCCGCTATTAAAAAAATCAACATATAACAGCATGAGAAAATATTAATGACATATCAATGAAAGTAAAATGAAATGGTATCTTAGATACATTAGATATATTGTATCAGATACAACTTAACATGAAGATAGAATTGCACCAAAAAAGAGAGCCAGCTTTGCAAAGATAGTAAAAACTTTAAGGATGGGTCAGCATAATAATATCAATGAAAGCTCATGGATATAATAGAAAATCAGTGTCTGGTATAATTTTGAGCACAGAAAGGGCATTGGGCTGGCACCACTTTGGAAGAACGGCAACCAGCATGGGGTTGCCGACAAGGAAGGACCAGGTGGGCATTCGGCAAGCTTGTCTAGGACAACAGCAGTGCTCGTGTGGGGGCCCTTACGTGGCGGCCTAGAAGACCCACTGTGGGGCCACAGTGCCCCAGAGAAGCTCTTTATGTAAACCTGGGTGGACTCAGAAGACGGAGCAAAGGAGAGTTTGGGGTTTGAATAAATATGTCAGCCCAGGTCTTCTTGAGTGTTTGCTGGTCTTTTCCCCCACTTACTGGGCTGGCTTTTCTTCAGGTTAAATAAATCAGTGTTGGTAGATTCACTTTATTTTGCCCCCTAAGCCAATCTGAACTGCTGCTAAGACTGATTCCAAGACTAGGAGCTGCTTTTGTTTTGAATCGGGCTGTAGCAACGGCAACCCAACAGCCCTAAATGAGGGAGACGGCCCTGACCAGGGGGAGAGCGTAGGACCCCGGCTGTCACTGAATGCAAAAGGTGCTTGAGAGCAGTCCAGTCCGGTCTGATTCCATCTTAAGAAATCAGGAGAAAAGACCTGACTCTTCATTGGAAGGACTGATGCTGAAGCTGAAGCTCTGATATTTTTGTCACTGGTGCAAAGAGCTGACTCATTGGAAAAGACCCTGAGGCTGGGGAAGATTGATGGCAAAAGGAGAAGAGGGCAGCCGAGGATGAGTTGGTTGGATGGCATCATTGACTCAGTGGACGTGAATCTGAGCAAACTCGGGGAGATAGTGGAGGGCAGCGGAGCCTGGCTGCACCAGGGGGTCGCAGAGAGTCGGGCAAGACAAGTTACCGAACAACAACAACAACAAAGACTGAAGTGCTGAGTGCCAGCCTACCGGCTGTAGTTGCCTCTAAGAAGTGTCATGATGGCAGTTTTAATTTTCTTCTTTCTGCTAACATTTAATCGCTACCTAAAAACAAACAAACACAAAAACCAGTGGTTATGTGCTGAAGCATACAGTAGAAATATTTCCAATAACAACAAAGAGCAAGCAAAACAGCAGGAGAAACAACCCAAGGGGTCACCACAGCAACTTTCCCGTGTTTTCTGCAGACATGTGATTTAGAGAAAGCTCATATGTCGCAGAGGCTAGTAGACCTGGTTTGTGAAGTCATGGTCCCTGGGGGGTTTATTAGGCTCTTCTAGGTCTTAGGGGAGACCCAAGAGGGCTCAGCAAAATGCAGCTAATAACAGAATTAAGAAGATCATAGCAGTTTGGATTATTTAGCATAAAAGAAATTGGGGCTTAAAAAGCTTAAGTGAGTGAAGAGGTTTTAGGTGAAGCCACTGATCAATTCTAAATCATTTGCACAGAGGGCAGAAGAAGAAATGGGCTTAAATTGGCTGAGAGTTTGAAGAAGAGATCCTTGCTAGGGAGGCTGTTGAGAGCCTGGCCTGGGCTGAGCTGACCGTGGGCTCGCTCAGTCCTGGGAGAACTAAATATAGGAAACACATCCGTCCTCGAAAATCTGGGGAAGACTTTCCAGAAGATTCCTTGAAGTTCCAATCCTGTGATGTCTTGGTGAAAGTATAAGCTTCCCGAGTCCGTTCCTGAACACCCTATCCTGGAACGCGTGGTGTCTGTGCTCTTGGCCAGGAGTGGGCTTGGGAGAGCTGGTGGCCATCTGTGTGATGCCATGGCTGCCAGCATGCCAGGCCCCTGCTGAGCCACGCTGTCGGAAATTCCACCGAGTGACAACCATTCTTTGGTCATCAAGAGCCCAATGGAGTGTGAGTGATGCACTTAGGATTTTCTTTCTTCTTCTTTTTTTTCTTTTTCTTTTATGTTCGAGAAGGAATAAATGTGGAGATTTTGAGATAACTAGTTCAGAATTTCTTTTAGAGATGGTCGAGAGAAATTACCCAACACTCAGAAATAAGGCAAGAGGGCATGCCCTCCCCATGTCAACTAGGGGCATTGTTGGACAGGCTCACCTAGGGATCACTTAATTCTTGAGGGGAATTTATCTGTGTCTTCTGTCACCATTTACTAGTTGAGAAACCCAGACACAGCAGCGTGACATGTTAACTTGTCAATTCCTGTCCCTTAGAAATGAAAACCACAAAGGTTATGGTTTTATTCTCATTTAGGGCATTCACCATTTTGCTATAGTATCTGTCAAATGATCCAGCCATCATTCTGACATTCTGTTTTGTTTTTAAAGGTCAGGAAAGTCCACCAATGATCTTTGTACCATCTTTCCTATCCTACTGATTGGCTCATTTTCACAAGTTAAATAAATCTTGGACACGTGTTCTTTTTATGTCTTTATGGGAATCACAGGCTTTGCTTTTGAAGATGAATACTTTGAGAGGAAGGGGAAGTCACGCTAGGAGAACAGCTTTAAGAGCATAATGCTAATTCTCTCTGTATAGAGGTTTCTCTGGTCATTCTTGGAAGGAGAAGGATTCAACAGTTCTTGTGTAATCGATGATGAGCCAATACTTGCTGAGCAAAAGGTGACTGGATTTTTTTCCAGCCTTAACTGAGGCTAGCTGAGAGCAAGGTCTGTAGGACTGGGTGTGGGTGTAGTTGGTGCTGCCAGAATCAAAAGGAAGGAATTCCGAGCAACAGGACGATTAGAATCCTGGAGTGAGAACTTTGGTGGATGCAGAGGCCAAACTGGAGAATACGATTTCAGAGGCAGAGGGGCTCAGGGGAGGTTAAGGTCCTGATGTGAGTGTGGGAGAAGGTGGGGGACGCTCACTGGGTCGAGGGCTTAAGGCAGAGGGTGGCCGGGAACCAAGGAAGCTGCCTGTGATGGCTCCTTCCTGATGGTGACAGAGGCTGGCAGTGGTGACAGGAGCACTGGTCCTGGGATGCTGTAGGGGACCGGGCTACCTGGAAGAGGGCCAGGCCTCGGTCATGGCCAGAGAGTGACTTCCGTGGGGGTGTGAAGGAGAGGCCCCTTTAAACAGAGTGGGGCCAGCGTTGGGGCAGGGTCGTGGCAGAGCTCTGTAGGGGAGCGATCGAGGAACAGGTGACTCCAGGTGAGAACAGGTGAGCCGAGGAGCCAACAACTCAGACTGTGCCAACAGCTTCCGGGGTGAAGGCAGGAGGGAAGGAGGTTAGCCCTGAGAGGCTTAAGCATCGTACAAATTATGCAGGTGACCCAAGGGGCAGGGTGTCCGAGGAAGGTCCCTGCCCGCCCTGCCCCGAGGCACAGACACGGTAGACCTAAAGCCGGCCTTGCATGGCGGTGACATCTCCTTCTAGGCCTCTCTCAGCAAACAGCCAGCGCACTTCCCTGTGGCTCAGACAGTAAAGAGTCCGCCTGCAATGCAGGAGACCTGGGTTCCATCCCTGGATCGGGAAGATCCCTGGAGAAGGGAGTGGTTACCCACTCCAGGATTCGTGCCTGGAGGACTCCATGGACAGAGGAGCCTGGCGGGCTATAGTCCATGGAGTCACAAAAGAGTGGACGGGACTGAGCTATTAACACGTTCATTTTCACTTACTAGGCCTTTCTATTTTCTTGGGCTCCAAATTCACTGCAGATGGTGATTGCAGCCATGAAATTAAAAGACACTTGCTCCTTGGAAGAAAAGGTATGGCCAACCTAGATAGCATATTAAAAAGCAGAGACATTACTTTGTCAACAAAGGTCTGTCTAGTCAAGGCTATGGTTTTTCCAGTGGTATGTATGGATGTGAGAGTTGGACTGTGAAGAAAGCTGAGCACCGAAGAATTGATGCTTTTGAACTGTGGTGTTGGAGAATACTCTTGAGAGTCCCTTGGACTGCAAGGAGATCCAACCAGTCCATCCTAAAGGAGATCAGTCCTGGGTGTTCATTGGAAGGACTGATGTTGAAGCTGAAACTCCAATATTTTGATCATCTGATGCGAAGAACTGACTCATTTGAAAAGACCCTGATGCTGGGAAAGATTGAAGGTGGGAGGATAAGGGAACGACAGAGTATGAGATGGCTGGATGGCATCATCGACTCAATGGACATGAGTTTGAGTAAACTCTGGGAGTTGGTGATGGACAGGGAGGCCCAGTGTGCTGCAGTCCATGGAGTCGCAAAGAGTCAGACAGGACTGAACAACTGGACTGAGCTGAGGCCTCTCTGAGTGGGAGTTTGATGTACGATGCAGGGAACCAAAGGAGGTGCTCTGTGACAGCCTGGAGGAATGGGCGGGGAGGGAGGTGGGAGGGGGGTCAGGAGAGAGGACACACATGTATGGCAAAAATCATCATAATATTGTAGAGTAATCCTCCAACTAAAATAAATAAATTTAAAAATAAACAAAGAGAAAGAAAAAAAAAAAAAGAAAGCAGCCTCCTCCCTCTCGCAAGTTGACACTGACCCGCGCTTTCAGGCCTTCGAAGGTAACACACAGTTCCTTTGGACCTGCAGGGCTGGGTGTCACAGGATGCAGTGACCCCACGCCCTCCCCCGCCACCCCCCATGATGGGGCTGCTCCCCTGACCCCAGTCCAGGGCTCAGATGCCATGTCACACGGTGGGTCCCAACTGCGGAATGTTTGGGGTCCGAGCCCCTCATAGTCATGTCCTGAATAAAACAAAACGCCACGCTTCTGCACACCCGTTGTGCAGGGGCACTTTCACCCCCAGGGGCATCCCTCTTCACAGCTGCAAATTCTAGTTTTATCTCTGTTGTGTTTTTGAACCTGTTTGCTTTTGATTACGGTTAGGTTTTGAAAGGGAGAGGCACATGCTCTCTACCCCCCTGTTTTCCTTCTTGGATGGAATAATACAGCTTTGTGATAGTGAAATGTGTTTTTCCATTATGGTGTCTGTAATTTTATTACTCTACTACCTTGTGTTTTGAATTGCACAGGGGAAGAAACGCATCAAAGAATACTCCATTGTGTCTTTTTTTTTCCCCTCCTGCAGTTGATTGCGGAAAAAAAGTGAAGCATCCGATTAATCATTCTGTACCGTGATGGTTTTTTGCCTGTGACCAACAGGATTACATTTTACACTCAAAAGAATTCTCTGTATGAACCCTTTCAATCCAATGCAAGTGAAGATAAGTTTCAAAGTATGGCCAACCCCATGCATCACATACAAAGTCCATTTCTTCCTTGGTTGATGATAGTCTCCAAGGATCCACAGTGTTTAGAGCATGAAAGGGTATTTTTTTTTTTTTTTTTTTGGCTAAGAGAAGTCTGGACTTGCTATTCCTTTTGCTTTTCTTTCTAGTGAAGCCAGTTGAAGACATTACTTAAATAGGTATTTTGCTACCACCCTTTGGTTATAACCACCTTGGCTCTCCAGCTTACTTCCCTGGTGATTGCTTTCTTAGTCCTAGAAAGGGAGTAAGAAAAACCTCTCTCCTTGGAATCAAGAAGCTTCCTTCATTGCTCAAGCAGACTTGCAGAAGATCTGGCTGTATGTCACAGGAAGCCTTGTTACATGTTCTCATCTTAGGTTTGAACCTATATTTCTTACTGTTTTCTACTGTTTTCTTACCATATTTTCTACTGTGTTGGACTAAACAGGTACTTTAATGAGCTGCTTCTGCCTCTGTCTGCATTTCTGGAAGAGAAAATGGAATCACAGAGGAGGGTGCTTGCCTTGCCTGGAATCTGCACCATTTAGGAGGAAGACTTTGATCGAACTTTACTGTTTCTGCTTCAATTTATACAAATAAAAGGGAAGCAGATCCTTACCAACTTCTGATGCTCTCCAGGAAAGAGTTGGGGAGGCTGAATATCCCATTTTTCTGTAGTTCAGCTGCACCTTGGTTACTTTAAAAAGTGTCCTACTGACATGGAGAAATTGGAACCCTCATACACTGCTGGTGGGAATTTAAGCTGCTGCAGCTGCTTTGATAAAGAGTCTGGCAGTTCCTCAAAAATTAGCCATAGTCCATAGCATTCTCCAGGCTACAATACTGGAGTGGGTAGCCTTTCCCTTCTCCAGAGGATCTTCCCAACCCAGGGATCAAACCCAGGTCTCTTACATTGCTGGTGGATTCTCTACCAGCTGAGCCACAAGGGAAGCCCAAGAATGCTGGAGTGGGTAGCCTATCCCTTCTCCAGGGGATCTTCCAGACCCAGGAATTGAACTGGGGTCTCCTGCATTGCAGGTGGATTCTTTACCAACTGAGCTATGAGGGAACCCCATACAGTATACATACATACATATAACTCAGCAACCCTATTTGTAGGAATCTACCCAAGAGAACTGAAAAACTTATGTCCACACAGAAACTTGTATACAAATGTTCATAGCAGCATTAGTCATAAAAACCAAAAAGTAGAAACAACCCAAATGTCCTTCAACTGATGAATGAATAAATATCATGTGATACATCCTTACAATAGAATAAAATTTGGCAGTAAAAAAGAATTTTAACAAGCTATGTAAACCAAAAATAAATCATCGGGGGCAATTTTTACTTCAAATCAAGGAACCTATTTATATCTACATAATAATAATGATAGCATTCATTTGTTTATTATAGTTATTATTCTACATCTCATTTGATTCTCATGCTAATCTTTGAAAATTGCTCTTATCATTCCCATTTTAAAATGAGGAAACTGAGGTTCAAAGAATATTTTCTGCAGCCCCCAGCTTTTCTGTCCCCAAAGCCCTGCCTCCTGAGAGTTTCCGAAATGTGAGATGCTGAGCACAGAAGTGGCAGGAGTGGTGGCATCGTTTGATGCCTGCAGCTGGCAGAGCAGGGCTAGAGGTCATAATGAGGAGAACCAGTTACAGCGTGGGTTCACCCGCTCCAACAACTGTGCCCTCGGGTGAAGAAGCAGGACACACAGACACATGCAGTTTCTGTAGCTCTGATACATACTATTGAAGTTGATAATTAGGTAAAAGATTCAGGCACCAGGAGGTAGTCTTGCTCCTGCACCCCAATAATGAGTGCGGGGGCAGTTCTGATCTCATAGATGGGAGGAAACTTTGTCATATATTCATTTATTCCACTTACTCATGGGTTGTTCTTTTTCCATCCATGGCTTGGTCTGGGCCTGAGATAAGCTTCCTGGATCCATGGGTAGAGAGTTCTTCTATTAATAGTTTAGTCTCTGGAGACAAATCACTCTTGGTAACTCCTCTGGCTCCCCACCTCGCCTGACCCTCCAGCATGGCCCCCCAATCCCAGTCCAGATGTCCAGACCCGTGTTTGACTCTGTGAGGCCTTGGGCTGCTTTTATTATTTTAGCCACTGCTCACTGCTTTATGTCACCCCGCTTTTGTTCTGGTCTCTGTTCGGTTTTGAGCTCAGCTATGTAACAAAATACAGTTGTATTTCCATCCATTTGGAGTAGGTCATCCTTTCTTATCACCTCAGTCTTCCACACTGAACAGGATATTTTTGTCTATTTTTGCCTTTTCCTTTGTGGCCTAATTGTTATGGACTGAATGTCTGTGTCCCCCCAAAGTTCATATGTTGAAGCCCTCATCTTCAGTCTGATGCTGTTAATTGGCAGGGATGGGGGATGGCTTTGGGAGGTGATTAGGTCATGAGGATGGAGCCTTCATGAACAGCGTTAGTGCCTTTATAAGAGACAAAAGGCTTCCCTCTCTATTCCTTCCTGCACACAGCCCCTGGCCTCTTTCTCTCCCTCCTACAATGAGAAATCAGCTCTTACCAAGAGCCTGACCATCTGGCCCTCTGATCTTGGACTTCAGCCTCCAGAGCAGTGAGAAATGAATGCTTGTTGTTTAAGCTGCCCAGTCTGTCCTATTCTGTTACAGCAGCCTGAATTAATACACTCATCAGTCCGTTTTTCTCAAATCATTTATAAGTGCTTGAAAAGAATTTTTCTAAACTTAGTCTGAACTTCTCTGCAGATGACATGCAGCTTATTGGTTACTCAGTGTCTCCACGTCTTCACTTTGACAACTTGATCTGGTAATTTTGAAGAAAGCCATTAAAATATCCTACTAGGACTGTGGATTCATCCTTTTCTTTTTTTTAAATTTTGGGAAAGTTTTGCCCTATATATTTAGAAATAATGTCATAAAGAATATATAATGGCTTATAACGTTCTGAGTTATACCTATTATCATTATAAAACATTGCTTTTTGTCCTATTTAAAGCTGTTGGTCTTAAATTCCACTTTATCTGATCTTCAGGTTGTCTCTATCTTTTGTTTACTCTTGACTGGTATATTTTCCCATCTCTTTCTTTTCAAGTTTTCTTTGTAATTTTGTTTGGCTGTTTCTCATAAAGAGCATGTGACAAATAGTGCTTTGAAACTATTTCAGGGCTTCTCCGGTGGCTCAGTGGTGAAGAATCTGCCTGCCAATGCAGGAGACACAGGTTCAATCCCTGATCCAGGAAAATCCCACATGCTGCAGAGCGACTAAAACCTGAGCACCACCTGTGCTCTGGGGCCTGGGAGCTGCAAGGAAAGAAAAGCTCACACAGCAGCAAAGCCTCAGTAAGCCAAAAAATAATGGTAAATAGGTAAATAAAATTATTTTTAAAAACTATTTCAGAATATTTTTCATTTAGTGGAGGATTTAGTCACATTTATTAAGATGTCTGATATCTTTGGTCTTATTTTTCATCTTACCTCTTTCTCTTTGTTTTTTTAAACCATATGTTAAAGCTCCTTGTGTATTTTTACTTTCCTTATTTTTCCTGGATGAGTCAAGATTTTTTGTTTCTTTTCTCTTTAGCTCTTCTGCCCATTTTGCCCCCATCCTCATTGGTAATTAGAAGCTCACCTGTGTATCTTTTTTGATAATTTGATTTTTCCTAATCCTGAGTCCTCGTAATCTTTTCTTAAAAAATGGGACATGGGTAGAAATTTGTTAAGTCCTTGCAAAGTGCCAAAGTCTCTTTTCTTGGCTTCCTGTGTGTGTGATATTAGCCAGCAGAGGGATCCTGGATCAGTCTTATCTCTCAAAAGCTATCTGGGGCTCCAACTGCTTCCAGGGTGATCCAGTACCATTCAAATTCCCTTCCCTATGTATTTAGTCACTAAGTCATTTCTGACTCTTTGGGAGCCCATTGACTGCAGCATGCCGGGCATCCCTGTCCTTCACTGTCTCCCAGAATTTGCTCAAGCTCATGTCCATTGAGTTGGTGATGCCATCCAACCATCTCATCCCTTGTCCCCCTGTCCTCAATCTTTCCCAGCATCAGGGTTTTTTCTAGTGAGTCAGCTCTTCGCATCAGGTGGCCAAAGTATTGGAATTTCAGCTTCAGCATCATAACATCCCTTATGTTAATAATTTATTTTTGTTCTCTAGTAGTTGGAGTTTGGGAATTTACCAGGTTTTGTCCAGGTGTGATTCTTTCTTTTTTTGTTTTTTTCTTTTTGCTTTTCAAGTGATTTTTATTTATCTTTCTTAGTTGGTACTTAGAGTTTACTTACCTTCTGGTCCAAAAGTTGGTCTTTATTTAGTTGTTTTCTTCTAATTGTTTTTCAAGTCTGTTTATCCATATTATTTTTCTCTCCTTTTTTGGAATTCCCAATATTCAATTGCCAATATTCTCCTAGTATGTAATATTCTTGAGGATGTACTCCCTAGCTCTCGTATTTTATTCATGATTTTCATTTTATTGAACTTGTGCTCTATGTTCTGGGGTCAGTCAGATTATTGATCATTCAGATCAACTTGTTTACTGGCACCACCATGAGAAGGTTCAAGGCTGGGGGTGGACAGAAACTGTTAGCACTTTTTACAGTATTTGCTTGGGGATGGTTTACACCTGGAAGGCAAGAGGACCTCAAACCCCTTGACTGGGAGACTTATGTCAGCAAGGGGACAGTTCCAGATTCAGATGGCATTTTTCAGTCTGACCAAGCCCAGGTTGGATCCAGTTTCTAGAGGTAGTAGTGGTATTGACAGTTTAGAAGTTGAGTTTATTCTTTGATTCTCTTGGTTATTTCCTGGAATCATGTCTTTTCTCCCTCTGTGCTCTGTTTATGGGCCCACAGGCTTGGTCATCACCCCACCCTATATCCTGGGTTTAGGTACCCTATATCCTGGGTATCCAGGGCCAGCTTCCTCTTGATCCTGTAACCTCTATTCACCTCCCACCTGTATTAGTCAGCTCAGTTGTGTCCAACTCTTTGCGACCCCATGGACTGTAGGCTACCAGACTCCTCCATCCATGGGATTTTCCAGGTAAGAGTACTGGAGTGGGTTGCCATTTCCTTCTCCAAAAGTACCACAAACTGGGTGGCTTGAACAACAGAACCTTCTCACAGATGGAGGCTGGAAGTCCAAGATCAAGGTGTTGGCAGGGCTGGTTTGGGGGGCCTCTCTCCTTGACTTGCAGATGGTATCTTCTTGCTGTGCCCTCACATGATCTTCCCCCCTTGTGTGCATGTTCCTGGTGTCTCTTTGTGTGTCCAAATTTCCTCTTCTTTTAAGGAAGCACTCAGATTGGATCAGGGCCCACCCTAATGACCTCATTTAACCTCATTTACCTCTTTAAAAGTCTTGTCTCCAGAGTCACATTCTGACATGTTGAATATTAAGGCTGTAGCATGAATGTGGAGCACACAGCTCAGTCCTTCACGTACCCCGGGAGCTTAGTGCAGGCTTGGTGCATAGTCGATGCTCAGTAAAGATTTGTTGAGTACCTAAATGAACGTTTCCCAATGTCTTCTCTTTCCCTATATTCATTTTCAAGCAGATTGTGATGCAAGAGACAGCAAATGCTTTCCTAAGATAAATTGAATGAACTGTCTCTTTATTGTCTTTTTTGTTGTTATTCAGTTGCTAAGTTGGGTCTGACTCTTTGCGACCCCATAGCTGCAGCACGCCAGGCTTCCCTGTCCTTCACTATTTCCCAGACTTTGCTCAAACTCATGTCCATTGAGTTGGTGATGCCATCCAACCATCTCATCCTCTGTTTTCCCCTTCTCCTTCTGCCCTCAATCTTTCCCAGCACCAGGGTCTTTGCCAATGAGTTGGCTCTTCGCATCAGGTGGCCAAAGTATTGGAACTTCAACTTCAGTGTCAATCCTTCTGTTGCAGGAAGGGGGACGCCTTCCAGGGCCCAAAAGTGAGCTCTTGCCTAACACTCAGAAATGAATTGTCCAAGGAGACACATGTGCTGACCAAGCAAGGGATTTTATTGGAAAGGGGCACCCTGGCAGAGAGCAGCGGGGTGAGGGAGCCCAGGTGAATGCTTTGCCACGTGGCTTGCTGTCTCGGGTTTTATGGTGATGGGATTAATTTCTGGGTTGTCTTTGGCCAATTGTTCTGATTCAGAGTCCTTCCTGGTGGCACATGTGTTACTCAGCCAAGATGGATGCCAGCGAGAAGGATTCTGGGAGGTGATTGGACACGTGGTGTCACCTTTCGACCTTTACTGAACACTTCCGGTTGGGGGTGGCTTATTAGTTCCATGTTCCTTACCAGGACCTCCTGTTGTAAAACACTCATGCAAATAGTAACTATAGTGCCTGGCCAAGGTGGGTGACTTCAGTCAGTGTGTTTCCCCTAACAACTCCCCCCGAGAGACTTCATGCTAAAGATACTTCTTGGGAATTGGGGCAGAGGTCTCTTTCTTCTGTAATTTCTTCCTGCTGTGCTTGGGCATAGGCCTGCCTAGCAGAGAGAAGTCTCTCTCTACCTTATCTAAATTGAGGTATTCTGTGCCTGAGACCAGCATTCACCCTTGTAAGAACAGCAGTTTAGCTTGCAAGTGTTGGCCCCTGTCAGAGATGAAATAGACATGGCCAAACAGGAGGCCTAAAAAGATGGTCATCCCTGGGCCCCAGAAACAGAAGGAAACATTTGGGGTGAGGGCTGCAGGGTGTGTGAGTTTCAACTGACTGGTTGTTGGTGAAGCGACAGAGCTGTGCCCCAGGAATCTTGTGCTCAGCCTGAAGTTACCATCCTCCACCTGGGTGGGGGCCCCAGTTCTGCAGAAGGACTCAAAGATATTGTTATGCATGTTTCTTGAGTAAGAACCAGGACCTTGCCTCAAGGTTGTACCACCATTTGATTGTTCCTCTGTTTCTGTATCCCCTCCCTTCCCTGATCAGCAGCTGTTTGAATCTGCCTTTTGTAACTCATGGAAGGTCAAGGAGGCTGAATGAAGCCTATATCCTACAGACAAGAAATGGAGAACACAGAACAGATCTGTACTCAGAGTCCCACAGAGTCCTGCACAGTTTAATTCAGGGAACTGGGCAACTATGACCGTGATAACTTCCTGCCAAAATGGGGCATAGGACTGGCTCAGCATGGAGAATAGACTCTGAATTGGAAGTATTTCTGAGTTCCAAGTCCTAGATCTAAATCTTGTATGATTAAAATCTCAATCTCTTGGTCTGTCGTTTTGGTGTAACAGAACCAATTAGAAGTAGTTGGATGAGTGACAACTGGAATTTTAATAGACAAAATAAATCTCATTTCTTTTCAGGGGAATAGTCCTGAAACTCAGTCTGGACCTGGCACTTTGGGGAGACTTGTAGCCATGTAGCTAGTTGCCTAGTTTTATAAAAAGTAAGGTTGCATTTACTAGCTGCCAGCAGACATTGTTTTGGGAATATCTGGTGGTATCCAAGCCTGACACGACTCAGAAAACTCAAGTGTTTAGCAATACAAGATCTAGTCTGAAATTACACCCATAGTATCACCTAGTTACTTCCTTGGATGTCTGAACCATAGTTACTCTATTTTGACTTTTAATTTAAAATTCTCTTTAATAGTCAAAGCAGATGTCACCATTAACAATGTCAGTGTTTCTCTAGGTATGAGAAGATGCAAGAATTGGGACTCATAAAATCGTCTCCTGAAAAGATCTAACTATCTGAAGGCCTGTTCTGCCAGTTTTTCCCAGAGTACAGAGTGCCTCATTCCTGATTTAAATCCTGAACTCCTTTCAGCGGTGTTGAAGGTCAGCAGCTGCAGTGGCCATGATTTAATCTTTGTAGACGTAGATGGCAAGTGTCACTTTTCAGTTGACAGGGCCCCTTCTTGGTCATAAACTTGACCATGATTTTGAGGCAGGGGGTGGGGGGTGGGGGCTCATTTCATGACCATTTCATCTCACAGTGCTGAGAATGTTCATTCTCAGGTCAGGCAAAGACTCAATGTACTGTTACTGGACTCGGCCATAAAACAGTACCCAGTACCCAAAATTCTTTGGACCACCTGTCTTACTAGCCTCTTGGTCCAGGAGAACATTCCCTCTTGTTGTTTCTTCCCATATCTGGAGTTACACTGCTACCATCATTGATCTCCTATGGAACTATATATTATTTTATCAGAGGCCTCAGTCACACATTTGGCAGTGTAAGAAACAGCAATTTTGTAAAACAGGTGAAATACAAATAACATAGCCAGCAGTATTAGTAAAGTCATAAGTAAGACTTAAGCTGAGAACTTCCATTAGATGTAGCCCAGTATATCCCAGGTCATCTGACTTAGTCTATTCTGTACAAATCTTTATCTTCCAGGGAAATTATATATTGGCATTGTCTATAAGGCACATAGCCCAGTTTCCTAGTGTTATTAGACTGATTATCCTTAGTATGATTTAATTGTTTCCAACATAGAGGAGACTTTAAATTACCATAGCCTGGTGTTTATATAAATCCATCCCATAACTGTGGGAGATTCTTTCCTTTGCTGAAACTTTTCCTGTTGCTCTGACGGAATTCGAGTACTAGAAGAAAACTCAAATTTACAACCAGGGCCAGAACAGGGTTATTAATTGTCCAGGTGAGGGGATCCCATCTCCTAATATCAGTAGTGACCTGAATATGACTATAATTTTTCTTTTTAAGTACATTTTCTCAGGGCCAACCAGTTAGAGCCTTGTAGTAGAGAAATTTGAACTAGACACAGGTAATTGGCCACAAACCCAACAACTGGATTGATTTCTAAAACTAGCATAGGATCAGGCCTATGATAGAAAAGCATTTGATTTATATCCAAAGGTCTAAGAAGTCAAGAAAACATTATAAATGATCATACGAATCAGGTCCAGCATCTTGGGCAAGCTGCCTACCTCTCATGTCATTGCCTTCTCCTCCTGGTGTAGGGTAGTTTCTCCTCTGTTTGAGCATCATTTTAAGGTGAGATCAGGTCAGCTGTCTTCTCTATAGACCAGTCCAGTGTAGAGGCCTTTGGAAGTGGGAATGAATCTGAGTCAATTTCCCTTCAGTTTCACTGTGCATGAGCCAGTTAAGAGCACTGGATAAAAAGGCCCTTCCATCCAGACTGGAGAAGCTTCCTTAAATTGTGTCTTTTTCCAGTCCTGGTTGCAGGTCATGAGGCATCTGATCTTCATCCAAAGCTAGATTACTGAGATAAGCTTCAGAAACAAACTTAGGGTGTTCTTTATGAATTCAATTAAATTTTACATTATTATCACATAACACTAAAGAACTATCCAGGAAATGAGTCTCACTAGATACAGACCTCCATTACCAAACTTGGATTTAACATTCATTGAAACATCTTTTTCTCCCTAAAATCACTGTCATTTTCCTCAAATATAGCAAATTAAGACTTGTTTGTGATATAGGTCTGGTCTCAATAAACTTCGCCTGATGATTTAAGTTTAGTTCAGTCACTCAGTCATGTCCGACTCTTTGCGACCCCATGAACTGCAGCATGCCAGGCCTCCCTGTCTATCACCAACTCCCGGAGTCCACCCAAACCCATGTCCATTGAGTCAGTGATACCATCCAACCATCTCATCCTCTGTTGTCCCCTTCTCCTTCTGCCCCCAATCCCTCCCAGCATCAGGGTCTTTTCAAATGAGTCAGCTCTTCACATCAGGTGGCCAAACTATTGGAGTTTCAGCTTCAGCATCAGTCCTTCCAATGAACACCCAGGACTGATCTCCTTTAGGATGGACTGGTTGGATCTCCTTGCAGTCCAAGGGACTCTCAAGAGTCTTCTCCAACACCACAGTTCAAAAGCATCAATTCTTCGGTGCTCAGCTTTCTTTACAGTCCAACTCTCACATCCATACATGACCACTGGAAAAACCATAGCCTTGACTAGACAGACCCTTGTTGACAAAGTAATGTCTCTGTTTTTTAATATGCTGTCTAGGTTGGTCATAACTTTCCTTCCAAGGAGTAAGTGTCTTTTAATTTCATGGCTGCAATCACCATCTGCAGTGATTTTGGGGCCCCAAAAAATAAAGTCAGCCACTGTTTCTGCATCTATTTGCCATGAAGTGATGGGACCGGATGCCATGATCTTAGTTTTCTGAATGTTGAGCTTTAAGCCAACTTTTTCACTCTCCTCTTTTATATAACCATAATTAATAATAGACCTTTTTGCTTTGCTGAAACTTTTATAGAGTCACAGACTGAACTTTTAAAATAGAACCTTCCAGGGCTAGGAAAGTCATGCCAAAGGCTTATCACAGATTTTGCCTAACAGAGTGAATTCCTCCCTTTTCAAGTTCTCAAAAATTCCTTGAGATTTCTGTACCTGTTAGTGAAATAATCTTCCTAACTCATCTGACAAAGTTACTGGAAACCTAAGAATTTCCAACCTCTGGAGGAGTCAGATAGAAAATATACTTGTTTTAATTTGTTTAAAATGTATATTTACCAAAGTACTGTCATAATTAGTTTGATGGGCTGGTTTTCCCTGCTCCTGGAAAACACAGATTCAAGTCTGTAATTTTTTTCAGATAGAAACTATTAAAGTTATAAGCATATGCACTGGTCCATTCAGTCCTTTTGTTACCTTTTGTGAAGTCATCAGGTTTCCCATTAGAATATCAGGACATATCAGAATGTTAGGAATTCCATATAATTTCTAGGATGTCTATATTAGTAATATTTATCATGCATTATAACCTGAGAGGATTTATCACTCATTTGATAATATTTCCCATGTAATTTAACCAACTAAATAAGCACAATTAGCTTAATATCTCTCTTTGGGATGTTTCACAGGCCCTCTGAAGTATCCCAAAGTTAGCCAGAGGTCAAAAGAACTTCAGCAGAATTTGATTTAGGAAGTTTTGTCAAAAAAATCAATCAAAAGGGTTTAGACCATTTAGTCAATTTGGTTAGACTCAGTCAGTGCTGACGGGTATATCATTTAGCTTGTGGGTATGTCACGATGGGTGTATATACTGAGGCTCAGTGTCCAGTGAAAGCGGCTCTACCATCTTTGACCTAGTTGGCTCTAACCAGTTTTCCTATGGCTGTGTCATTCCTAAGAAAAGCCATTTATCCAACTAATTGTAATCCAATTTTAGAAAATCCTTATCATGCATAACTCTTTTCAGTATTTTGTCTATTCCTTCTTCTACTGAAAACACATCTTAGTTTCCCTAAAGTGTTTTCCACAATGAGGTACATGCCTTGTTGACAGGTTTGTAACAGAATACAGTCTTATTTGACCTCTAGTAAACCTAGGTAGAACAGAAGTATTATACTTATTGATGGTTCTAAAGATGTGTCTGTGTTACCAGGTTTAATTTAATACTGAATATTTCCCAGTTCACGTGAACCTGGAATTCATTGTTTAATTTAGAATTATTTGATTTGTAAGCACTTACTTTTCTTTAAGCCAATTAAATAGAGCTCATTTACAAATTAATCTCAAAAATATCATCCAGAGACAAAGACATACTGAGACATACACATATTCAGACAGACACAATGCAAGATCTAGCTTCATTTTCTAAGCTTAGTCATGAATTAGATATTACATTGTAAAATTCACTAGTTTATAAATAACGGTTGGAATAAATAAAAATTTTTAAGCCTGCTTTCCATTTTTCCTCAGTCTCAGGCGTTAGAGATGGTCTAGATAAGTGTTCCTGAGGGCCCTGGTCTCAAGGCACAGGGAAAGAAAATCAAGTTCTAACAAAATGGCAGCAGGTCTAAACCAAATGGTGGCCACACAAAGCAAAATGGCCATCAAAAATCACAACACAGGACACAGAGTTAAAATCCACACATAGACCTGGCAGTCCTTTTCAGACCCTCCCTTAAATACAAGAATACAGTCTCTCAGAAAACCTCTTATAAAGACACAAAACTTCAGATCCAAGTATTAACAGAGTAAATGAAAATATCCCAGATCTTCAAAGATTTCAAAGGGAGGAAAGGAAACCAGGTTGAAAGAAGAAGGCGGTGGGGGGGAGATGGGAGAGGGGGCCAAAAGGCATGTTACAGGCATCTCCTGCCAGCTGCAGAACCCAGGCATTATGGAACTTTACTCCAGGCCTCCAGAGAAGGGAGGACTGGAACTCGGTCCTAACAGAAGCCAGAACAGAGCCAGAATTCGAGTTCTCTGCCAAGAGGAGGTGATCAGTTTCCAATCCTCAGCTCAGGTTGAGGCCCTTCGACCAGATTCCTGTGTCCAGGACCAGGGAACTAGGAAAAATGGGTAGGATAGGAAGGGTTAAGGAGAGGAAAGAGAGAGAGGAGGGGAGAGAGGTCAATAAAATCTCTTGTTCCTTACCTGATTGGGGCACTCTGGCCAGTTGTCCGCATCAGGAGGAGACCAGGGACAAAAGGGTCCTAGTTGTGGTCACTGGGTCTGGTGCCTCAGCAGGCAAGCTGGTCCCTGAGTACCCCGAGTGGTCAGGATGTCAGTCATAGTGAAGGAGAGTCCCCGCCAGAGTTGCCATTTGTTGCAGGAAGGGGAACTCCTTCAAGGGCCCAAAATGGGCTCTCGCCTAACACTCAGAAATGAATTGGCCAAGGAGACCCTGACAAAGCAAGAGATTTTATTGGAAAGGGGCACCCGGACGGAGAGCAGGAGGGTAAGAGAGCCCAGGAGAACTGCTCTGCCACGTGGCTCACAGTCTCAGGTTTTACGGTGATTGGATTAGTTTCCGGGTTGTCTTTGGCCAAGCATTCTGATCAGTCCTTCCTGGTCAGCCAGGATGGACGCCAGTGAGAAGGATTCTGGGAGGTGGTTGGACACGTGGTGTCACCTTTCGACCTTTCCTGAACTCTTCTGGTTGGTGGTGGCTTATTAGTTCCATGTTGCTTACCAGGATCTCCTGTCGTAAAACAACTCATGCAAATGCTAACTATGGTGCCTGGCCCTGGTGGGTGGTTTCAGTCAGTGTATTTACCCTAACACTTCCAATGAATACTCAAGGTTGATTTCCTTTAGAATTGACTGGTTTGATCTTGCTGTACAGGGGACTCTCAAGAGTCTTCTCCAGCACCAGTTTGAGGGCATCAGTTCTTTGGTGCTCAGCCTTCTTTATGAGCCAGCTCTCACATCCATAATGACCACTGGAAAAACCATAGCTTTGTCTATACGGACCTTTGTCGGCAATGTGATGTCTCTGCTTTTTAATACGCTGTCTAGGTTTGACATAGCTTGTGTTAAAAAAACAAACTCTATAGTATGAATATAGGGTCCTTTCTCTGCCCTCCCCCAAATATATTGTGCTGTTGCATGGTAGTGAAATGAACTCTAAGCCTGAGGTCAGATTTGGCCCGCGTCTCTGGCAAAACCACGAAATTTCTTATCGCAGGCCTGTGTTGTGTTTTTCTTGGGGATTTGAATCATGTTATTGCATAGTGGATTTACCTACCTTGGAAATTTAGTTCCTTTTTTATTTCTTAGCACACTTCCTCTGTTTCATCGTATTTATTTCCTTTCTCTGTCCCCAGCTCTGACAAATATGGATTTTTCAAAAAGCACAGAGAAATGTATTATACTGATTGTATCTGTTATTTGTGGTTGTTTTTCTAGTTTATAGTGATGAAAAGATGGAATTTAAATTTTCTCCTTTGACTATTTTGTTCTTTTGCATTCTTAATTTTTCTATTTTGCTTTCCCTCACCAAATTTTTGATCTCTGAAACAGCAATTTAAAATAGCTATCCAATGGTATACGTACGCACCACAGAGTTTTTTGCCAAGCATATGAAATGAATGGATTCCTTATTGAAATGTGAAATGCCTACACAGAAGAGTCTATGTATAGAGCTGCGATGGAGACTTAGAACTGGCCTCTCTCATGGACATTCTCAGGATGACAGCTTCCAATGGACTTAGAGTTTCATTGAATTTAATGGTCTACCAATGCTGTCTAATGGAACAATGTGATTTTCTTCTGCAGTGGTCTCAAAAGCCAAGGGAAGTTCATGTCCTGGCCATTCGAAACTACTCACCATGACCCACACTTTCCACGCTCTGATTCTTTTTTGGCTCGCGAGTGTGACTTTCCATCTGCTGAGAACGCTGTTCCGCCCCTGCTCACTGGGAAGCTTTTCCTGGTCCCAAACGAGGTGCTCTCCAAGGGCTCCCAAAGGTCCGGGCCACTCCTCTTGAGCATGCACAGTGCTGATTTGCAAGTCATTGTTGATATGTCTGTCCCTTTTGACTGAAAGTCTTTACTAAGCCAGGCACTTCTTTGGAAGCTGAAGAGGCCTATGGATCTTATGTTGTAAGTAAGTGCATGAGATAAAACATGTTGGGCTCCAACTGAAGGCACCATGAAGTGAAGCACATTCCATGCTGTCTGAAAAGCAAATGGTAGTTTAGAGATTGGTCAAGAAGACAGAATCTGAAATATCCCCAAACTCTTGATGAGTTACCATTTTTTTCCCCCTCCAGAACATCCCCAGCCTAGATTCAGTACAGCTCTATACCCAGAGATGGGCATTGGTGCTGATAGGGCTTCCCCAGTGACTCAGCAGTAAAGACCCTGCCTGCTATGAAGGAGATGCAGGAGATGCGGGTTTGATCCCTAGGTCAGGAAGCTACCCACTCCAGTATTCTTGCCTGGGAAATGCCAGGGACAGAGGAGCCTGGTGGGCTACAATCCGTAGGGTTGCAAAGAGTCAGACACAACTGAAGTGACTGAGCATGCACACATGCCTATAGAGAGAGTCCCACTCAGGTCCTGCCTTAGGGAGCAGGAAGCAGGTCTCCTAGGACTGACAAGTGGTGGAGAAATCCCCTGTTTCGTTTTTCTTTTCTCCATTTTCTTGTGCCACAGACCCCCAGCCATCCTGTGGTGTCAGGGGCATGAAAGCTCAAAAGATCCTAAAACTGAGGGAGGAGGATCTTCCCTTTGATCAGAAGAGCTGTGGGCCCAATAGTGTGGAGCAAACGCCCAATGCATTTTGTCCTTTCCGCCCTCCCATTGCTGTCCTTGGACACACATGCAGCTGTGGGAAATGCATAGAAGAGCAGGCTAAGTAGAGCCCCAGCTTTTTGGCCAAGGGACCAAAAAGTTGAAGCCCCTGGGAACTGGAAAGTACCAGAGAGAAGGAAGCACTAGGGAAAGCAACCATAAAGTTGTTTATGAACTTCTGGACTCACCCCTGAGATGCACAAGAATAGACCTGACCTCAAATAGCACACCATAAATTCTGAGAACTGAGCTACAAAATAGACCATTGCCCAGGTTTTAGACTGGCTATTGGGTGGTGTACATAGGCTCATATCTGAAATCTTGGAAAACAGGACTTATTTTAGAACCATAACCCATGGAAGACTGTGTGGAACTCAATCTGGTAGACTCTGATTTAAAAAAAAATAAAATCAGCATTCTCCATAGGATTCAGACAAAATCTAAAGTCTTATAACATAATCATCCAAATGTTCATGAAACAATTAAAAATTACTTACACATATGGAGAACTGGGAAAATCTCAATTTGTATGGGAAAAGACAGCTAACAGAAGCCAATACTTAAATGACACAGAATTTAAAGCAACTATTATAAAAGTACCTCAACACATAAGAGGAAATATTCTTAAAATGAATGAAGAGATTAAAAATCTCAGAAAAGAAATAAAAAATATAAAGAAGAACCAAAAGGAAATCTTAGAATGGAAAAAAGACTACAACCAATGTAAAAACGTCATAGGATAGGACTCGACAGCAGAATGGAGATGACAGAGGAAAAAGTCAGTGGGCTTCAGCATAAATCAATAGAAATTATAAAATCTGAACAATACAGAGAAAAAGATTAAAAGTAAAAAAAAAAAAAAAACATAATATCATCAGCTGGTGGGAAAATACCAAATAGTCTGACAGTCTTATCATAGGAGTCTTAGAAAGAACAGTGCATAGAAAATGTATGAAGAGACAATGGCTGAAAACCTGCCAAATTTGTAAAAAGGCATAATCCTACAGACACAAGAAGTCTAAGAAATCCCGAACAAGATAAACCCAAAGAATCCATGCCCAGACACATCATTATTAAACTGATGAAAAGTAAAGAAGAAAGAGAAACATTTAAAGCAACCAGAGAAAAACAACACTTTACTTACAGGAGAACATGATTCAAAGAGTCACAGATCTCTCCAGAAGGAAATGGAACATTTTTTAAAAGCTGTCAACACACAATTCTATGTCCAGTAAAAAAAAATCCTTCAGAAATGAAGATGAAATAAGAACATTCTTAGGTGAAAAACACATAAGAGACTTCACTGTCACCAGTTCTATTGTTTCAGGATGAGAAATGACACCAAGAAGGAAAGCTGGAACATTAAAAATGAAGGAAAAGCTGCAGAAAAGGCACATACCGAGGTAAATGTGATAGACTGTTCTTCTCCTCTTGAGTTCCTTAACTTTGTTTGATGGTGAAAAACAAAAGTTATAACATTGTCTAGTATGATTTCAATGTATATTGATATAACAAATACAACAATGGCAACATAAAGAAAGGAGGGTAATGGTACCTCTATAGTGATAATATATCACTTGGAGTGGTAAATATTTGAGTGCGTATATTTTAATCCCTACAGTAACAGCTTAAAAGTTATACAAAATAGTAAAAATGCAATAGATAAAATAGAAAACAGAAAAGTTTAAAGAACCTAAAATAAAGGAAGAAAAGGGAAAATACAGAAACTAAAAATGAAGAGACAAAGAGAAAACAAATAATAAAACGGTATACCTAAATGCTAAATACCAATAATTACATAAAATGTAAATGGACTGAACATAATGAAAAGACAGGCTGTCAGAACAGATTTCAAAAATGACTCAATTATATACTGTTACAAGAAACTCATTTCAAATATAATGACCTCGGTAGCCTAAAAGTAAAAGATGGGGAAAAAAAAAATATATATATATGTATATCACTATTCAGAAGAAAAGGACTTCCCAGGTAGCACTAGTGGTAAAGAACCTGCCTGCCAATGCAGAAGACATAAGAGATTTGGGTTTGATCCCCGGGTCAGAAAGATCCCCTGGAGGAGGGCATGGGAACCCATTCTAGTATTCTTGTGTGGAAAATCCCCATGGATAGAGGAGCCTGGTGGGCTACAGTCCATGGGGTCGCAAAGAGTCAGACATGGTGAAGCCATTTAGCACGCAGGCACATTTAGGAGAAAACTGGAGTGGCTAGAGTAATATGGGACAAAGCAGATTTGTCAGCAAAGACAACTACCAGAGATAGAAAGAGACAATACGTAGTGATGAGGGTCAGTTCACAGGAAGACACACAACCCTAAACGGATATGTACCAAATAAATGAGCTTGGAAACGTATGAAGCAAAAACTAACTGATCTGAAATAAGAAACAGACAAATGTACAGTAAAAGTTGGAGACTTCAACATTCCTCTTGCAGTGATCAATGGAACTGGTAGACAGAAAACAAGCAAGGGTATAGTATACAGAACTGAACCATACTGTAAACAGCTGGTTCTAATTGACATTTATAGAACACTGTAGCCTGCCAGGCTCCCCTGTCCATGGGATTCTCCAGGCCAGAATACTGAAGTGGGTAGCCTTTCCCTTCTCCAGGGGATCTTCCCAACCCAGGGATCGAACCCAGGTCTCCTTCATTGCCGGCAGATTCGTTATGGTCTGAATCACCAGGGAAGCCCATTTATACAACACTCCACTCCAAAATAACAGAATATACATTCTTCTCAAGTGCCCATGGAACCTCTGCCAAAATAAACCAGATCCTGTATTGTAAGATAATTTTCAAAAAAAATTTAAAGAGCTGAAATCATGCAAAGTTATGTTCTCTGACTATAATTAGTAATGGACTATGAAATGACTTAAACAGGAACCAATGTGTTGAGAGGCTGTAAAGACTATAAGAAAAATGGACACATTTGTTTAACTCAACATGTGCTCACTGTTGATAGTTATGAACTGGGCTCTCTAATGACTGTCTTAACTGTCTTGCGTTGTAGTGCCTGCCTTATTTTTGAGCATCTCCTGTTTCCATCCTGTAGTGTTTGTTGCTCAGTTGTGTCCAACTCTTTGCAAGCCCACAGACTGTAGCCCGCCAGGCTCCTCTGTCCATGGAATTCTCCTCTGTCCATGGGTTGTCACTTCCTACTCCACGAATCTTCCCAAAACAGGGATCGAACCCCTGTCTCCTGCATTGCAGGTAGATTCTTCACCAGCTGAGCCACCAAGGAAGCCCATCCTGTAAAGGGAACAGTATATTTAATTGTTATCCTGTAGAGGGAAAAACTGAAGGCAAAAGAAGAGGGTGGCAGAGGATGAGATGGCTGGATGGCATCTCAGATTCAATGGACCTGAACTTGAACAAACTCAGGGAGCGAGTAAGGAGCAGGTGGGCCCAGCGGGCTGCAGTCCATGGGGTCACAAAAAGTCAGACACAACTCAACGACTGAGCAACAACAATAACAGAGGGAACACAATTAAATATGCCAATCCTTCCTCTGGAATTACGCACAAAATTATTGTTATCAAAGATGGTAGATTACTATCCAAAAAAAGTGCACATGGGAATTAGTGTTTGAGATTTCTTGTGCCCTGTAGGACAGGACTTGGTAGGTGCAGTGCTGAGACAATAATAAGATTTTGCAAATGGGAATTATTCAGGCTTAACAGGGAGTCCGGGGTGAGGGTCGAACTGAGGATGCATACGTGGTACTTTGCATGAGGGGCACCAATGGGAAGTTTATGGAGCCCTGAAAACTAAAGTTGGAAATGGACCTGGAGAGCCTTGCTTGTGCTCAGCTAGTAGCAGGGCTGGTGGGGAACTCAATCACCAGAAGTTTCTGGAAAAGTTGCACAAACTGGATGAGCTGCTACACTTCACTGACCTTATCGCATACCAGCAATCTCCTCGTTGGTCCATAGACCTGAATAAAAGAATGAGAAAAGCTAATAAGTCATTTCATTAAGTCAAGTCTACAATGCTCTTGATTGTAAGATCTACCATTATTTTATGCACCAATAAGAAGGGGAAAAAACTTTCACTAGACTGTGACAGGTGCCTTTAACAAGAATTCTGAGAGCCATATGGATCAATCCACCAGATTTCTTTGAAATCAGTTTTCATCTCTTCTGAGGGAGTTGCAATGAAACAGATATTTTGCTGATAGAAAGTAGCAGAGCTTCCTGACTCCGTGGACATCTTCCTTCCTGCTCTCTAAGTCAGCTGGTCCTTTACAGGAAAACGTGGACTCAGGATCATTCCTCTGTGACAAAGACTTTTCAGCAATATCTCACTGACATCCTACCACTTGGCCTCTGTGCCTTTCTGAGTACAAACTAGCTTGTCATTTCAGTGCTGAATCACAGTGAAAAATTTTTGGAGAACGTTCTGAATGGCAGTTAAGCACACGGGTTAAACTAACAGACACCTAAGCTGACGTGAAGGCAGTATAAACAGCTGTGACCAAGTGAAGGAACATGCAAAGGCCATGGCTGCCATGTCATGACCGCCACCAGGCCAGTGGCTTTTGAAAGACACCATTGGTTCAGATGCACCTGGATTCCATAAACATTATATTTTGCAAAACTGTGGGGACTTCTCTGGCGGTCCGGTGGCTATGACTCTGCATTCCCCAATGCAGGGGGCCTGGGTTCCATCCCTGGTCAGGGAGCTAGATTCATATGCTGCAACTAAGAATTCACATGCTACAACTGAAGACCTTGAGTGCCACAACTAAGACCCAGCACAGCCAAATAAATATTAAAATATATATATATATATATATTTTGCAAAACTGTGTATCTTAGGATCAGTAAAATACAGCCATTCTGTTAGATTCCATGATTTGGGAGAGAGTTCAGCCCCTGTTTTTCTTGAATGTCCTCCTTTGGCCTCTGTTCTACAGTTACCAGCTAGATGACTCTGTTTACCACATGGAGCTTGAGTTGAGAAGGAAGAACAGACAATAAATGAGTAAACAGAAAAATCACCACATTTTTAAGTGCGACAAAATGGGGGCAGGGTTAGATGGAGACTCACGGAAGGGCTGGGGTTCAGTGTATCACGCATTTGTGCTGAGCGCTTGCAGATCTTGCAGAGTTCTAACTAAGTCAACATTTGTGTTTTGGTCCCTGAGAATCACTAATGGCCTGCAGAGGGAAGAACTGTTTCAAGGTTTGCCTGGAACCGAGGCGTCTCCTGGGGTGTGGGAATTTCAGTCCTAAAGGGAGCACTTCCAGGCAAACTGGCAAAGTTGGTCACCTGATAGGGCTTCTGTTTCCTTTTAGTTTAATATTTGCATTACTATTTCCATGTCTAATTAAGTCTGATAATAAACCTGCGAGTGTGACTTTTTTCTTTTACTTTCATCTCTCCTGATTTTATAGAAACAGGTTAATTTGACAAACATGACTTAAATCTCATACTAAGTCCATTCCATTCAATCACTCGGCAACACTGATTCAGTTCCTAGTTAAGTCCTGTGGGGGCTACAATGATGGGTCAAGGTGGCTGCCAGGGGTAAGAAGACTTGTCCAAAAAAGCAGGAGGAGATAAGGTGGCAGCCTAAGAGCATGTTCACCGAAGTCCCCAGGGGCTCAGAGAAGGTGGATGAAAGCAGAGGTGAGGAGGGCAGGGCAAGCTGCTTTCATTTTGTGATTCTGTGCTTTTATTTCACTTTAGATAAACAATACAAGGGCTTCCCAGGTAGCTCAGTGGTAAAGAATCCGCCTGCAATGCAGGAAACTCGGGTTCAATGGGGTCAGGAAGATCCCCTGGAGAAGGAAATGGCAACCCACTCCAGTATTCTTGCCTGGAGAGTCCCATGGGCAGAGGAGCCTGGTGGGCTGCAGTCCAAGGGGTTACAAAGAGTTGGATGCGACTGAGCAACTAAGCACGCACGCACACAAACAACAGAAACCAACATCTTTGAAGAAGAGTAATTTTCTTTGCCTTTGAAATGAGTTAAAGGCAAAAACAACTCCATTCTTTCATGGGAGGAATCATTTTGGTGTGCCTTTCTGTTTTTCAACTAAAAGACTAACTGAACTCTGGACTACAAATGCTTTCATGATACTTGGAACTATATACATGTATATATATTAATATTTTTCTCTTTAAAACAACAAAACACATATTCTTGGCTTTTCCTTCCGGCAAGGGGCCTACCACATGGTGAAGTCATTTTCGTGTCTGTATACAGATGGGGTAATTAGATTGTCAGTGATACTACAATCTTTATTTCTCTTCACAAGCCCTCAGTGAACGTTGTGTTTGATCTCTGCCTTCAGTTCAGGGTTGATATGTAAATACTCACACACCTGCTCAAATATTTCAAAACCATCACATGAGTTCTTCCTCCCACCCTTACCCCTCTGCATCTCATTTTCCCATTATAGTTCATAAAAATAGTCTTTGACAACCAATTGTATAGAATACCATGACCAGACTTGGGGATGTTGTAATCTGAATGAAGAAATCAAGTTCTCCACTCCACCATTTGTGTTTATTGTTATTTTTTAAAAGATGAAAGATGTCAGATGGAAATGGGGGTGTTCACTCCTTAACCTGTTCTAAAACTTTTTTTGCTCATATATGCCAAGAAAAGGTAAGTGTGAGAGCATGTGTGTGTGTGAAACAAAGATTAGAGGAAACCCACAACCCTTAAAATTAAGTAAAATTTGGAATCAACATTTAAATTAGGTATGCTTTACAGACTGATGTTATTTGAAATCTGAATAGCTGATGTCAAAAATAGATTTTCCTTTCTTTCCAGAGTGTGGCAAAAAATAACCACATGCCTTTCCTGGACTCCTGACTCTCACCCCAAAGGGTTTTCTTGTATAGGAACCAACAATTCCTTGGATGGAAACACTGGATAGGCTAGTCATTATTTTGAGATTTAGAAGACTGCAGATTCTTGGCAGCCCTCGGTTGTTTTTCTAGTAGTAGGCAAGTGGTTGGACAAAAAAGCAAGAAGCAGATCCATGTCGCTGGCTTTGGGTTCTTTGAACAAATGAGACAGGTGAGCGGCTGCCCTGATCATCCCCCTTCTTTGTTTGGTGAGCAGCGAGGAAAAAGTGGAAGCGTCTGCGATGCTGCTGTGGGATCCTGGTTTCCTGGAAACAACCCGTCCCTTCCCCTTTGCCTTAGGGGGTTGCTGGCCACTTGAGGAAGACCTAAGCGATGCCTGCCTGTTGCCGGCACAGCTCATGGAAGGGTCAGAAATAGTAGGATTGCTTGTGCAGGGAGAACAATCACTTCATTGTCAGATTTTCCACTCTTCATCCAAACGCTGGGTTGCTTTGTAGCACAGTTGGAGACACTGTGTTGAGAAGCCTTTGCTCATGGCAACGTTTCCTCTGTTCGTTTTCTGCTGCTTCTTGCATTGGAAAATTCCATCCTTTAGCACTGGGATTATATGTCACCATGGCTGAAATCATAGACACAGTCCACTTAATTGGCTGCAAGCATGAGAGATAGCCAGAGAGAATGGGAGACGGAGAGCATTCCCTTGCATAAAGAGAGGATTGAACGAGGTCAGTGAACCAGAGAACCAGCAGGTCACAAACCCTCAGGGGGTCATGAAAATCTTCCTGGGTTTCCTGTCTTTAGAAGCAAAAATGATGCTTATTAAACATTTTTTAAAGAAGAAAGAAAAGATATTTAGGATTGGCCATAATCGAGCTGGTATCCGAGGGCCCCATTATTCTAGTACTTTGTGTATTTTTGAAAATTTTAATAACAGGAAGTTTTCAGAAAGTATTTAAATACTTCTTATTTATCATCTCAGTGTGATCGCAGAGCCCGCCCCGGGTGGGTATCATGTACACATGCGCGGCAGGGAGAGCAGCTCAACGGAGCATGCTCCGGCCGATTTCACTGTGAGCTGAATGACCCCCACCGCCTTGCTTCTAATTGATGTACAGTTTCAAATGGCCTTTATTCTTCTCCATATGTGCTTTGGTCTATATCCTGAATGGATCATTTGTTAAGAGACTAGAAGCATTAGCAACACAGATGCTGAAATTGGTGTTAATAATTCAGCAAACTGCCTGACGATACTGTTCACTTTATCTCAAGACCGTCTTCTTGGCTTCAAAAGTCTGACCCTCTGAAGAGGCCCCTGGACCTCCTCAACAGTGTTACAGAAAGCAAAGACAGCTCCAATTATGTCTACATTTGATTTTCATTTAATCAAGAGAAAACCAGTCCTACAGAAGTGACTATAAATAGCAGTTTAGTTGATTTTTTTTTAAGCACAAAATATAAGAATTTCAGATATGAGGTCATGAAAGCAAGTTTTGATGCTCCAAACCTATCCTTTAATGTGAGTACCAAACAGCGAACACAAAGTGACTCATTTACGGACATCCTCCCTGTATCCAATGACCTTGAAGTGGCTGTCATAAAATCTATTTAGTTAGTGTTTCCTTATAACATTGGGCACAGAAATGGTAGAAATTTTAGAAATAGGTCATGTAGATATGTTGTAAGTTTCCTGGGTTTTAAACGTGCACTCCTGAAATCCAGTGTTAATCCTCACGTTTTATTCAGTGTTGAAATATGTTGGCTATTGAAGATGATGCTAATATGAGATTAACAATATATGGGGATAAAATATGAACTTTTCTTGTTACTCCCAGTCTCTTTTCCATAACTCACCATCTTGGACACCTTCTGTGGGTGCCTCTCACCTTCTGGCCCACCTTTGATGCCAGCTGTTGCTAGGCAACCCGTTTTGTGCAGCTGTAGCCACGGGGTGCCTTGTTTCAGCTGCAGCCTGTGTCTCCCTTTCAGCCCTGGCTTTCTCTGGACGTTACCTGGTATACATGCGTGTGCAGCCTGGAAATTGTGAAAGTGTCAACACTTCATGAAACAGGGCTCCGAAAGGGAACAGGAGTTTATGGTACAGTGCTTCCCTTTTTCTTCCCTCAGTCTGAAAATCCTAGTGTGAGTTCTACACAGCTTCTTAGGGGGTCCTCACCAGAGACGTGATGGATCACACGGCCACTTTCTCTCCCTCCTCCCCTGCCCTCGACTCTTTTCCGCTGGGTCCACGCTACAAAATAGCCTTCCTTTGCAAACGTCCTTGTCACAGGCTCTGCTTTCTGCTTTCTGCGAGGAACCCAGGGTAAGATGCTAAGGCAATCTAGAGTGAAGACACAGAATGAATTGCTGAGAGGTTGGTTGGGTTGTGTGTATCTATGAAAGTGCAAGTGTGATCGCTCAGTCCTGTCTGACTCTTTTCAAACCCACAGACTGTAGCCAGTCAGGCTCCTCTGTCCATGGACTTTTCTAGGCCAGAATACTGGAGTAGGTTGCCTCTCCCTTCTCCAGGGAATCTTCCAGACCCAGGGCTCAAACCCAGGTCTCCTGCATTGCAGGCAGAGTCTTTATCATCTGAGCTACCTACTCATCAATAGGTCTGCGAATGGGGTTCAAAGAAAACTTTGGGAAATCCTAGACTGGATGGCCATTGGGTTTACACTGACATGTAAAGTTAGAATTGTCAGATTCCCATCCAGCTCTAACAGGTTCATGAGTATCTGAGTCTTCCACGAAGACCAGTATAAGAAGATCCCTAAGTGTCATCAAGCCCATCGAACAGCTGTATGTGTGACATCAAGGAGAAGCAGAGAACAAAACCAAACAGAGCACTCTGACAAGCATTCAGAAATCCTCCTATCCCAGAAGAGTTCTGCACCGTTTCTAGATCTGGATATAAAGCTGTAAGTGATGTTGGTGTATTCCAAGGAAATCGCTGGTCTCACTCTAGGCGTGGTCTCCGTCTCTGGGTACAAGTGGAGGAGACCCAGGTAGGGCTTCTCTGCTTCTGTCATGGCCCATCCCAAAGAAGCGGAGTCTTTGCATTAGCCAGGTTGTTGGTTGGCAGCTCAGTTCTCTCCCTGTACCTCTCTGGACCTGTATGGTCTAGTCAAGGAGTTCTCAGAGTGTGATCCCTGAATGAGACCATCATTTTCTGAAGGCACATATCCCCCGGAGGAAGGTTAAGCATGTTGGTTCTTGGATCCCACCCCTCCTCTATGGCAATCTGGTCTGATAAGCCTTCCAGGAAAGTCTGATGCTGGCTCAAGTTTGAAAACCACTGCCCTTGGTCTTTTCCTTCACACCCTGGCATTCAAGCTTTGGTGGCCTTCAGTGTTGATTTCACACTCCTGCCCAGAGGATGGGCTTAGGGAACCGAAGATTACTTGATTAGCTCAGAGATGAGAAAGAGGCTAGGACTGTGTAGGTAGCTACCCAACTTACACACAGATAATGTTCTCAACTTTGGAAGTCAGCTGTTTGGAATGTGAGCTGTTTTCCTGGGAGTGATAGACAGGTTCCCACGTCAGCATAGTTAATCCTGAATCCAGCTGAAAGATTGTTGTGTCAAACAAAATAGAGATCCCAATGCTCCTGTAATATTAGAAACCAATCAAAGCAGAATAAGGCAATAAATGCTAATATTGGTGGTAGAAAGAGAGGTTGGCCTTCCCAGGTGACTCTGGTGAAGAATCTGCCTGCCAATTCAGGAGATGTGGGTTCGATCCCTGGGTCAGGAATATCCCCTGGAGAAGGAAATGGCAACCCACTCCATTACTCTTGCTTGGGAAATCCCATGGACAGAGGAGCCTGGTGGGCTACATGGGGTCACAAAGAGAAAGACATGACTTAATGACTTAAACAACAACAAAACAACAACAAAGAGGTTGATGTGGACATGGATGAAGAGGTAAATGGGGATTTGTCAAGACTATGGTGAGTGGCTGGCCTTTCTCTTTAGAATGTCATGAGACTAATTCCTTTAGACTTTAGTAAAACGTAGTTCTGGACTGTTAATTTATCTTTTTCTGAAGTCAAATGTCTCACTGGGAGGGAGGTAAAGGATTCTGAGATGAGTTGGCAGGAGCTGAAAAGGCAGGCAGAAAGAGTAAGGGAATCAAAGAGAATGTGGGTTTGTTTCTTATTAACACGAGCATCAGTGGAGACAGAATTAACTTGAGTTGTGAACAGTGAGAGATGGATGGGTAGAGAGAAGATAGAAAGCAGACAGAAACTGACGACACAGTGTGGGCACGGCTGTCCTGGAAGTGTTTCCTCCCACTGCATCGTCCCAGGAGTGGGCCCTAAACAGCCACGTTTCCTGTCCTTTTGTTCCCTCGCTGGTCACAAGTGGCAGCTGACCCGAGGCCTTGACAGTGACCACTGACACAGCACAAGAAGATGGCTTGGACTAATCCATGTCCCTCTTTTGCCTTCTAGGCATTTGAACTTAGAAATACCCAGAAGGTTTGTCCAGTCCATGATGAGAAAAGGTACATGGCTGGCTGTCAGCACTTTTGTTGTTCAGTTAGTTGCTCAGTCACGTCTGACTCTTTGCAACCCCATGGACCGCAGCACACCAGGCTTCCCTGTTCTTTATTATATCTCCCAGAGTTTGCTCAAACTCATGTCCATTGAGTTGATGAGACCACCCAACCATCTCATCCTCTGTTGTCCTCTTCTCCTCCTGCCTTCAATCTTTCCCAGCATCGGGGCCTTTTCCAACAAGTCAGCTTTTCACATCAGGTGGCTGAAGTATTGGAGCTTCAGCTTTAGCATCAGTCCTTCCAATGAATATTCAGGGTTGATTTCCTTTAGGATTGACTGGTTTGATATCCTTGCAGTCCAAGGGACTCTCAAGAGTCTCCTTCAGCAACACAGTTTGAAAGCATCAGTTCTTTGGCACTCAGCCTTCTTTAATGGTCCAACTCACGTCCATACATGACTACTGGAGAAACCATAGCTTTGACTTTTCATGTTCTCAAATCAAATGCTCCTAGCTATGAGCACATGTGGTGGCTAACATACTTTCTTTGGGGGTTTGTGCGTGTGTGCTTAGTCACTCAGTCGTGTCTGACTCTTTGCGACCCTTTGCACTGTGGCCAGCCAGGCTCCTCTGTCCATGAATTCTCCAGGCAAGAATACTGGAGTGGGTTGCCATTTTCCTCCTCTAGGGGACCTTCCCAACTTGGGGATCAAGCCCCATCTCCTGTGTCTGCTGCATAGTAGGTGGATTCTCTAACCACTGAACCATCGAGGATTTGAAGGCTTGGTGGTTTGCTATGCATTTATTCACCATTCTATTTTTGTACCATACAAATTATCCTTGCTGGTGTTTGAATGGCTGGTTTTGGGGCAATGCGGTTGCCCTAATGGAATTAATTAATTGAATAATATTGCCTGACAAATGGCTCTGTAAACCAAAGAGGGATTGAGACTTAATTACTGATGTCATTTATCTCTCTATTTGCACGCCAACCATAAGTGACTCGTTTCTCATTAAGGTTGGGTCATCTTCCAAAAGAAAGAAAAGAGGCCAAAATATCAGGAAGGGAAAAAAAAATACTGATGTCTTTGTTCCCCACCTCATTATCCTGATAAATCATAACAGACTCTGTTAATTAGATGGGCAGCCTTAACTGGCTGACTCCTGGCAAACAATTACCTCAGAGAGAAGCACCACCGCTCATTTCTTTCCCTCGGGAGGAGATGAAAGAGAGTCTGTAACAAAAGAAGGGATGTTTCCTCGGCCATGCTGGAAGGATCACAGTTGTCAAGGCGAATTTCTAGATGGAAGGTCTGCAGCTGTTTCAGGCGTGTTCCATTATGGTGGCAGCGGGGGGTACCTGATGCTGCCCTCCTAATCTAAGGGTTAGGTCATGGTCCCCAGTGCCTCCAATCCCCCGGGAGGATTAGAGACTAATTAAACACGGGAACAGGTGTAAGAGGGCCCGATTTGATCCAGCCAAATTAATTGCTGAGATTGGGCTTGCATTTGGTAACTGAAAACAGTGAATTAACTACACCCAGAATACAGCTAATCCCCCAATATCACGGCGTCTGTGTATAAAACAGACTGGACTCGCCGAGAATACAAACAAAGAGGGATTTGAAGTGAAGGTACAGGGCATCTTTGCCTGGGGAAGGCTGGGCAACAAGCCTCGTCGCCAACGGTGGCCGTGCGTCACAGCCGCCTGCCTGGGGCAGCCCTGGCTTATGTCTGTTGTCCTTGCAGAATTGTTAGTGGTGCCCTCTTTCATCATGTGTGTGTGTGCATGTGCTCAGTTGTGTTCGACTCTCTACGACCCATGGATTGTACCCCACCAGGCTCCTCTGTCCATGGGACTTCCCAGGCAAGAATATGGTAGCAGGTTGCCATTCCTACTCCAGGGCATCTTCCCGACCCAGGAGTCAAACCTGCATCTCCTACATTGGCAGGCGGATTCTTTACCACTGGGCCACGTGGGAAGCCAGCTCATTCTCATTAAACATCCCAATTTAGAATCTAAATAGTTACTGGATTCCAGGGTCAGTTTTCAGCTGCCTTTTTTCTCTACCAGAAGTGTGTATTATAGGTTGAATTGTGTTTCTCCCCAAAATGTGGAAGTTCTAATGCTTGTACCTGTGAAAGTGTCCTTATTGGGAAATTAAGGTCTTTGTAGACAATCCGCTTTAGATGAGGTCATCTGGGTGGACCCTCATCCGGTATGACTGGCGTCCTTGTAAAAAGGGGAAATTAGAATACAGGGACAGACGTGCACGCCAGGCATAGGCTATGTGCAGACAGAGGCAGAGACTGGGTGGTCTTCTCCAGGTGAGGGGTGCCCATGATGGCCAGCAAACCGCCGGAAGCTAAGGCAGGGGCCTGGGGCAGATCCTCCGTCACGGTCCTCAGGAGGAACCAACCCCGCAGACGCCTTGATCTCAGACTTCCGGTCTCCAGAACCGAGAGCCGATACGTCTCTGCTGTTTTGACCCATCCACTTGTGGTGTGTTGTTATGGCAGCCCTTGCAAACTAATTCAAGTGGGGACTGGTTTCGGAGCTGCTGAAACCCTCTCATTGCTCTTAGCTTGTGCAGTTCACGGTTCACAGACATGGTGAGCTGTCTGGGCGGCAAAGGCTGAGAAGTTGGTCAGTGGAAAGGTACTGATTTCTCAGTACGGGGGTGGGGGGGGGAGCGGAGGGAGGACCTGGGGGTGGGCTAAGCTATCTCTTGCTCTTCATCTCGGCCTTCACCAGCTCAGCCATCACAGATTGGAGGCATACTTGCCTCTACTAGACCCCGAGCTAAGGGCAACGCCAATGGCAGAGCCCAACGTGTAAACTGCCAACCAAGCCGCAGGTGGCCCAGGGCTGGGAAGAGAGGTGGGGATGGCTGGAGAAAACAAAGCCATCACTTCTGTCAGGAGAACTCAGAGCCTTGGAGGAGGCTGCCTCTGAGGTGAGTCTTCAGGAAAAGCTTCATGCAGTGGCCAGAGGCGGGGATGGGAGAAGCCCGAACTGTTAATCCCCAGTTCAGAAGAGAGGAACCCTTTGGTCCCTGGTCTGTCTGGCCGGTAGTTTTCAGGTGACTGGACTTGGACAGGTCACGTCCAGAAGCGCTAATTCTTTCTAAGCTAATTCTTTCTATTGTGTGATTCTGTTTTCCCTGAAGCAGAGTCTGGGTTGCCGCTTGTCTGGGTTACATTCAGGGACGTGGCAGGACACTTCGGAACATTCCACAGAACACCTTTGCAACAGTCCCTTGTCCCGAGGTCTCATGCTCCCATCCTTGGACCGGGTCCCAAGACGTATTGTGGACACCATCTTGAATTTTGGTTTTCATCCCCTTGGCCAGAGTCTGAGGAAATAATTGAATCTATAGAATCCACACTGTGCATGTATCTTTGAACTCTAGTTTTGGCAGTTCTAATTCAGCCCAATGGAAAAGGGCCATTGGGAGTGCCGTTTTAAAGGTGGGTTTCTAGACTGGATATTAAAGGCACTGTTCGCCTCCCCTAGTTGCCTCCAATTATCTGTTTCTGGTGGGCCCAGGACAAAAAGTTTTAGAAAGGCAGAATGGGGTTCCAGGTTTGTAGGCACGGCATCTATTATGTAAGAATACAGGTCTGCATTTCAAAAATGAGGAAAAAAACAATAATAATTAAAGTTTCTCTAGGCTTCTCCTGTCCAAACCACTCTTGCAAAATCACCTTTGGATGAGCTCTAAGTGTCAGCAAATCAGAAACATGTGGACTTAATTTCCTTTGAAATACACCAGGGGGACAAGGGGCAGCAGAGCTTGGCAGCAGCTTCTTGGGGTTTGCCAAACCCCACATATCTCTGAGAGCCGTCCTGCTGGCCCTCAGCAGTCTCATCTGGACAGTCTGGCCACTGCATTGCTTGCTGTACCGTCTAGGTGTTCTCTAACCATTGGGCTGTTCTCTTGGTCCGTTTTAGCTGCCAGCAGGATGCTGTTAACACCACCCACATGCTTAACAGGACTTTGGAAGAGGGACCAATCCTGCAATGAGGTGTCAGGTTGGCTCCAGTCTTATCTGGACCAACAGGCCATCTTTGCAGCCATTACCATGACTTTCACATCCAAACCAACTGTGAGAGAGGTTTTCCAACTTGATTTCCAGATGGGAAAATATTTTGCTTTTGTGGAGGATGAAGGTATATCAGGTCCCACATGTATTAGGTTTCACTATCATCCAATATTCATGCCTCTCATGTAAAACATGTACATACTCTGCAAAGACCACAGCCATCCTCCCATGGGCTCCAAGGTAAATTATGGGCCCACAAACCTCCAGGAAAAATAAAGAAGTTTCCCTTAGAGGCGAGGAGTCCCACGGTCCAGTAGTTTTGATGTCTCCCTGAAACTCCCAGATCCTAGTCTACTCATGTAACAGTGAAGATATGCTGACAAGGTCTGTGCCACCCGCTGGCCTGTTAGTTTGTTTTTCTTCTTGATATTAATGCCTTTCTTTTTCCTCCTATATGTTCTATGTCCAACAGTCTCTCTTGCCTAAAATAATAATATACATTAAATGCAAAAGACAGGAACTTCCCTGGTGGTCCAGTGGCTAAGATTCTGCACTCCTAATGCAGGGGGCTTGGGTTCCATCCCTGATCAGGAAACTAGATCCCACATGCTGCAACTAACTGCTCACATGCTACAGTTAAAGGTCCTGTGGGCTGTCATGAAGATTGAAGATCCCATGTGTGAGCAGCCTAATAAATAAACACATTTTTAAAGTGCAAAAGACAAATCAAACCTTAAAAAGTACCTTTTTGCATCCAAAACAACTAATGGTTTGGTGCCTAGTATGTGTCATGTATGTACATAGGCTGACTCTTTCATTATCCCCATCTTTGCAAAGAAGCATTGGGGGCACCTCCAAAGAGACTTGAAGAACCTACAGATCACCCAACTAGAAAATAACAAAGTGATAGCTTGACCTTGGGCTTCTGGGTTCCAGAAATGGGCATTCTTTCAGAATTCATGCAGTCTTTGACTCCACTGTGATGGTTCATTTTATGCATCAACTTGACTGGCCCACAGGGTGCCCAGACATTTGGTCAAATGTTATTCTGGTATGTTTTTGAGAGAGTGTTTTTGCATGAGAGCGACATTTAGATTGGTAGGCCGAGTAAGCTGATTCCCCTTCCCAATAGAAGTGGGCCTCATCCAGTCAGCTGAAGGCCTGAGTAGAACAGAGGCTGATTCTCCTGTGTGGAAGAGGGAACTCGTTCTGTCTGACTACTTGGGCTGGGACATCAGCTCTGTCCTGCTTTTGGACTTGAACTGAAGCATCAGCTCTTTGTGGGTCTTAAGTCTCCTGGTCTTCAGGCTGGAACTTCTGCATTGTCTCTCCTGGTTCTCAGGCCTTTCGATTTGTATTAAAACTACACCATTGCATTCTTGGGTCTCCACCTTGCCAACTCACCCTGCAGGTCTTGGGACATGTCAGCTTCTGTAATCACAGGAGTCAGTTCCTGATAATAACTCTCTCTTTCCATCTCTCTCTCTCTCTCTTTTAAATGTTTTTATTTTGTCTTGGGGTATAGCCAACGAGCAAACAAGATTGCGATAGTTTCGGGTGAACAGTGAGGGACTGAGCCATACGTATCCATGGATCCCTTCTCCTCCAAACTCCTCCCATCCAGGCTGCCGCCTGACACTGAGCAGAGTTCCCTGTGCTTCTAGGTCCTTGTTTGGTGTTCATTTTAAACACAGCAGTGTGGACGTGTCCGTGCCAAACTCCCTAACTGTCCCTTCCCCGTACCTTCTCCCCTACTGTGGCTACCAAAGCTTGTTCTTGAAGTCTGTGCGTCTGTTTCTGTTTTGTATGTAAGTTCAGGCCATCTCTAGCTCTATATGCTATTGGTTCTCTTGTTTTTGGAAGACTCTAACCTATTCATTTCTTATTTGATCTTCCAGCCAATTCTGCGAGGTGCATGGGTCAGGTACTATCACCTGGAAAATGAAAATGAGTGTGTACAGGTTCACACACACACACACACACTTCGGGGCACAGAGTAGAATCCAGATCTCCTCATGCGCTTTCACTGCTTCTTCCCCCAAGGCATCCACGGAGCAGGAACACGTAGCAAAGCTAGGTTGCTTTACAGGGTCATTTATCTCCTGACCTGTGATGGCAAGCCCTCCTTTTTGCAGAAAGATTTGCCTCTGAAATGGCAACCCACTCCAGTACTCTTGCCTGGAAAATCCCATGGATCAAGGAGCCTGGTAGGCTACAGTTCATGGGGTTGCAAAGAGTTGGACACAACTGAGTGACTTCACTTCACTTCACTGGCCTTACAGAGGAGCCACTCCTTCTTACAGAGGAGCCAACGTGGAATTTACAAATTCCACATTGTAAATTTGAGCTACCGAAAGCAGTGCAACAGGGAATGAATCAAACCTTGCAAATTCCCACCTGGCATAGTGAGTCCAGGGAAAGGATGCCCGAGAATAAAATTACCCTCCAAAACACTGAGTCTCAGTTGGGACACAGGTATCTGACTAGTAGAATTCCTGTGTGTGTGCATGCTCAGTGACTTCAGTCGTGTCCGACTCTTTGTGACCCTATGGACCTTAGTCCACCAGGCTCTTCTGTCCATGGAATTCTCCAGGCCAGCATCCTGGAGTGGGTTGCCATGCCCTCTGTAGGGGAGGGCAAAGTCTCATTGTCTTTGTTAGCAGATGTGATCTCCAAGGACTTTCAGTGTATCATAGCCTTGATGCCATTGGCACTTAGTGAGGACTCAGTCCTTTCTCTCTCAAGGTTTTCTGTTTTTATCAAGCCACCCTTGCCTCAGAGTGAAGGAGAATTCATGTTCTCCCCACCCCCATGGTGTTCAGGCTGGCAGTCCAAGACGGCAGTTGTTGAGCTGTTAAACTTAGAAGATGAGGCTTCCCCAATGGTTCAGCGGATAAAGAATCTGCCTGCAATGCAGGAGACACAGGAGACGTGGGCTCGACCCTGGGTCAAGAAGATCCCCAGGAGGAAGAAATGGCAACCCACTCTAGTATCCTTGCCTGAAGAATCCCACGGACAGAGGAGCCTGGTGGGCTACAGTCCACGGGTCGCAAAGAGTCGAACGTGACTGAGTGACTGTAACACTTTCTAAATTTAGAAGATGTATCTGAACTGTTCATTGAAGGGACAATTGATGAAGGAGTGTTTAAACATCTTTTTTTTTGGATTTAAGTTTGCAGTTGTTTCTCTTTTTTTGTTTTGGACATGCACACACTCCTGTATTTATTTGTTTACTTTCGTTTATATTTGGCTGCACCGGGTCCTTGTTGCTGCGTGTGGGCGTTCTGTAGAGGTGGTGAGCGGGGACGACTCTCTGGCTGTGGGACACGGGCTTCTCACTGCTGTGTTTCACAGGGGCTCATCAGCTGCGGCTCGGGGCTCTGGGGCACGGGCTCCGGCACACAGGATTCAGGGGCACAGGGGCTCATCAGCTGCGGCTCGGGGCTCTGGGGCACGGGCTCCAGCACACAGGATTCAGGGGCACAGGGGCTCATCAGCTGCGGCTCGGGGCTCTGGGGCACGGGCTCCGGCACACAGGATTCAGGGGCACAGGGGCTCATCAGCTGCGGCTCGGGGCTCTAGGGAACGGGCTCCAGCACACAGGATTCAGGGGCACAGGGGCTCATCAGCTGCGGCTCGGGGCTCTGGGGCACGGGCTCCGGCACACAGGATTCAGGGGCACAGGGGCTCATCAGCTGCGGCTCGGGGCTCTGGGGCACGGGCTCCGGCACACAGGATTCAGGGGCACAGGGGCTCATCAGCTGCGGCTCGGGGCTCTGGGGCACGGGCTCCGGCACACAGGATTCAGGGGCACAGGGGCTCATCAGCTGCGGCTCGGGGCTCTAGGTCATGGGCTCCGGCACACAGGATTCAGGGGCACAGGAGCTCATCAGCTGCGGCTCGAGGCTCTAGAGCACAGGCGCAGTCGTCATGGTGCGCAGCCTCTAGTTGCCCTGTGGTATGTGGAATCTTCCCAGATTAGGGATCAAACCCGTGTCCCCTGCACTGGCAGGCTGATTTTTATCCACTGTGCCACCAGGGAAGTCCTGTTTAAGCATCTTTAACTGCTCTTATCAAGCAGTCAGAAGTTCAAGAGGTGGCAGCTGTGACCTTTGACTGCTGTTTCTAAGTAGCAGAGGGGGATTCTCTCCTGGGCTTTGGCAACCACAAGATCCCTGCATAACCCTCTGACCTACCCCGTTTCTCCAGCCTCCTAGCCTAAGCATGTTTGTGTTGACACCTGTGCACGAAATGGATGGGGAAAGGTGCACCCCTGTGAGATGTGTGAATCACCATACACCTACCCTGGTTCTGCAGGAGCCGAGAGGCTGGTGGTAGAGAAAGATGGCTGGGAGGAAGGGCTGGGATTGTTGTTGTTCAGTCACTAGGTCATGCCCAACTCTTTGCAACCCCAGGGGAAGAAGCCTGCAGCACGCCAGGCTTCCCTGTCCTTCACCATCTCCTGGAGGAATTTGCTCAGATACATGTCCGTTGAGTCAGTTATGCTGTCTAACCATCTCACCCCCTGCGATGGATACTGCAAAAGACAGGGCAGCAGTGGGACCTGGTGCCTGCCAGTGGGAAGCTTTGGTTTGAATTAATGACCTCTGGAAAGTTTGCATCAGGGGGCAGTGACTGCAGGGCTGGGATCCTTGGACTGAATAAGCGGATGGTGATCAGTTTGGCCAAGGGGACAGAAGAAAGTTCTCATCCTCTGAAAACCTCTCTCTCTCCCAACCCCTTAGTCCTAGAACAATGTGTGTGCTAAGTCAAGTTCAGTAATATCCGACTCTTTGTGACCCCATGCACTATAGCCTGTCAGGCTCCTCTGTCCGTGGGATTTTCCAGGCAAGAGTACTAGAATGAGTTGCCATGCCCTCCTCCAGGGGATCCTCCTGACCCAGGGATCGAACCTGCGTCTCTTAGGTCTCCTGCATGGGTTCTTTACCACTAGCGCCACCTGGGAAGCCCATCCTAGAACAATATCATTCTTAAAAAGTCTGGTGTGGGCTTCATACAGGGAACTTGTTGCTATGAGCAGCAAAGTTGAAAAGAGCATCTTTTCCATGGAAGAGGTGAGCCTCAAACTCTTTTGTTCTACCTGAAGCTAAAAGCTCCTAACTTTCACTGACTTCTCTCTAATGGATAATGGGTAGGTTTTCATACTTTTGAAAATCGCTGCTTTTTTCTCTTCCTGTTTAGGGAGCTCTTGTAAGCAGGGTTTAATAAGAAACACTGTGTCTCATGGAAATGGTTTTATTTCCACGATATCCAGATGCAGCCTCGTTTTCAGAGTGACTCAAACGTGCTTGACAATGTAGTTGGGATCAAGGGGGAAATGGAGGCGACGGAAACATCGGCTTCGAGGGAAGAAACCCAGCCAGGAGACCCGCTCATTCGCACCGACCTTGGAGCATGCTGTTGCTCCGCCCTGATTATTTGCCGCGGGGCCAGCGGGGCTCCTCTTGTTCACGCCACACAGCTGTGACCCGCTCAGTGTCGGATGTTGTTCCCAAGCGGCCCGGGTGCGTCGGGCGGACCCTGGCACTGCCTGCTCACACTCCATGTCAGCAGAGTTGTCCTTGCCCAGCCCGCCCTGGTGTCATCGGTCACGGCACAGGGTGACCTACACCTGGCTGTGTAAAACTGGTAGCTTTCCACCTGGTTCCCTTCTGGAGTAATTCCAGCTTGCAACAGGGTCTGGCTGCCCACTCGATCACCTAGGTAGCCTTTAAAAATATTGATTCAAGTTGAGGTCACCTAAAGGAAAATTCTGACGAGCCTAGGCACATCTCAGATAATGGGGATAGAATCACCTGGGAACCGGACCTGGGGATGAGCATTTCAAAAAGCTTCCTAGGTGGCGGCTCATAAGCTGCTGGGGCCCAGAACTCCTGAGCTTGAGACCCAGAAGCTGTCTCTTGGCTGTCTTTCCGGGAGTCCCCGGGTCTCTTGTCTCTCTGGGTGGGGCTGTGACAATGGCTGGTGTGGCCTCAGGAACACAAAGCATGCTTGTGGCCCTAAGATGGGCCTCACTGTTTTGGGTCCTATTAGGGAAAGAGGTGGGCTCTTGATGGTGGGTCAGATGGTAAGGAATCTGCCTGCAGTGCGGTAGACCCAAGTTCGATCCCTGAGTTGGGAGGACCCCCAGAGAAGGGCATGGCACCCCACTGCAGTGTTCTTGCCTGGAGAGTCCAGGACAGAGGAGCCTGGCGGGCTGCAGTGTCGCAGGGTTGGACGCTTTCATGGAAACAGGTGTTGTGTGGGCTAAACCCGTTTGGTGGGGACACACACACACACACACACACACACACACACACACTTTTCCCAGGTTGAAAGGCCCTGCCGTGGTCTCCTGGCCAGGCACGGCAGGGTGTCCCGCAGCCATGGGAACGGCAGTCTTGTGACCTCAGCTTCTAATCTAAGCAATGCTTCCCACCCATGTCTGGCTTCTCGCTGATGGAAGGGGCTGAGGTGCTGTGTGAACACAGAGCTCACAGAAAGCAGGGGTATCTCAGGGTGCAGCTTCAGGATAAGGGGTGTAAACAGAAGTAAACCCCGCAAAAGCTCCCTTCCCACGCCCCTCACACCCCGCCACCCGCCCCGCACTGTGTGGGCACTGGATCCTTCAGACCCTGAGGTTCAGCGGTCTCCATGGAGACCAGGATCTTGGCAGAGGTGCCTGGGGTCACCCTTCTGGGCGCCCCCAGTCCCTCTGACTTGTCAGCCTCTCCCCAGACCCACAGCTCCTCCTTCCAATGCTCCTCCTTGCTCTGTATTCCCTCTCCAGATTTTCCTCCCAGCTCTCATCCTCCAGGCCCTTAGCATCATCTCATCTAGAGATTTAGCTGTCACAAAATCAGGGACAAATCTTTTCAGCTGGTCCGAATCCCCGAAGCCAGGAAGTGTGAAGCTTGGCTACCGACTGGAGATGGGTACTGGGGAGGGGAGAAGGAGGAATCCCAGGGACCAGGTTTGAGGCTGTATTTTGACAGTTGAGCCTGCCACAAGGTCGTGCACATTCCCTGGGTGCCGACCAGCGGCACCCTCCAGTCTCTGGGGCCCTGTTTGGACAAGAGCTGCAGAGATGCTTGATTTTCTTATCCTGACTTCCACCCCACCCCCACCCCAGCCTGTTCAGACTTTAATCTGTTCAAGGCAGCCCTCACTTTCCCCAGGAACCGCCTCGTTCACTCCGAAACCGCCTGTTGAATAGAGCTGGCCTGAATTATTCCCTTTGCAGTGGTATATGGGGGTGGGTTTGTCTTGGGGACCAAGGCCCTGCCTGGGATGCTTGCTCCTGACCTTTTCTGCTAGGGAAGAGGGCAGTTCTGACTCAACAGTACACACGTATTCTGTCTTATGATGAAACTAGGACCTCTCAGCTCTGAGGTGTGGTGTGGACCACATTGTCATCTAAGAGCCTCTTCAGAAATGCAGACTCTCAGCTGATCCCAGTTCTGTCACATCGGATTCTGCATTTTAATTAGGTACTTAGTACATATTCATTGGAAAGACTGGTGCTGAAGCTGGAACTCTGATGCTCTGGACACCTGATTCGAAGAACTGACTCCTTAGAAAAGACCCCGATGCTGGGAAAAATTGAAGTCAGGAGGAGAAGGGGATGACAGAGGATGAAGTGGTTGGATGGCATCACCGACTCGATGGAGATGAGTTTGAGTAAGCTCCAGGAGTTCATGATGGACAGGGAAGCCTGGCTTGCTGCAGTCCATGGGGCTGCAAAGAGTCGGACACAACTGAGCAACTGAACTGAACTGAACACACATTAAAATGTAAGAAGCACTGCGTTGGAGCATTCAGGTCACATTGATAAGAATGGAAACAAGATGCTTGCATCATTTAAGAACATTTTTAAATGCTTAGGAAAAACAATCATGAAGGCAATTTGCTTATTAGAGGAGCAAAGATTCATAATAGAGATTATACCAATATTTTTGTTACTTGTTTATTAGACACCACTGGGGAGGTTTAGAACAATCCACAGAATTGTTCTTTGAGGGAACAACTTCATTTCTGAGACTTGATCTTGTTAAAATGTAGGCTGTGGTGCAGCTTCAAGGATATTAGTGAAAAGGGTTTTCAGACAGTGGTCTAGCTGTCATTCTAATTTTCTTCTTTAGTAACTGAACCCCAGTTTTGTGGGAGCAGAAGAGAGGAAGGTGCTTATTAAAAATGTTTTCTGGACTCTTTGCAAATAGAGATGGACAATGAAATATAAGCAGACATTATTCAGAGGCCTTTCCAGGAAACCTCTTTATGAGGGTAATCAACTCAGTTGCCAGTCCCCTTCTGAGCTATGACCTGTCCCCCCCTCCCCTTTTATCTTAACTGGAATTTTCACAGGATGTTGGAGATCCATTACCCACTAATGTCAGCCCTGCCTTCTTGCAGATTTTTCATTATATGAGAAAAAAAAATCCTAATTTGTTTAAGTGTTGATGTCTCAGGAATGTGATATTTGTGTCTGAACACAAGTCCTAACTTATATGCCACCTAACTGTCGAAAGGGAGAGGTTTGGTTAACTCATTATCATTCATCCACATAATTAAATGCCGTACAGCAAAATTATGTCAAACTAAAGTGATGGTTTTCCCACTAGTCATGTATGGATGTGAGAGTTGGACTATAAAGAAAGCTGAGTGCCGAAGAATTGATGCTTTTGAACTGTGGTGTTGGAGAAGACTCTTGAGAGTCTGCAAGGAGATCCAAACAGTCCATTCTAGAGGAAGTCAACCCTGAAGATTCATTGGATGGACTGGTGCTGAAACTGAAGCTCCAATAATTTGGCCACCTGATGGGAAGATCCTGACTCCTTGGAAAAGACCCTGATGCTGGGAAAGACTGAGGGCAGGAGAAGAAGGGAAAGATAGGAGACGAAGGATTAGATAGCACCACTGAGTCAATGTACGTGAATCAGAGCAAACTCTGGGAGACAGTGAGGACAGGGGAGCCTGGCACGCACGGGCTCACAGAGTTAGACACGACTTAGAGACTGCGCAACAGCAACGAAGGCAGCAGATGCCTCCCGCCTTTGATACCCAGTCTGTCACAGGAGCCTAGTACATAAGGCTATTAGAAGGCAGCTATTCTGGGTGAATAGAGGCTGGGAACTCATATCTTCTCCTCCACCTGAAAAATCTTCTCTCCCTTCTTTGGGGAAGCTGTAACACCTTCACTGGTCTCTAGCATTTGAAAACTGTTGTTGTAGTCATCTCTTTATCTACATGAAAAATCTTGTTGAACAAAGAAATCAATTTGCTCATCAAATTATGGTATGATCCATTTATATTTTTATAAATATGTTTTATATTTATATACTATATAAATACACACACAGAGACCACACACTAATTTTCCCAGGCTTCACCAGTGTTTGGGAAAAAAATGAAGTCACCTCAATGGTGAAGTAAGTGAAAGTCGCTCAGTCATGTCTGACTCTTGCGACCCCATGGACTGTAGCCCACCAGGCTCCTCTGTCCATGGGATTCTCCAGGCAAGAATTCTGGAGTGGGCTGCCATTTCCTCTTCAGTGGTAGTTACTCAGATTCCCCGGGCTGGTGGCCCTCATTTGCATGGTGGTAGCCCCTTCCTCCTCAGTGAGGCTTAGGGACGTTTTCCGTCTGTTAAGACCGTGAGCCCTCAGAGTCTCCCTCTCTGGCCTCTTGGTTTCCATCAGGTGCAAAGGGCTGTGAAGACAGCCCAGGCCTCGGCTCTCACTGTTGGTGCCTCAGAGAGACCTGGCCCTGTTGCATGCTTCGCTCTGCAGCAGACGGCTGCCTTGGTCTTGGGCGGCGTGGGGTCAGCGGCTTTCTGCCAAGAAGGAGGAGGATGAACACGGGCTGATCCACGGGGCTGAGCTGTGGCTCGGGGCAGACGGGGGAACAGTGTCCGTGCTAGCAGTCACACTGACCTCATTTGCTACAGAGCTTCCTGACCCCACACCCCCACGCATCTAACACCAACCTCTTAACTCTCCCCCTGCCCAAATGAGCTCATGAGGACTGCCAAGCTCATCCTTCTCAGTTGGTCCCCCCATAAGTGTGTGCATACATGCACGTGAGTACTATTAAAGCAGTGTAAATTGAAATTTTAAAATTTTAATGGTAATGATTTCCGAATGGCAACATCAGGGCACTTAAATGTTAAAAAAAAAAAAGCTTTTTCATGCTTACTTATGTTTTTAAAACTTCTACAATGAACATGTATTGGGTGATGTGCATGCTCAGTTGTATCTGACTCTTTTGAGACCCCATGGACTGTAGCCCGCCAGGCTTCTCTGCCCATGGGGGTTTCCCAGGCAAGAATACTGGAGTGGGTTGCCATTTTCTCCCTCAAGGGATCTTCCTGACCCAGGGATCAAACCCATATCTCCTGCACTGGCAGGTGGATTCTCTACCACTTAGCCACTGGGGGAAGATAAAACATGTATTACTTATATTTAAAAAATTAAGGGACTTCCCTGGCAGTCTAGTAGTTAGGACTCCATGCTCCTGGTGCAGGGGGCATTGTTCGATCCCTGACTGGAGAACTAAGATCCTGAATGCCAGCACGGCTCAGCCATTATAAATAAAAATGTACCTGAAATCAATTATGATTCCAAATAACTGAATCCACTAGCTTGCTTAGTACATTTATCTGTGAGTTTCCTGTCATCCTAGGCAAAGTGCTTTACCCTTGTCAGTGTCAGAGGAGTGGGGCAGGAGTGGGGAGGACGGTGGGGGAGGGTGGCAGGGTGGCGGAGAGGAGGCATACAATAGGCATAAAAACCACGTAGAACTGTGGTTTCAGGTTATTCCTAGAGGTAGACACCTCCACTATCTTATATTCAGTCTTTCATAGAGTTTCAGTATCTAAATACTGTTAATAGTATGTGTGCATGCTAATTTGCTTCAGTTTTGTCTGACTCTTTGCGACCCATGGACTGTAGACCACCAGGCTCCTCTCTCCATGGGGTTCTCCAGGCAAGAATACTGGAGTGGGTTGCCGTGGCCTCCTCCAGGGGATCTTCCTGACCCAGGGATTGAACCTACATCTCTTATGTCTCCTGCATTGGCAGACAGTTCCTTTACCACTAGCGCCACCTGGGAAGCCCTTGCTAACAGTATATCTGTATCTTTTTTCTGGCTTTATTGAGATATAACAGACATAAAATATTGTTTAAGTTTAAGGTGTGAACACACATTGATTTGATACACTTGTTATCTCTATATCTTTTTATCCAAATGTGGACCCTAAAAATGTTGCCTGCCATGTCCGTAAACAGCGAACATTGCCAGCCATCAAGCCATCAGCCGCTGTGTTCACCCCCAGCGGAGCACCCCAAGGGAATAAAGTACATTTCTGGACCTAGATAGTTAACATACACATCAAAGGAATAATGTTAATGGCCCTAGACTCTTGCATCTTCTCATACACAGAAGAGCACTAAAATGATGAACTTGAGATGTCTTTTTGTGATTAGCAGTAATTGTTTGATGTTTGACTACTTGTTTTTTATTTTTCCAGCAAACTCACCTCTATACCTGGCTCCTCCCTTACTTCTTCAGAACAGTTCCTCAGAGTTATCTGAGAGGCTGTCTCCTGGGTGATGGTTCTCAGTAAGGGCCCCAAATAAAACACAACTTGCACCTTTCAGGTTGTGTGGATTTTTTTTTTCAGTTGCATAAGAAAGGCTGAAGACAGTGCTTTGCAGCAAAACCCAAACAGCACATACTTCTGGAGCTTGGTAACCTGTTCACTTTAGAGCACCGGTTCATGGGTGCCCTGCCCTGAGACTGGGGGAACTGGGCTTGCGGGCACGGGCTAACCATGCAGGGAGTGGCATCACAGACCAGTGCGTCACTTGGGGGAACCGAGTAGGGGGGGCGCCCCAAAGGCCTCCAGCTCCAGTGAGGTAAGAAGGACCAGGAGGGTTTGTTGCTTAGTGGCTCAGTTGTGTCTGACTCTGAGAAGAAATGGAGTAGCCCTCATAGTCAACAAAAGAGTCCGAAATGCAGTACTTGGGTACAATCTCAGAAACGACCAAATAATCTCAGTTCATTTCCAAGGCAAAGCATCCACTATCATGATAATCCAAGTCTATACCCCAACCACTAATGCCAAAGAAGCTGAAGTTGAAAGGTTGGATGAAGACTCCAGGGCCTTCTAGAGCTAACACTAAAAAAAGATGTCCTTCTCATCATAGGGAACTGGAATGCAAAAGTAGGACGTCAAGAGATACCTGGACTAATGGACAAGTTTGACCTTGGAGTGGAAAATGAAGCAGAGCAAAGGCTTACAGAGTTTTGCCAAGAGAACCCACCGGTCATAGCAAACCATTAGGATGATGAGTAAAGTCACAGATGCTAAGTCAGGGGCACCATAGAGAGACCACAAAATGTCCTGATTCCCATTAAATTCTGCACCATGCAGCCCTCCCTTTTGCTGCTAAAGGCTGATTTGCAGAAAGACTCCCTCTCATGATGGGACTTTCAACTCTGGTGGAAAGAAGACGAGGGTGCAGGGCCACCTGCATGGCGGGTCTCTACTGAGTTAAGTTCATTAGTGGTTTTTCTCCAGGGGCGTCCGCCTGACACAGCAGATTTTGCTTTGAGAGCTGGACTTCCCCAGTGCCCTGTGGCAAGAGAGAAAATTCCAGTCCTTCTATCACTGGTACAACAAAGAAAGCCAGCTCCGTGCCCTCTGGAGACGCCTGAATCTCTGTGTCCTTTCCACTTCTGGGCCGCTCCCGGTACTGACAGCTCCTCCTTCCTTCATTTTCAGAATAATCCCTTTGGTGGGTGACTTCTCTCCCTTCTTGTCATTATCCTCTGTCCCCCAGTTTCCCCTATCCCCTCCCACCCAGCAGTGCTGCAAATTGCTTAAAGCAACTTCAAAAGCAGCTTCAAGATGCCTGCCTTTGCTTTAAATGCTCAAAGTGGCCCCTTGCTTTCCTCACCCTACCAGCCCCCCAGCAGAACCCAAACACCCAATGTTTTCTTGTCGTTGTTTGCCTTTTACTGGGTAACACCAGCTAACATCTGTTGAGTACTTGCGTTAATTCACTGACTTCCGACAGCAGCCGTATGTGGTAGGGAGGTCAGTAAACCCCATTGCTCAGATGAGGAAACTGAGTCCTGGAAAGAGCCTCAGATGCAGGTCCCACACATGACGATGGTAGCGCTGGCAGGGCCCCTGGGCTCCCAGCCTGAGTCCTGAGCCGCAGCGCTGGTTCTGTGGTTGTTTCTCTGTGGAGTCTGTATCAGATTTTTAAAAATATGCCAATCCTATCAGTCAGCATTTTCAATAGTTTTTTTTTTGTTGGAAGTATAGTTGATTTACAGTGTTGTGTTCATTTCAGTTGTATAGCAAAGTGATTCAGTTATATATATATATATATATATATATATACACATATATATATATTCAGTGATTTAGCAATTCAGTTATATATATAATTTTTTTCCAGATTCTTTTCTATTAAAGTTTATTATAAGATATTGAATACAGTGCTATATAGTAAGAACTTGTTGGGTATCTGTTTTGCATATCATAGTGTATTTCTGTTAATCCCAAACTCCCAATTTATCCCGCCTGCCCCTTCCCCTTTGGTAACCATAAGTCTGTTTTCTTTGTAAGCCTGTTTCTATCTAGTAAAGTTCATGTTTATTAATTTTTTTAGATTCCACATATAAGTAGTATCATATGATATTTGTTTTTCTCTGCCTGACTGAACTTCAGTTATTATTATCCTCTCTAGATCCAATCATGTTGATGCAATTAGCATTATTTAATTCTTTTTGATGACTAATATCCATTACACACACACACACACACACACATATACACCATATATATGATGATGATGATGCTTAGTTGCTCATGTCCCACTCTTGCGACCCCATGAACTATAGCCCACCAGGCTCCTCTGCCCATGGGATTTTCCAGACAAAAATACTGAAGTGGCTTGCCATTTGGTTCTCCAGGTAGGGGTGCGTGCATCTTTTCTAATTAATAATTTGTGCTCAGTCATGTCCAGCCATTTATGACCCTGTGGACAGTAACCCGTCAGCCTATGTCCATGGAATTTTTCCAGGCAAGAATGCTGGGGTGGGTAGCCATTTCCTTCTCCAGGGAATCTTCCTGACCCAGGGACTGAACCTGCGGCTCTCATGTCTCCTGCATTGGCAGGCAGGTTCCTTACCACCAGCACCACCTGGGGTATTGCCGTCTTTTCTAATTAGAGTTTTCATATTTTCTGGTTATGTTCCCAGGAGTAGGACTGCTGGATCATATGGCGGTTCTATTTTTAGTGTTTTAAAGAACCTCATTACTTTTTTCCATAGTGGATGCACCAATTTACATTCCCACCAACAGTGTAGGAGGAGTTCCTTTTCTCCAGCCCCACCCCCTCCCCAGCATTTGTTACATTTTCAGTGGTTTTCATGGTCCCTCAAGGCTTTCCTCTGTGCAAGACAGACCCCTGTGGAGACTCCAGTGCAGGGGCTCAGATCAACATCATGCCAAAACCCCTGTTCTCACAGATCCACATGCCCCAGAGCATGAGGTAAAGGGGATCAAAGAATAGGATGTTTAACTTGCTCAAATACCTCTTTATAGAGGTCACATTTAATCCTCAGTCAGGTATTTCTCTATTAACTCCATTGTGTTTTTTGTATTGAAGTGAAATTCATATAACATAAAACTAGCCATGTGAAGGTGAGTGTTTCAGTGGCATTTGGTACATTCGCAATGTTGTGCAACTGTCGATTTAAAAAAAACAACACACACAACCTAAGAGTTGCGAGTTTTGTTTTATCCAAGGACCTTACTGAGGACCCGAAGACAGCCTTTCAGGTGGCTGTGAGCAGCGGTCCTGAAGAGGTCAGGATATGCAAGAGTTTTTTTTCCCCGATAGCTCAGTTGGTAAAGAATCCAACTGCAATGCAGGAGAGCTGGGTTGGATCCCTGGGCTGGGAAGATCCCCTGGAGAAGGGAAAGGCTAAACACTCCAGTATTCTGGCCTGGAGAATTATGGGGTTGCAAAGAGTCGGACACGACTGAGCGACTTTCACTTTCACTTGCTGGAAAACAAAACAAAACAAGTAATGGAACATCAAACGATCACTGCTAACGACTGAAATCAGACATCTCAAGTTAGTGATTTTACAGCTTTTCTATGGATGGGAAGATGCAAGAGTCTGGGGTCATCGACATTATTCCTTTGATGTGCATGTTAACTGTCTAGGTTCAGGACCCTGTTTTCTTCATCTTGAATGTCCTGCAAGGTGCCCACTGAGGTGACTGTAGTGGCTGATTGCTTGAGAGCTAGCATCACTTGTGTACCTGAATAGCAGGCAACATCCTTTGTTTACCGAAATGGCAGGCAGCACTTTTTTTTGTCCATGCAACCATCACCTTTCAGTTCAGTTCAGTGGCTCAGTCGCATCTGACTCTTTGCAACCCCATGGACTGCAGCACACCAGGCATCCCTGTCCATCACCAACTCCCAGAGCTTACTCAAACTCATGTCCATCCAGTCAGTGATGCCATCCAGCCATCTCATCCTCTGTCATCCCCTTCTCCTCCTGCCCTTAATCTTTCCCAGCATCAGGGTCTTTTCTTTTCTTTTTTTTTCCATTTATTTTTATTAGTTGGAGGCTAATTACTTTACAACATTGCAGTGGTTTTTGTCATACATTGAAATGAATTAGCCATGGATTTACATCAGGGTCTTTTCAAATGAGTCAGTTCTTCACATCAGGTGGCCAAAGGATTGGCGCTTCAGCTTCAGCATCAGTCCTTCCAATGAATATTCAGGACTGATTTCCTTTAGGATGGACTGGTTGGATCTCCTTGCAGTCCAAGGGACTCTCAAGAGTCTTCTCCAACACCACAGTTGAAAAGCATCAATTCTTTGGCATTCAACTTTCTTTATGGTCCAACTCTCACGTCCATACATGACTACTGGAAAAACCATAGCTTTGACTAGATGGACCTTTAGTTCCAAAACATTTTCATCACCCCCAAAAGAAAGCTCCATACTTACATTAAGCAATTTTTTTCACTATTCCTTGCTCCCCCAGCTCCTGGCAACCCCACTAACTACTTTCTGTCTCTAGATTAGTCTATTCTGGACATGTTGTATAAAGAGAATTGTCTAGTAGTTGGCCTTTCATATCTGTCTTTCAGTTAGCATAATGTTTCCGAGGCTCATCCATGTTGTAGGGTGTATCAATTTGTTGTTGTTCAGTCACTAAGTCATGTCTGACTCCGCGACCCCATGGACTTCAGCACGCCAGGCTTCCCTGTCCTTCATTGTCTCCTGGAGTTTGCTCAGATTCATGTCCATTGAGTCGGTGATGCTATCTAACCATCTCATCCCCTGCCACTCTCTTCTCCTTTGTCATCAATACTTCATTCCTTTTTTTTGTGGCAGAATACTATTTCATTGTATGGAGAGTCCTCCACATTTTGCTTCTGTTCATCCATCATTGGATACTTGAGTTGTTTCCACCTTTTGTCGATTGTGACTAATACTGCAATAAACATTCCTGTACAAGCATCGATTTTGAGTACCTGCTTTGAATTCTTCCCAGTATATACCTAGGACTGGAATAGCTGGGTCAAATGGTATTTCTCTACCTAAGTTTCTGAGGAACCCATGAGCACCATTTTAAAAGCAAGGAATCTGAGGCTTAAAGAAATTGAGTGGTTTGAGTTTACATGACCAGTAAATAACACAACCAACACTAGGACTGTGGTCATTCTAAGGATCAAGACTGCAGGGAAAATCCTTCATTCACTCACCATACATCCATTGAGGGCCACGGCAGGCCTCTGCGGCAGATTTACCAGTTAAATCTCAGAAAGGAGCTCCCTCATGCCAGAAACTTCAGGAGAAAACAAAACAAGGGGAGTTTTAAAATCATAAATCAACACAAGGGGCTCATGCATAAACCCCGTTACTCGCAGACAATCTAGCTGAGCATAGCGACGGTCTCTCCGGTCTTGCTGCCCGTTTGAGCATCAGTGTGGGGGCAGCTCATGCCGATTTTTCAAGGCGCAGAAAAGAGTCGCTCTCCCTATTTCTGTCTCACTGTCTGCATGTCTCGACTGACCCCGGGGGAGGACGGGAGGTGGGGTGTGCGCGGGTCCTGGTTTGGTTCTGAAGTTCTGATCTGGATGGGGTGTCTGCGAAAGTCACTGCCCAAGGAGAATCTCTGGAAGGTTCTGCGGCTCAAAGGGTTAAATGCCAGACCCAGACGGAGACTCAAAAGAGGGGCGGGGCGGGACGGGGGCTGGGGCGAGGGATGGGAGAGGCGGCGGGACTCGGGCTTCTGGAGTCTTCTTTTCCAGTGGTTCCGAGGGGAATGTTACTTGAAAGAGGTAAATTCTGATCGCTGCCCTCGACCGTTCCCAGCTCCCTGGAGCATTTTCTGTGCGGAAAGGTGACATCCAAACGCCGGAGCTTAGCTGGGTTTGAAAACAAGACGCGGGCGCCGCTGGGATCGTACCCTCCCCTCGTCCCCCGCTCCCTGGCCCCGCTGACCTGATTAATCAAGAGCCCTGCCAAACCCACTGAGGAGGGCTCCCAGGCTAATCTAATCTGCGTCCCCCAACGGGGACAGACAACCCCGCTCGGCCAATGAGACGCGACAGTGCAAGCTGGGCTGCGCGGTGGAAAATTCCATGCGCCGGCCCGGGGAGGCTGCGGCGGCCTCTGGCGGCGGCGCGCGCCCCGCATCCTGCAGCCCTGGGCTCTCCGCGTTCCCGCTGCTGCGGGAACCCCCCAAAGCTGCCCGGTTTCGGGGCGCTGTCACACGAGTCCCAGGGCAGGCGGCGTTGTTATAGTTTTCTGGTTCTCCGCAGCTTTGCGAAAGACGCTTTCAGCTAATCCAAGAAAAGGCTGGCGATGCCTGAATCATTGCGGGGAGCGGGAGGAGGGGGCTATGATGGCATCTCCCGCTCATACGGGTGTGTGTGTGTGTGTGTGAAATATAAACCATACGGGGTGTGTGGGTGTGTGTGAAATATAAACCAGTGCCCCCACCCCTCGCCCACCCAAGCAGCAAGTCCGGTGCGCAATTGTCCCCCCACCCCCAAGTGCCTCCGCTGGGCTTTGCAACCCGATAAGTGTGCGGAGAATGAATGAGCTGGGGGCCCCCTGTCTATCCACCCGCGAACTGAACTGCGGGCGCCCTTTTAGAAGGGGCCGGTGGGTCCTAGAGAGCGAAGGGTTAGGAGTCAGCAAAGGTGTGTATTTCCTGAAGGTGAGGAGACCCAGGACAGGAGGACCAGTGCCGTGATCCAGAGATAATTGCAGGGCCACAAAGGGGGGACATCTTGGTCTGCCTTTGCGGGGGGAAAGGGGGATGCGGATCGGAGCTGGAAGGACAGAAGTTGCCAGAAAGAGCAGGGGAGGCGCCGGCAGCCTGTGTTCCAGCCCCTGGAGCGAGGCTGCTGGGCAAGCGTTTCCTTGAAGCTGGGCTGTGTTACGAGATCCTTATCTTTCTTAACTCCACGTGAATTACTGCCATAAATCCCCATGATTTCATGGGATCCAGGCCTGTTTCTGCTCCTCGCAGTATAAAAGAACCTAGTGAACAGAGTCCAAAAATTAGAGTGCAGCCTTGCCCAGGAGAACCTCTGCCAAAAGACAGTCACAAAGGCTTTGGGATTGGAGGGGGGCCGGGAGGGCAAGGGGACAATGGGCCTTGAGATCTGGGAGGGGAAAAACAGAAGGAAAGGAGAAAATACAGGTGTTTCTTCTTAAAGGAGAATATGAAGCTTGAGGAATAACCCGCAGAACAGAAAGATAAGAAAGGGCCATACTGGGTCCTGATAAGATGACTTGAGCTAAGCTTCAGGAGACAGGAGACCAGAAAGCCGGCTACCCCAGTTCTGCGAGTGCCCCGCTGAAGGTCCTGGAGAATCTCCCAACTTCCCTGAATCTTAGTTTTTATCTCTGCAAAATCCGGACAATTCCTGAGACTAAAAGAAAGTGAAATTATGTCTATAAAGCTGTCAAGAAATCTATGCAAGTGTTGTTTCTTTTAGTCCACATACATGAACAATCTATGTTAATTTAGTGAATTAACTTTGACCTTTTCAAACTGTGGTGCTGGAGAACACTTTTGAGAGTCCCTTGGACTGCAAGGAGATCAAACCAGTCAATCCTAAAAGGAAATCAACTCTGAATATTCATTAGAAGGACTGATGCTGAAGCTGAAGCTCCAATACTTCGGCCGCCTGATGTGAAGAACTGACTCACTGGAAAAGACCCTGATGCTCGGAAAGATTGAAGACGGGAGGAGAAGGAGATGACAGAGGATGAGATGGTTGGATGGCATCACTGACCCAATGGACAAGAGGAACTCTAGCAGATAGTGAAGGACAGGGAAGCCTGGTGTGCTGCAGTCCATGGGGTCACAAAGGGTTGGACATGACTGAGCAACCGAACAACAAAACTTTGATGGAGAGTCATGGCTAATCAATCAATCAATACTTGTATTAATGTAGTCAGTAAATATTTACTGAATACCTACTATGTGCTAGGGCGTACAGCAGTGAAGAAAACACAACAGTGCCTGCTCTTGGGACACTCCCATTGTGATGGGGGAGACAAATGATAAATAAGAAAACAAAGGAGTGTTTTCAGTGGTGATTAGTGATATGTAGAAAACTAAAGCACATACGTGGGATAGGGGGAGTGATTTCGAAGGGAGTGAGGAGGTAGGACCTCACTGAGAAGCTGGTCTTTCAGCAGAGCCCTGACAGGGAGGTGAGGGAGTAAGCTCTATGGATTTCTGGAGGAAGAACATTCTAGGCATTTTAGGTGCGGGGTGGGGAGATTGCCAGAGGTTTCAAAGGGCCTGAGGTGGGACTGTGGTCCTCTGAGTTGGAGGAACAGGCACTGTCCCTAGAGGGGACTGAGCGATGGGGCTGAAGTCAGGGACCAGCTGGGTGGAGGTAGGGAGCCCAGATTGTTTGGAAAGGCTGGAGGGCTTTCACCATGAAAATTCTGAGCATTCATTGGACAGCACAGCTGAGGAGCCACCTTGGATCTTAACTGACTGCAGTGCAGCTTTCTTTCTAATTTGGATACTGAAAAGCCACCTACATGTGAAGTGAAAGTTGCTCAGTCGTGTCTAACTCTTTGCAACCCCATGAACCATGGAATTCTCCAGGCCAGAATACTGGAGTGGTAGCCTCTCTCTTCTCCAGAGCATCATCACAGCCCAAGGATCAAACCCAGGTCTCCCGCATTGCAGGTGGATTCTTTACCAGCGGAGCCACAAGGGAAGCCCCCCCCCCCCCCAAAAAAAAAGTCCACCTGCAAGCATTTGTCGAAAGCTTTGCTGTGTTTGATAATGTGCCGGGGACTCTGGAGACCAGGAGGAAGTAGAACACTGAGGCATGCTTTAAAGAGGCCACAGTCCTGTAGAGAATCTGGTTTAGCTGCAAAAAAGTAGTAAATGACCAATACAAAACAGTTCCTCATACTTGCTAAATTGTAGGGAGGGTCCCCTAAGCAGGAGGAAACTGGGAGCTTTGGGAACCCCAGGGGCCCCCTGGGATTGTGCTGAGATCTTCGTAGGTGACCAGTGATGATTTGTGGACAGAGGGAGCGCCTGAAGTCGAGAGCCAGAGAGGTCTCCTCTCCCTGGCCTGGAGCTCCTCACGGGTAGGTCAGAGTTGTCAGCCCACAGTCTGAGCTGCTCTGACCGGACGAGGAGGGTGATCAGGGATGGAGATGTTGGATGAGCCCAGTTCAGAAAAGCCCACATGCTTTCCCACCCTCAGAACTCTTTGCAGACCTGGCCATCTGTGTTCCTACCCTCTTCCTTGGGGATCAGGGGCTCCACTCTGAAATCACAGGATTCATCACTGCAGGGTGCCCCAGCCCTGGGCTTCCAGCTCTAGCATCACCCTTGACCTCCCTGGGCAGGCCTGAACAAGTCCCAAAACCTTCAGAGAATCAGCTACACCCACCGGCGCTGGCTCTGTGAAACCAAGACAACCAGGCATGCTGGGCTGGAGCCCGGCAGCTCTGGGGGCGAGAGGAAGAGAGGGGCCATTGTCCTCGGCTGCCTCCTCCTAGCAAAGTGGTTTATTTATTTAACGTTTTGAATAAGTAGTATAACATATGGTTCAGGAAATCAACAATTATACAACATTGCACAGTGGAAAGCGTACTTTCCCATCTGCTCAGTTCTTATCTCTCCCCCCACAAAAGGTAGCCGCTGCTATTAATTTGTTGTTTATCTTTCTAGAGATTCTCCTCTTTCTCCCCTTCCTCCCTCCCTTTCTCCCCCTCCTTGCTTCCTTCTGCACAGACAAGCAAATTGAATACACAGTCTTCCCCCAACTCCCAACTGCCCCTGGCCTCTTTAAAGTAGTAGTTCACGATCCGGCGTTCTGTACCTCATTCTTCTCAGGTAGCATGTCTTAGACCTTCTCCATGATGGTCCAGGATGGCAAAAAGTCATCATTGCTCTTTACTAACTCTTACAAATCCAAGATGTGCAAAGATCCCCTCTAGATGGACGTTTAAGTTGTTGCAGTCTTTTGCTTTTAGACAGTGTTGTCATGAATAACTTGGAAGTTCTTCATGGAGTACATGATCATGTTTATGCAGAAGGTAAACTCCTAAAAGTGAAATTTTTGCTGTGTCAAAGGGTAAATGCATCTCTAATATGGACAGATGTTGCCAAATTACTCTCTGCAGGGTCTATGACAATTTCTGCTTCTAGTAGCAATGTAGGAGGGAGAAGACCTGTGTTGCCCGGCCCACCAACAGAGTTTTGTCATCAGATTTTTGCCATTTCTGATAAATTTTTAAAAATAAATGTGGTTTCAGTTTGTATATTTCTTATGATTGACGTTGAGTATATTTTCACATGTTTAAAAACCAAATATGTGTCCTGTAAAGTGTCCATACCCATGCTTATCCTTATATTGTTTTTTGGTCTTTTGTCTCATCAATTTGCAGGAGCTCTTTATATAGTATAGGGGAAATTAACTCTTTGTGGTATGAATTACCTACATCTCTCATTTTGTGTTTGCTTTGGGTATTTTAAAAAATTAGTTTTGTTTCTGCAATGCAGAAAATTTTGATTTCCTTGTAGTCGAAATTGTCAACCATTTATGTTGTGACTTCTAGATGTTGCCTTTTCATACTGTTGAAAAGTATGAAAAGCAAGACTTCCTTCATCTTCCATTTTGGCTTTAGTGTTCTTATGTTTTACTTTTTATGTTTAAAACTTTGATACAAAGTTTATTCAAAGCTTTGATACAAAACTGAAATTTGTTCTATTGTCGATGCGCAGTCTATCTAAAAAATGTTTGTTATCAACACAGCTTTTTGAATAGTCCATCTTTTCCCCATGTATTTGAGATGCCTGCATTATCTTAAACATTTCCATATGTATTTGGGTATTTTCCAGGATTTTCAATTCTGTGCCATCTGTTGGTCTGACGAAATCATATTCTACTATTGCAAAGTTTTAGTTATTGAAGACTTTAAGTATATTTTAACATGTGGTATAGCTATTCCTTCTTTTCTTTATCAGAATTACCCACGCTATTGATTATTTTTCCATGTGAAAGAATCATTTTGTGTAGATAAAAATTGCTTTTTTGTATTTTTATTGGGATGGTACTTATTAATTAACATTTATGTATGTACTCAGTCACTCAGGCATGTCCGACTCTTTGATACACCCTGGACTGTAGCCTGCCAGGCTCCTCTGTCCATAGGATTTCCCAGGTAAGAATATTGGAGCAGGTTGTCATTTCCTTCTCCGGGGATCCTCCAGACCCAGGGATGGAACCCATGTCTATTGCGTCTCCTGCATTGGCAGGCAGGTTCTGCACCACCTGGCACTGTACCACCTGGGAAGCCCATTAACATTTACGTGCTAAGAAAATTGACATAAAGCTAAGTTTTGTTATCCAAGAACATGGTATATTTTTTTCATTTATTTGTCTTTCTCTCTGTCTTTCTTTCTTTTTTTCTTATGAATGTTTAAAAGATTATGTATCTTTTAAGCTAGTTTTAATTTTATCTTTTTATTGTATATGAGGTATTTTCTTTGATTTTATTGACTCACTGATTTTGTTTATATAAACAAAGGCCATTGATTTCTGAATATTAATTTTACATATCCTATTGAATTCTTTTATTGATTGTAGTTGTTTTCACACAGTTTTTTCTTGGGGTTTCAAAGTACAAAACAAATCACCTGTAATAGTGATAGTTTTACTTGTTTTGCTCAATTTTTGTTCTGATCTAATTGTGTTGGCTAGTGCTGCTGGTAGAAAATTAAATGATGTGACAGTGAACAAACAATTGTCTCATTTCCAACTTGGGTTAAATCTTCTACCAGTTCTTAATTAAGCACACATTTTGTTTTGAGGTTATATATATGGTTTAAAAATATGTATGTATATATGTCTATTCTTGTGTTATTGTCTTGTAAAAAATCAAGAATGAATTGTCAAATATTGTCAAGTTCTGTTTGAACATGTATTGAGGTGACTACATATTTCCCCCTTAGAATTAAGTATCTTTGCTAATGCTGAATCATTCTTGCATTCCTGGAACAAGCCCCATGTGGTCATGATGTACGTTATTATTTTTACCTGCTGACAAATTCTGTTTGCTAATACCTTTTAGCCTTTTTATTGATAGTAAAAGTGCATGAAACTTAAGTGTACACAAATGCACAAATCTAAAGTATAGAAGTAGAGGAATTTATACATGTATATATGTGAGTATGTATGTGTATATATATATATATATATATATATATATATATATATACACAATATATTTTAGTGGTGGTTTAGTTGTTAAGTCACGTTCGACGCTTTGCAACCCCATGGACTGTAGCCCACCAATCTTCTCTGGCCATGGGATTTTCCAGGCAAGAATACTGGAGTGGGTTGCCATTTCCTCCTCCAGGGGATCTTCCCGACCCAGGGATTGAACTCGTGTCTCCTGTGTCCCCTGCTTGGCAGGCAGATTCTTTACCACTGAGCCACCTAGGAAGCCCTGCAATATATATGTTAGATGCACACACAAAAAAAGTATTATATTAAAGTATTAAAAGTATTAAAAACCTTGTGAGAAAAATGGAATATAAAAATACATGATTGATCATCATAAAGGCAAAAATGGAAAACAAAGGCATAAAAGAGATGGAACAAACAGAAAATAAATAGCAGCATGGTAGGATTTAATGTAACTATACCGGCAGTTATTTGAAGTATAAATACAAAACACACAGAAAGAATAAGTATCAGACTAAATAAAAAGAATTGAGACCCAAGTGTATACTTTTACAGTAAGCATATATTAAATATAAGGATGAAGTCTGAATGAAAGTAAAAGGATGAAAAGAGTTATACCATGCAATATTAGCAAAAAGAAATTTAGTTGGCTTTTTTTTTTTTAAGTTGGCTATGTTAATATCAAGCAACACCCTAAGGCAAGAAGTATTACTAGAGGGAAAATGGGCTGTTTTATTATGATAACAGGGCCAATGCCACAAGGAAGCCCAAGAATCTGAAAATTTATACACCTAATAGCATTGTTTAAATTTGGAAATTAGCAGAATTAAAGGAAGAAATAAATTTACAACCATAGCTGAGGGTCATGTACCTCCCTATTCCATTTTCTTATCTATCAGATTTTTAATTATAATTTTTGTGTGATTGCCCTAAAGATTTCATTTTGCATCTCTGACTTATTGCCTTCAACCTTAAATTGGTACTTTTACCTCAAATCATAATTCAATAGCCTCACAACAGTTGAAGTCCATTTACTCCATCCCACACTTAAGGCTATATTGTATAGTTTTACCTCTACGTGTGTTGTCAAGTTCACAAGATGTTATTATTTGGCTTCAAACATAAAATATTCTTTTCTCCATTCCCACATATTTATTCTTTCCAGTGCTTTGTGTTCCTTCCTGAAATTCTGTGCTTCCGTCTGGGAACGTTTTCTTCTACTTGAAAAAATGCCATTTAGTATTTCATGTAGTGCTTCTCCACTGGGGATGAATTATCTCAGGTTTTTGTTTTTTTTTTTTTTTTTTGCTTGCTTGAAGCATTTTATTTTGCCTTCAGAGCTGAAGGACCTTTTGCTGGATATAGAATTCTAGTTTGAGAGTACTGTGTTTTTCTTTTAGAATGTTAACGTATCACTCTACTGCCTTCTGGCTTCCACACATTTTTTTTCATGGACAAAACAATCCTGTAATCAGTTTTACTATTGCTCCCTTGAAGATTGTGTACATTTTTAAGAAGATGCCTTTAAGACTTTCTCTTTGTCTTGGATCTTCAAATGTTTAATGTGCCTTGATGTCTTTTTCTTTTTATTTAATTTCCATGAGGTTCACTGAGACTCTGGAGTAAGGAGTTGTTGTCTTTCATAAGTATTGGTAAATTCTTGCCTATTATCTCTTGAAATATTGCTTCCACTCTTATCTGTTATTCTGTCCCTCGACTCCAATTATATATATATTAGATCTTTTTACTGTGTCCTATATATTATTTGTGCTCTATTCTGTTCTTTCCAATCATTTTTCTCTGTTTTGTTTTGAACATTTCTATTGATCTATTTTTGCATTTACTAACTGAATCCCCTGCTATATATAGTCTTCTTTTAAAACCAGTAAATTTTTTTTTTCTTTCATTGAGTTTCATTGAGATATAAGTGATACACAGCACTGTATAAGTTTAAGGTGTACAGCATAATAATTTGATTTATATACAGCATGAAATGATTATAATAAGTTTAGTGAGCATCCATCATCTCATCTAGATACAAAATTTAAAAAACATGAAAAAAAATTTTTTTCTTGCAATGAGAACTCTTATCAATAACCTCAGATACTCAGATGACACCACCCTTATAGCAGAAAGTGAAGAACTAAAGAACCTCTTGATGAAAATGAAAGAGGACAGTGAAAAAGTTGACTTAAAACTCAACATTTAAAAAACAAAGATCATGGCATCTGATTCCATCACTCCATATCAAGTAGATGGGAAAAGAGTGGAAACAGTGACAGACTTTATTTTTCTGGTCTCCAAAATCACTGCAGATGGTGACTGCAGCCATAAAATTAAAAGATGCTTGCTCCTTGGAAGAAAAGCTGTGACCAATGTGGACAGCATATTAAAAAGCAGAGACATTAATTTGTCAACAAAGGTCCATACAGTCAAAGCTATGGTTTTTCCAGTAGTCATGGATGTGAGTGTTGGACTGTAAAGAAAGCTGAGTGCTGAAGAACTGATGTTTTTGAACTGTGGTGTTGGAGCATACTCTTGAGAGTCCCTTGGACTGCAAGGAGATCAAACCAGCCAACGTTAAAAGGAAATGAGTCCTGAATATTCATTGGAAGGATTGATGCTGAAGTTGACGCTCTAATACTTTGGCCACCTGATGCGAAGAGCCAACTCATTGGAAAAGACCCTGATACTGGGAAAGATTGAAAGCAGGAGAAGAAGGGGGAGACAGAAAGCAGGAGAAGAAGGGGGAGACAGAGGATGAGATGGTTGGATGGCATCGTGGACTCAATGGACATGAGTTTGAGCAAGCTCTGGGAGATGGTGATAGACAGGGAAGCATGATGTGCTGCAGTCCATGGGGTCGCAAAGAATTGGACACAATTGAGGGACTGGACAACAACAATATTCCTTTGTGTATGTATATATACATATATATACATACAGACCATATATACATTCTTTTTTATACACACACACACACATCATATATATATATATATATATATATATATATATATATATATATATTCACATATATCTTCTTTAGCCACATCTTGACTTCTGTAAATGATGCTGCAATAAACATATACCTTTTTGAATTAGTGTTTTTGTTTTCTTTGGATAAAATCCAGAGTGCAATTGCTGGGTCATATGGGCTTCCCAGAGATCTTCCCTGGCAGAGGAACTGGAGATCAAATTGCCAACATCTGCTGGATAATCAAAAAAGCAAGAGAGTTCTAGAAAAACATCTATTTCTGCTTTATTGACTATGCCAAAGCCTTTGACTGTGTGGATCACAACAAACTGTGGAAAATTCTGGAAGAGATGGGAATACCAAACCACCTGATCTGCCTCTTGAGAAACCTGTATGCAGGTCAGGAAGCAACAGTTAGAACTGGACATGGAACAACAGACTGGTTCCAAATAGGGAAAGGAGTATGTCAAGGCTATATGTTGTCACCCTGCTTATTTAATTTCTATGCAGAGAACATCATGAGAAATGCTGGGCTGGAAGAAACACAAGCTGGAATCAAGATTGCCGGGAGAAATATCAATAACCTCAGATATACAGATGACACCACCCTTATGGCAGAAAGTGAAGAGGAACTAAAAAGCCTCTTGATGAAAGTGAAAGAGGAGAGTGAATAATTGGCTTCAAGCTCAACATTCAGAAAACTAAGATCATGGCATCTGGTCCCATCACTCCATGGGAAATAGATGGGGAAACAGTGGAAACAGTGTCAGACTTTATTTTTTGGGCTCCAAAATCACTGCAGATGGTGATTGCAGCTATGAAATTAAAAGACGCTTACTCCTTGGAAGGAAAGTTATGACCAACCTAGACAGCATATTAAAAAGCAGAGATGTTACTTTGCCAACAAAGGTCTGTCTAGTCAAGGCTATGATTTTTCCAATGGTATGTATGGATGTGAAAGTTGGACTGTGAAGAAAGCTGAGTGCTGAAAAATTGATGCTTTTGAACTGTGGTGTTGGAGAAGACTCTTGAGAGTCCCTTGGACTGCAAGGAGATCCAACCAGTCCATCCTAAAGGAGATCAGTCCTGAGTGTTCATTGGAAGGACTGATGCTGAAGCCGAAACTCCAATATTTGGCCACCTGATGCGAAGAACTGACTCATTGGAAAAGACCTTGATGCTGGGAGGGATTGGGGGCAGGAGGAGAAGGGGATGACAGAGAATGAGATAGTTGGATGGCATCACCGACTTGATGGACATGAATTTGAGTAAACTCTGGGAGTTGGTGATGGACAGGGAGGCCTGGCGTGCTGTGGTTCATGGGGTCACAAAGAGTCAGACACGACTGAGCAACTGAACTGAACTGAACTGAATCCTGTTATCTTAAAATGTAAATTGTGGGAGTATGTCTGGTGAGGTCTTTACAACCTCCAGACCTTCTTTTGATTCATTGGAGAGTATATAACTCCATTGCTAACACTAGCAGGGGGTACTCTTTCTGCCCCCTTCTGATGTCTATGTCAGAGCTTTATCTCCTTTATACTTTAATGAAACTTTATTACACAAAAGCTCTGAGCGATCAAGCCTCGTCTCTGGTCCCAGATTGAATTCTCCTCTGGAGGCCAAGAATCCTGGCATGTTTTCATGGTTCAGCAACAACCTTTCACCATCTCCTGTTTGACCACTTCCAATTTGCCTTGAATCATGGACATGAGTTTGAGTTAACTCTGGGAGTTGGTGATGGGCAGGAAGGCCTGGTGTGCTATACAGTCCATGGGGTTGCAATAGCCAAGAGTCAGACAAGACTGAGCGACTGAACTAAACTGAACTGGTGGTTCAGACTGTAAAGAATCTGCCTGTAGTGTGGGAGATGTGGGTTTGCTCCCTGGGTTGGGAGGATTCCCTGGAGAAGGGAATGGCACCCGATCCAGTATTCGTGCCTGGAGTATCCCAAGGAGCCTGATGGGCCACAATCCATGGGATCACAGAGAGTTGGACTCGACTGAGTGACTAACACTTTCACTTTTTCACTTTCATGGGAGTTCTATTTTTAGTGTTTTGAGGAATCTCCATACTGTTTTCCTTTGTGACTGCACCAATTTGGATTCTCACCAATAGTTCATGAGAGTTCCCTTCTCTCCACATCCTCACCAACACTTGAATGTGTTGTCTTTCTGATAATAGCCATCCTGACAGGCTTGAGGTGATATCTCATTGGGGTTTTGATTTGCATTTCCCTAATGCTTAGTGATCTTGGGCATCTTTTCATGTCTTCTTTGGAAATATGTCTACTTAAATCCTCTTCCATCTTTTAGCTTTTTTTTTTTGGATGTGGAGATGTGAGTTCTTTGAATATCTTGGGTATTAACTCATTAGATAAATCATTTGTAAATATCTTCGCTCATTCAATGGCTCAGATAGTAAAGAATCTGTCTGCAGTGTGGGAGACTTGGTCAGTCTCAGGGTCAGGAAGACCTGGGTTTGATCCCTGGAGAAGGGAATGTCTACCCACTCTTGCCTGGAGAATCCCATGGACAGAGGAGCCTGGTGGGCTACAGCCCATGGGATCACAAAGAGTTGGGCATGACTGAGTGACTAACACTTTCACTTTCCTTTCACTTGCTCATTCAGTAGGTGGCCTTTTCTTTTTGCTGATGGCTTCCTTTGCTTTTCAAAAGCTCTTAAGTGTATTTAGGTCCTGCTTGTTTATTTCTGTTTTCTTTCTTTATTCCTTAGGAGACAGACCCACAAAATACTGCTATGATGTATGTCAAAGAGTGTTCTGCCTATGTTTTCCTCTAGGAGTTCTGTGTACCAGCGTTGGGCTCAGGTCTTTCCTTGGGGTCTATGGTGTGTGTGGTCTTAAGGAACATTCTGCAGTGCGGTGCTTACTTCCTCAGCCACGTCCAACTCTTTGCAGCTCCACCGACTGTGGCGTGCCAGGCTTCCCTGCCCCTCACCATCTCCCGGAGCTTGCTCAAGCTTATCGTCATAGATTCTAATGATTTTCTTCAATGCATTTACTATTTTTTAAAAACTCATAAAGGCCCCAGACTATATCTTCTTACAGTGAAGTTTGCCTTTCCCTTCCATTCAGCAGTTAAGGCAGAGAGCAGATTGCTGCAGTCTACTCAGGGACCGAGTTGGGTAGGAGCGGGATTCTACTTTAGCAAAATGCGTTCCACCTCGTGTTTGCTCTGAAAGTCCTTCTTGTTTGACTGTTTGAGCTAAGCAATCACCCAAACAAGTTAAAATTTGGCAAATGTCTTGAGGGGAAGACTGGTCATGTGTTTTGCAGGCCTCTCTTTCTGATGGGACTTTGCTTTCTAAGCAACTGCAAGACTGCAGAATATTCCATTTTGCCTGTTTACCCCAGCCCCCAGGTGTCTCGACCACCCTGGAACTTAACAAATGTTTCAAGGGGAAAATTAGCCTTGTATTTTGGGTTCTTTCAATTTCCAACCTTTTGCACTAACCAAAAACTCTACTGATTTCTCTTACCATATGTTTTTGCTCAGTCACTCAGTCGTGTCTGACTCTTTGTGACCCCATGGACAGCAGCATGCCAGGTTCCTCTGTCCTTCACTATCTCCCAGAGTTTGCTCAAACTCATGTCCATTGAGTCGGTGATGCCATCCAACCACCTTACCATATAGTGTCCTTCTGTTTAAGCCAAGCTGACATTAGTTACCTGGTAATTGCCAGCTCATTTGAGATGATCTCTTCTTTCTCTGAAAATTCTGTGTCTGTCTGGTCCTTGTTGTTCTCATGATTTTCCACTGTCTTTAAAATACAAATATTTCAAATTTGTCTAATTGGTGTTATTGTTGAGAGAGCATTGCTCTTTCTGGTCCATTGTATTCTACCTGGAAGGTCAAGTACACTATCTATCAATATTTTATTTAGTTTTTGCAGTTGTCATCATTTGTTTGTTGCATTAATGTCTGTAAGTGAAATTAATTTATGAGTTTTCTGTGTAAAATCCTTCTCAGGTTTTGGTATTATGGTTATTTCCTTAAGAACATTTGGCTAGCCACATTTTAGACGCTCAGTTTTCACATGTAGCTCCTGTATTGGAGAGCTCAGTTCTAGAACACTGTCCTTTTCATCCACGATTTCAAATGTATTTGCAAATTTATTTTTATAACATTGGACAAACTATTTTTAATATGATTTGCTTAATTTCCATGGTTTATCCAGTTGTTTGGATTCATTTAATCTCATTTTGTATATTGGCCTTCCTTCCTCTTGATTTTATTAGCCATGAGTTTGTATATTTTATTGATATTTCATTTTTCAAAGAAACAGCTTTTAAATTTGTTAAATAGTTCCACAGTCTTGTTTTATGATCATTGTATTTGAAATTTATTAATTTATTCCTTCAGCTAGTATATCCTTCAGTTTATTTGATTTTTTCTAACTTTTTTATTACGTTGCTTCATTTATATCTTTTAAACTAGTAAAAGTATATAAGACCATGCTTCTTCATTAAGCTCTGCTTTAACTATATTGCCATAAATACTGATGGTGTGTCTTTTTTATTACCACCTTCTGTTATTCTGTGATATAAGTTTGTATTAATATTTTTTCTCAGACTCAACATTTCTTTGAAAGAATGGTTACAGATTTCCATCTAGCTAGGGCTTTTTATTTTTGTATTTTTGACAGCAATTTCTGCATTGTCATTAAAGAATGTTTTTTGTTCTGTTTTTGTTTTTGGAAATTTTGAGGTTGGTCCTGTGGTCACTAGAGAAGATGAACATGTTTTACATTTATTATATAATTTTGTTCTCTCTTAGCCTTGTTAAATTTTTTCTCATTTGTCCTCAAAACCTTTGAAGATTTATTTTTCTCTTTGATATTCTGTAGTTTCACTATGATGTATCTGGGAATGCATTCATTTTGATTATCCTTTTTAGGTTTCAGTATACTTCTTTAACTGTGGGTTCATGTCTTAACTTTGTTATTGAAGAATTCTCAGCCATTATCTCTTTGATTATCACCCAATTTTTCTTTTTTGTATTGTAACTCATTTTAGATTAACATAAATCTAAACCCCAACATAGGGTTTTCCCATTCAAATATTCATGTTTCTTAACTCCTCTCTCGTATTTTCCATCTCTTTATTTTGGGGGGCATGTTGGGTAACTTCCTCTAATCTCCCAGTTCCCTAACATTCTCTTCATCTATGGCAACTATAATTACATCAATTGCATTTTCCTATGGAAAGTTTATATGTTTCCTTTCTCAGACTTCTGTTTGGTCCTCTGGCAATATTCCTGTTCTATTTGCATTCTATTTCTACAGTTTATGTTTTTTCCTTTATATTTTTAAATGTATTAGATGTCTCTTTTATACTATCCTATTATCTTTGGTTCTTGATATGCAATTTTTCCTATTTGTTATATCTGGGATTCTCCCTCATGGTGATTCATTTCCTCATGAAGTTTTTAATTCTGTTTATCTTCAGTATGGTTCATATTTTTATGGTAAGCTCTAGAACCCTGGGTTTGAGGACCACCTTTACAAAACAGTTTTAGCTTTTGCTCCCTCTTCCAGGGTCCATATGAATTTTCTTAAGTGCTGGACTGCTTTTAACATTGGTGTGGCTTGAAGTCACTATGCCAGGCAAATAGTATGAACTTACCTTCTCTAACAGCACTGGCCTGGATTTCTGATATCCAGTATTTTTCTCTTTTTCTTCCTCAAATTCCACGTAGATGAACAGCTTCCTTGTCACTTCTCAGACTGGTGAGTAGAATGTTTCCAATCCTGATCCTTTTCTTATCTTTCAAGTCTAAAACTTGAAAGTCTAATCCTTTCTTATCTCAAATCAAGTGCTTGCAAATTGCAGCCCAGTTCTGACTCTGTGTGCTCTAGAGTCAGGATCAGACATTTATTTTTCCACATGAACATTAAATGTGCAACTCTTGACCTTTATTAAGTCCTAGTAAGTGATAAAGAATCCTCCTGCTAATCCTGGAGATTGCAGGTTTGATTCCTGGGCCGGCAAGATCCCTGGAGTAGGAAATGGCAACCCATTCCAGTATTCTTGCCTGGAAAATTCCAGGCAAGAGGAGCCTGGTGAGCTACAGTCCTTGGAATCACAAAGTCAAACAACTGAGCACGCGCGCACACACACACACACACACACACACAGGCACAGTTTTCTGCAAGCCCCTTATCTTGAGTTCCCATCACCAGTTTTTCTTTTCTTCCCTTAGAGACTATGAATAAATTCTTTTCTCATTAAGTTTTATCTTAACAGGAACTTTTATCCATTTAAAGTGGAAGTGAAGGATTTACCAATAGAGTGACCAGATTTCCACAAACAAGATTTGAGGAGAAAGTTATTTTCTACAAGAATTCAAAGATGACTCTATTGTGGAGTAAATAAATCAAAACTAGCCTGAAATTTTAAGATAGTCTGAACACGAAAGAAATTTTGCTTGAGGCAGAGATTTGGGCCAATTTCCTTCATCCCCTGAGGCTCTGTGTTTGTTCTATTTTGTCATCAGGGGTACTTCTGTGGAAAAGTTTGAGACGCACTGCCCTGAGATGACCTTTCCTGCTTTGTGGGCAAGTTTCTGACACGGAAATGAATGCCCCAAACTTGAGAGTGCTTGCCTGGCTCAGTGGTCTGCATCTCTTGTTTCGTCTAGGCCTACCCTAAGATGGCAGGAGGCAGAGCTTTACAAATTATTATTACTCATGACAAAGAGTGAAAACATTACCAAAGACTGCAAAGTGGAAAGAAAGAGTCTCAACCAGTCACCCCTCCCTCCCCAAACCCCAGAAGTCTCACTTCTCCTGGACCTTTCCAGAAATGTGCCCCCCCCCCCTCTTTTAGCACAAATGAGATCAAGATACTTGTTTTGCAGATTTAAAATTTTAATTTATAGTTTGGATATATTTTTCCATCTACGCAGTAGCTTTACCTCATGTTCTCAGCAGCTGTAGTTCACTTCCGGTACATAGTAAAGAATCTGCCTGCGATGCAGCAGACATAGGAGACGCAGGTTCCATCCCTGGATTGAGAAGATGTCCTGGAGGAGGGCACGGCAACCCACTCCAGTATTCTTGCCTGGAGAATCCCATGCACAGTGAGCCCGGGCGGGCTACAGTCCATGGGGTCACAGAGAGTGGGACAGGACTGAGGTGACTTAGCACGCTTGGAAGCAATGACCCTCTATTGATAGACATCAGGTCTGTTTTCCAGACATTTGCTATTTCAAAAAAGCACTGCAGGGAGCATATTATGCAGACACCTTTTTGTAAGTGTGTGAGCACACCTGTAGAGTAAGTGTTGGGTCCAAGGTTCGTGCTTTAAACCTGAATAGACGCGGCTGGACTGCTGTCCAGAGCTGGGGAAGCCTTTCGCGACCGTCGCCAGCGCTGGGAACAGCACCGGTGCGTGGGACTCTAAGCCTCCGCTCGACCTCTCCAGGTCGTGCAGGGGTGTCACTGTCTGACACCTTGTCAAGGGAAGCACCTGGTTATTGCTATCAAGACCTGATTTTGAGGGCTTTTGATAAACATACTTGGCTTGAGTCGCTTTTGAGATTCCAAACGAAGACCAGACGTGGAGCAGAGGCTGGGAAGGCAGAGTGAAAGACAGTGGCTCAAAAATACCTACAGACTGACCTTTTATTTCTCAATTCGATTGTATTACTGTTTTTTTATTTTTTTTTTTGGTAAGTAAAATATTTTCACCAGAAAAAAAGTGGAAAATAGGCAAACGTGCAAGGAAGTTAATAAAGCTATACCGTGTGGGTAATTAAATAAAGCTAATTATTTGAATAGTTAAATTATTTAGTTGCAGTTAAATAATGAAAATCAGTTAATTAATTGTAATTACTTTGTGTGGGGATAATTGATACACTAAGTAGTTGATAAAATTAATTCCAGTGTGTGTATTTGGGGATATGCCTTCATTCTTTTTTTTTTTTTTTTTAAAGCATCTTGTGAGAAATTTTTTAAAAATTTATTTTTAATTAATTTTTTGGGGGGGTCATATTTTTTGGTGCAGCATGCAGGATCTGCCCCAACCAGGGATCATACTCATGCCTCCTGCATTGGAAGTGCAGAATCTGGATGGCCAGGGAAGTCCTGGCCCTTCATTCTTAAAAACCAGTTGTTAAATATTGTAAACATGTATCTTGAGTATATACTGTGTGCTCAGAAAATTTGAAAATAAAGCTAACACAGAGTTACACCATTAAAATAGTTACAAAAATTTGCAATAACCTTAACAATTCATAGCTGTCTGTTTTAACTTAACATTGCCTCTCTGATGAATTATTCTTTTACATTATTTTTTGGTGACTGAAGAGTCTGAAATGGATGTCCCACCATCCATCTAATTAATTCAGATTTCATTAAACATATAAATATTTTCTAACATTTTAATGTCAAAAGGAACACTGTGTTGAATATTCTGTAGTGTACAGAACTGCCTTGGACACATTTCTTTAGGATTCATTTTTGGATGTGGAAATGGTGGTTCAAGGGTTACATACATACATTTTTTAAACTTTTTGCTCTGTTTTGCTAAGCTGACTTCTAGAAAGGGTGCCTGAATTTGTATCACCATTAGCAGCGTGTCATTAAGTGGTGCAGTGCTTAAGAATCCACCTGCCCAGTGGAAGACCTGAGTTCAGTCCCTGGATGAGGAAGACCTGGAGGAAGAAATGGCAACCCACTCCAGTATTCTTGCCTGGAAAAGCCCATGGACAGAGGAGCCTGTCAGACTATAATCTGTGGGGTCACAAAGAGAGGACAGGACTTAGCAACTAAGCAACAACAAGCAACATAGTACCAAAGCCACTTTGCTTGCCACTGTGTGCATTTCTCTACCATTTTATAAAGAAAACAGCAAAAATTGGGGGAAGGGGAACAGAAAAAAAGAGAAAGAAATGTGTCTTGTTTTGTAACTCCTTTTTTTATTATTATAGTGAGTAGTATCATTTTGTTTTATATGATATAACCTGTGTGTGCTTAATTTTAAAAATTGGTTAAAGAGTTTGGGATAAAAGAAGGATCTCAAACCTTTGTCACGGTGGTGATGGTTTAGTTGCTAAGTCATGTCCAACTCTTGGAACCCTGCGGACTATAGCCCACCAGTCTCCTCTGTCCGTGGGATTTTCCGGGCAAGAACACTGGAGTGGGTTGCCATTTCCTTCTCCAGGGGATCCTCCAAGCCCACGAATCGAACCCAGGTCTCCTGCATTGCAGGCAGATTCTTTGCTGACTGAGCTACAAAGGAAACCTCTGTCATATGTGTTGCAAATCTCCTTCGTATATTTTTTGGGGAATTTCTGGGTAAGTTTTTTTTTGAAAAAGAGATTTGATTCATCATCAAGTCTATCTTTTCCTTCCCCAGGAATTGACTTTCAACAGAGGGTCCTGAAACCCAGAGGCTGAGAAATAATAGTGGAGTCTTGGGGACAGAGGGCTTCCCCAGGTGGCACTAGTGGTAAAGAACCTGTCTGCCAATGCAAGAGACGTAAGAGATGCAGGTTCAATCCCTGGGTCAGGAAGATCCCCTGGAGGAGGGCATGGGGAACCTCCTCCAGTGTTCTTGCCTAAAGAATCCCATGGACAGAGGAGCCTGGTGGGCTGTGGTCCGTAGGGTCACAGAGTCTTCACGACTGAAGCCACAGCACACATTCACACTTAGGGACTGATGAGTCTCCTTGCCAAAGCCTCCGTAGGCAGGATGTCCTCATGGAAAACTTTCATTCCATAGAATCTGAGGGAGATGCGGGCTCCAGATGAGGTGTGCTTTGTGGCTGCCTGGATGACTGCTGAAGCATCTTGCTATAGGACCTCCTCAAATCTAGCTCCTTTTCCAGTAATCTGAAATAGAGGCTGTAGTAAATGCCCTGGGAACACTGTTTCCAAATTCCAAGCAGGTCACTGTGATATTGAACATCCTTCTTTGTCCTGGGTAGCTGGCCACAGGATATCTTTTCATAGACTTTCACATGTTTTGCTGGACCTCACTGTCACTTGGGGCCCTGGGACTTTGGATTTTTGTCCTTCTTCAAAGCCTATTCGTCTTTAGTCAGCAGTACTTGAGTGGCATGGAATGCAAAGCCAGCTATTTTCTTGGTGGGGGTCATTATTAAAATGCCTAGAATTCCTGCAGCCTTGTTGCTACCAGACAGAGAATGAAGCCCACACAGAAAGCAAGTGGAGAGAGGCAAAGAACTGGGTCCTTGTTGGCGTCCGTGAGCCACTCACTCAACTGGCTCCAGAGCTCCCCTCCAGGGAGGCTTTATTACAGGAGATAGTACATTCCTGCACTGGTGCTGCTGGCTGCAGCCGGGGATTCTGTTACTTGTGGCCGGAGCCTCCCAGTGAATAGAGCAGTTATAATGCTGACCCTGCCCCTCCCCCAGAGAAGCCCACAGCTCCTTAGGGCGCCCCAGGAGCAGTATCTGAAGATTCACAGCAGCAGTGCTCTTCTGCAAATCTCAGAGATGAAATTCCCTTTTCATTCCTCTCTAGGGAGCCAGGCTTCTCATCTCTGATGAGGTTCTCAGTTTCGTTCCCTTGGCTTCCCCTCTTCTGGGAAAGTTCAGGAAAACCGCCCACCGGTGTGTCTTTCGTCCCTTCGGGCGGGTCAACCTCCTGCTTGTGAAGAAGAGAGTTCCTGCTCATTAGTGGGGGGATGGCTCACTGATGAGGGGATGGTGCACTGTTGGGGGGGTTGGCTCACTGTTGGGATGGTGCACTATTGGGCGTGTGGCTTACTGTTGGGGGGATGGTGCACTATTGGAGGGGTTGACTCACTGTTGGGGGGATGGTGCACTATTGGGGGTGTGGCTCACTGTTGGGGGGATGGTGCACTGTTGGGGGGACTGTGCACTATTGGGGGTGTGGCTACTGCTGGGGGGATGCTGCATTATTGGAGGTGTGGCTCACTGTTGGGGGATGGTGCACTGTTGGGCGTGTGGCTCACTGTTGGGGGGTTGGCTCACTGTTGGGATGGCAAAGATGTCCAGCCAGAGAGGACCTGGAGAAGAGTGTCACGGTGAGCGTGCTGGTGTGTAGCAGCTCGTCTGCTGGGACCTACCCGTAAGCAGCCAGGCTACACTCCAGGATGCTGGGATGCTCGAGGCAGTGGGGCCTCAGGCTGGCTGGACAACTGGCCCCGACGGTCGTGTCCTCCAGGACCCAGTCTCTTTCCTTCTCTGTGCTTTGCCGCCCTTGACATTGGCCTCATCCTCCAGCTGACTTCAAGATGACAGCATCAACTTGAGCCACGACATCCTGAAGGATGAAGGAGACTCTCTTCCTGGGGCTTTTTCTTGGGAGAGAGGACATTCCAACCCTTGCCTCTCTGTGACCCCAACCCGCAGGTCATGCCTTACAGGCCATCCTTGTGTGCTGGGCTCATCCAGAGGAAATCGGTGGCCGTCTGCAGTGGAGAGTGGCTCCCTGAGGCCTGCCCTGGGTGCACAGCTGCCCGGGACGGGGGTGGATGTCTGAACACAATGCCCGCTCTCGTGAGGAGGAGGAGGAGGATGATAAATACCATGACTGCCAAGGGTGCTCTCTCGAAAGACGATCTGCGGTTTCACTGTGTCCTGTGACTCCATCTGCAATGTTTTTAATTCCCACCCCAACCCCATGAGGCGGTATTATTATGACCTCATCTTACAGAGGCAGAAACTGTGCTCAGAGGTTAAGATTTTTTGATATTCTTAAACAACCCTTTTTCTAAAAGACGGTGCTATTAGACTTTGCAAGTGGGCAGCACAAGGCTGCAATTTCCCAGGTGGTGGGTGGAGTTCAGCCGATGCAAGGTGATGCCCTCCCAGCTTTCCAGAAGGCCAAGAGTGCCTCAGATCCAGGCGCTCCCCTAACTGCGCCTCACCTTGAACCTTAGAAAACGTCACTGGCCAAGACAGGCTCATTCATAAAAATGGGAAGGCTTTGCCAGGTAGCAGACGGAATTACGCTGGAGAACAAGGTCAGGCACAGACCTTTCTGGACGGACGTGTCTTTCTAACCCCCACTCAGCCCACTCGGGGCCACCCAACAAATGATGCCCTGAGGTCTTGGCATGCAATTAAAAGTGGAGAAATGCTTAATCAAATCATGCCACTTGAAGTGAGTTGGGCTGGAATGAGAAACTGGGCAGCTCTGCCCACAGTGGAAATTTACCAGACGAGAGCAGACACCAAATACTCCCAGGTTGTTTTGAAATAGATACCGTCATGTTCTGTAAAGTTATGAGATCCATTTGCAAATATTTAAAAACCTTTCCATTAACAAGGATGGCTTTAGGAGATAACTGTCTCTCTCTCTCACACACACGTGTACTTGAGCACACACGCACACACAAAGCCTTACACTGCGGTGGGTGGGGTGTGTGGGAGAATCCAGGACCCACAATGTGCACTCCAGGCCCCTCAAATATTTCTTCAAGTTGGTGGAAACTCGTGAGTCCCCTCTATCATCTGTTGAGACCGCTCTCAGTTTTTAAAAAGTTTATTTATATTTTCCCCCCTCAAAAATGTCATGACTAACTTTCCATTCATTATCAAAATATTCTTTGGCCACTAATTTCCCTGCTTGGTTAAAATAAACAAAGAAGCAAACCCTGTTGGCATTGCACCTAGGATGCACTCTGCTGTAAACAAGAGGACATTTTTCTTAGAGGATCTCTAAGAGCCCTCCCGTGAGAGTTTCCTGTGTGGAGTCCTCTCTGTTTATCTACTCGGTTTGGTGCGGAGGGTGCGCAGGGGTTGCACAGCACAGGGAAAGGGTAGACGATCTTGGAAGGAAGCATCAAATCCTTCCAGATCTGACTCCTGCTTTCCAGGCCAGCCCTCCATTGGTCCCATCCCACAGTGGTTGCACCCAGCCCAGGGTGCAGAGTCCTGAGTCCTGGACCCCAGGGTTGTGAGCTTGCACAGTCACTTCATCTCTCAGGGCCTCAGCTTCCTCGGCCAGAATAAAAGCCGTGGGATTGTAGGCTCTCTGAGCCCCTCCTGGGTTTCCCTGGTGGCTCAGCTGTAAAGAATCGGCCTGCCAAAGCAGGAGATGTCGGTTCGATCCTTGGGCTGGGCAGTTCCCCTGGAGGAAGAAATGGCAACCCACTCCAGTACTATTGCCTGGAAAGTCCCATGGACAGAGGAGCCTGATGGGCTACAGTCCATGGGGTCAGGAAGACATGGGGTCGGACAGAACTGAAGGACTTAGCACGCACACATGCTCAGTACGCAGTCAAGGACTATGCAAGTGAAACGTTTCCTTTTCAAAAGACAGCACACATTAATTCATTTCAATGTATGACAAAAACCACTGCAATGTTGTAAAGTAATTAGCCTCCAACTAATAAAAATAAATGGAAAAAAAATTAAAAAAAAATTAAAAATGTAAAGAAAAAAAATAAAAAATAAAAGGAAGTCCTACCCTAAAAAAAAAAAAAAAATAAGTCAGCAAGCCAACTCTTGCACGGTTTCCTTTGCAACAGGAGAGCTGAGGGCTTGTTCTCAACCCTCCAGGACATACCCTGCGGTTGTTTGGAGGGGTCCCCCCACCGCCCTGAGCCAAGGGCAGTGCTCAGCCCCTGACCTTTGCTTGTACGCCACGATCCCATCTGTGTGGCTGCCTGGGTGACTCGGACACTGGGGGCCACAGGCCACTTGGAGTGGAGAGGACCAAGGTCTCCAAAGTAAATCAAGGGGCTTGCCTGTCGGTCCGGTGGTTAAGACTCTGTGCTTGCACTGCAGAGGGCGTGGGTTCAATCCCTCTTCAGGGAACTAAGATCCCATGTGCTGCAGGGCCAATGAAATAACATAAAGAACTTCCTTTCAAAAAATAAATAGAGCAAGTGAAGACAAAACATGAGTCTTTTGTGAGAGATGAGGCCCTTGAAAGATAATACACTGCCCAGTGTCCCTCAAGGTCCTCTGGGCTGGTCTCCCGAGGACTTGTTCTATGTGGATGTGATGTGATGCAGGAAGAGGGGAACCTGTTAGGAAAGGTGTGGCCTTTCAAGATTAGCCTAAAAAGAGACAGACATGGCTGCTTCTGCTGGGGATGCTCTCCTGTTTGGAGCACCTTCGGGGTGTGGGTGGCAGAGGTGATGCTGCTGAAGTTTCTGGAGACCCCGGTAAAACATACAGTCCTGCAAGGGATTAGGTTCTCCAGACACTGCAGTGAACCCCAGCTACACCTGGGTCCCCTTGGGCATCTGGCAGTGGGAAGGGACTTAAGAGGGTGAAGGCCTAGGTTTCCATATTAGTACCACGTGGCAACTGGGAGTCAGACCACACCGGGGTCAATCACAGCTGTCCCCGCTTAGTGAGGGTGGTGTAAGGAGGTAAAGATGATGCTGACAGCGTTCTACCAGCCACACCTCGGTCATGGCTCCCAGTTGAGATCAGGAGACAGAGGCTTGGCTGCTGTGTCAGCCTCGAGGGGAATGAGAAAAATGAGGGTGATACAGCGCTCTCTTCCATGAATCTGAATTCATTTAATTTAGGAGTCTGTTCTCTATTTTGAGATTATGTCTTCTCCAATTTTGGCTTTAAATGCGTCCTCTTTTGCGAAACGATGGCAGTAAGTGGTAGGTTTAAAAAATGTTCTTATTTGACAAAATAAAAAGTTGGCAGATCTAGTTGATCCCTGTGGCTGGTTCTGCTAGCTTTCTGTCAAAATTGGTTTTCCCCTTCTTCCACATTAAAAGAAGTTTAAAGGGGCATGTGATCACCCAGAATAAAGCTTCGAGTTCTCAGTCCTCCTTGGATCTAGGTGTGGCTCTTTGTTCAAGTTCTGGCCAGTGATATGTTTGCATCATAACAGAATGAGCCTGGGTCCCCAAACCATGGCACCACTATACCAGCCCAGGATACTTATACAATGTAAGAGACATGGCCACTGATATTTCGTGCCTTTGCAGATAAAAGGAATCAACATTTGCGTGATATTTACAGTGACAGAAGTGAGATTGTCCAGGAACTAGAGGGAGCAGAGGAGAGGGCCTGGAATGGAGCCTTAAAAACTCCAACATGTGATAGTCACGTGCAGGAGGAAGAAACCACAAGGAGGCCGAGGAGGGGAAGCCAGAGAATCAGGACAGGAAAATGGTGTGAAGGAGCCGATGGGGGAGTGTGTTTCAGGGAGGAGGGCATCAGTTCAGTTCAGTTGCTCAGTTGTGTCCAACTCTTTGCGACCCCGTGGACTGCAGCATGTCAGGCCTCCCTGTCCATCACCATCTCCTGGAGCTTGTTCAAACTCATGTCCATTGAGTCGGTGATGCCATCCCAACCATCTCATCCTCTGTTGTCCCCTTCTCCTCCTGCCTTAAATCTTTCCCAGTGTCAGGGTCTTTTCCAATGAGTCAGTTCTTCGCATCAGGTGGCCAAAGTATTGGAGTTTTGCTTCAGCATCAGTCCTTCCAATGAATATTCAGGACTGATTTCCTTCAGGATGGACTGGTTGGATCTCCTTGCTGTCCAAGGGACTCTCAAGAGTCTTCTCCAATGCCACAGTTCAAATGCATCAATTCTTCAGCGCTCAGCTTTCTTTATGGTCCAGCTCTCACATTGGACTAGTCATCCAGTGATGCTTGAGGCCAAGTAAGAAGCGGCCCCAGAGGGGGCCATCATGTTTAAAATGGAAATAATTGGTGACCTTATCAGGAACCGTTTCATTGAAACGATGGGATATAGCCATCATTAGGAGGTGAGGAGTAAATGGCAGGTGAGAGATAGACCACATTTCCGGTACGTGTGTCATGATGGAGGGAACAAGAGAGGGTAGGAGTTGGAGCTGGAGAGACTTCTTTCCTTTACTTTTCTCTTCTCCTCTCTTCTCTTTTCTCCTCTGCTATTCTCCTCTCCTTTCCCATCGTTTTGTTTTCCTCTTTTTCTTTCTTTTTAAAGGAGTGCAGAATCTAGGGGATTTAAATACTGAAGGGAACGGGACTTCCCCAGTGGTCCAGTGGCTAAAGACTCTGAGCTCTCAATACAGTTGGTCCCTGGTCAGGCAACTAGATCCCGAAGGCCACAATGAAGATCCAGTGCAACCAAATAAAAAGTGGGGAAAAAAATACTGAAGGGAAGCATCTAGACCAGAGACAAGATGGAAGAAATAGGCCAGAGACAGGGAAATTGATAGCATAAGGCTCCCCAGAAGATGGGAGGCAAGGGAGGCAGAGAGTCTGCCATGGACTGAAAGGGGGGGACAGTGGTGGGATGTGGGGGGGAGAGCCTCTGCCTGTAGTCTTCTGGGGACAAGAGCAGCACCTACCTGGGGATGGGGACAAGTGTGAACAAGCCGAGCAGATGGCTCTGGATTGCTCTGGGGTGCTTGTGACTCTGCTGAGTGTTGGGCTGGGGCAGGCAGGAGGGTCTCCTGGGCTCCTCCAAGTCAAGACACGCATGATGCTTTGGCTGGAGGTGTAGACTTGGGAGCTGCCATCACACGGGCAGCACTTGGAGCCAGGCCTGTCTCAAGCTTGGGACCCTTGCAATGCTTGGGGAACCTCACCAAGGACAAGGCATGTTCCTGAGACTCTTCTTTTCCCCTGGGAGTCTGAGAGGAAGCGAGCAGAGCTGTGGAGGCCAAGACAGGGCTCTTTGAAGAGGGAGCTCCCCAGAGAAATAAGCCACAAGCGCAGGAGCCATGGGCTTAGCTGTCTGTGAAATGTTGGTTGTTTTTCTCAACTCCACGAGATAAGAGCCGGTGAAATCTTCCCTCTGCTCCCGCTCTTTAGGGTAAATATCTCTTTCAAAGCCAACACTGGTGGGGCTGGGCCTGGAGAAGCCAGGCACGCAAGCCCTGATGGTCTCCCTCTGGGACCTTCCATGAAGGTGCCAGCTGGAGCCAGATGCACCTGGGGTCCTGAGGGCCCCTCAAGAAGGATACCTCCCTGGAGGCGAAGGAGAAGCCTCCCCTGGAGCTCCGAGCAACGGTCAGGGAGTGGCAGACACCACTGCGTCTCCCCTGAGCTCTATCATGGTGGGTCCACAAGACAGGCTGGAGAAGGTGATCCCACTCAGGACACCCCCAGATCCAGCAGAGCAAATCTCAGCTTTTGTAGGAGCAGCTGGGGGCACAAGGCAGCCTCTCTGCTGGGTACATTTTCATCTACTTTGGCCTCAGAGGAGCTTAGCTGCTCCTGTTCACTGGTCTCTAGCCTCTCATGGTCCAAGCGGATCCTGCCAAGAGCACCTGTGGTCCCCCTCCAACAGGAAGCCTGAGATGGCTCCACCTACACCCTGGCCGATGGGTCACTGTTCATGTGGGGAAAAGTCCACATCTGGGTATCGTCATCCAACAGCAGGATCAGCCTCCCAGGGGAACACAGGGAAGGCCTCCCAGAGCATCCCAGAGTGGTTGATTGCCAGGGACATAGGCCACTGTGAAATCAAAGAACCACCAATAACTGCCCTGAAAAAGTCTGATTTTTTTTTTTAAGTGATGAGGACACTCTGTCTTACTAGTTGGTTAGTTGGGTCATTGACAAGTGTAATACCCTTTGACTTGCCTTTTTTTTTTTTTTTTTTTTAGAAAAATGATTATTCATTTGGCTGCATTGGGTCCTAGTGGCAACAGGCAGAATCTTGTGCACAGACTCCCTTGCTGTGGTGCTTGGGCTCAATAGTTGCCACATGTGGGCTTAGCTGCCCCAAGGCAAATGGGATCTTAGTTCCCCAACCAGGGATGAGACGTGTGACCCTTGCATTGAAAGGTGTATTCTTTACCACCGGACCACCAGGCAAGTCCTTTACTTGCCATTCTTATTACTGAAGCTTCCTTAAACCACCACTGGAGAGGATGGATTCTCCTGCCCTCTGTAAGGAAACCTGCACAGAGAGGATGGATTCTCCTGCCCTCTGTAAGGAAACCTGCACAGAGTGTAGGATAAGGTTCCCTCTGCTCTCATCTTCAGGCTCACAGTGTCATGTTCCTAAGGTGTGCTGTCCAAGAACACGAGTGCACTGCTTCTCGTCTAGCTAATTCATCCCTGGGCACGTGGATGTGTGTTTCTGGAGGTGGAGCTTACTGCTCACAACTTCTGAGCATCCCACAGCAACCTCATCGCATCCCCACACTTTTCACACATCCCCCCTGGGCCCCAAAGTCCCATCCATTTCTCCTTTTTTCTTGACTTCCCTTCCTTCTTCATTCTTTGCCTGAGAACCTTGCCTTCTCCTGCTTCTCTGGAAACTCTTCAAGTTTCTTGCTTTGCTGGATTTTTCCCACTCACTTCTGCTTTGGGGTCAGGAGAAAGTGGGGAGGTTCAGATTAGGAAGGTGGAGAAAGAGAGGAGGGATCTGGATTCTGGAATTCCCATAGATTATTCACCACCCCTCTCTGAACCCTGAGTGTTTAAACTCTTCACTTCAAGGTTATCGGTTGAGATTTCCAGGTTCTATGTGGCAGTACTTGCTGGAGAATGTTTGTCTCCTCCAGATCTGTGCTCAGTCGTGTCATATTCTTTGTGACCCCATGGACTGTAGCCCTCCAGTCTCCTCTGTCTACGGGATTCCCCAGGCAAGACTACTGGAATAGGTTGTCATCTTCTCCTCCGGGGGACCTTCCTGACCCAGGGATTGAACTCTCATCTCCTACGTCTCCAGACTGGAGTGTGGTGGGTCTTAATTCATCTGAGTGGCATCCTTATAGAAAGACAGTCATATGATTGAACCCACATCTCTTGCATCTCCTGCATCAGCAGGTGGATTCTTTACCACTGCACCACCTGGAAAGCCCATTTGTCTCCTCACCAACCTTGAAATACATTAAGAAGTCACTTTTATGTGCCCTTTTCCAGTATTTGAGGTCTTTTTCTGCCCCTTCCACTGCCACAGGCAGAGGGAAAGCCATCCTGCCAAGTTCTCATCTTAGTGGGGATTTTTGTGACCTTGCAAACCTGTCTCCTTCCTCTTCTGGTGAATGCATGGGTTGGTATGGTTGTGTGGTGCACCTGGGCACATGGGGAAGTCCTTTCCATCTCTCAGCCATCATATGTCACTGGACATGTGAGGCAGCTCTGCCAATGACCTCTGTGCTGGTTCCACTGCCTGGGAAGCAAAGTCCTTTCCTTGATCTGGGGAACTGAACGTATCATCCTTGGGGAATCTTCTGGTCCAGAACTTTCCAACAGCACCTGCCTCTGGCTGAAGGCCAGATACAAGGGCTCCAGCACCTTCTGATTAAGTGTCCTGCATCTATCTGCAGCCCTTACTCTAAATCAGTGGTTTCCAAGCTTTTATGATAATGCACTCATTTAGTTGTGTGTGGGAGGGACACTTATCCCCCATACATTTATTGATAATGTTGTTGTTGTTCAGTGATTAATTTGTGTCCAACTCTTTGTGACCCCATGGACTACAGCATGCCAGGCTTCCCTGTCCTTCACCATCTCGCTGCATTTGCTCAAACTCACGTCCATCGAGTCAGTGATGCCATCCAACCATCTCATCCTCTGTTACCCACTTCTTCTCCTGCCTTAAATCTTTCCCAGCATCAGGGTCTTTTCCAACGACTCAGCTCTTCACATCAGGTGGTCAAAGTATTGGAGCTTCAGCTTCAGTATCTGTCCTTCCAGTGAATATTCAGGACTGATTTCCTTTAGGATGGGTCGACTGGTTGGATCTCCTTGCAGTCCAAGGGACTCTAATGTACCTTATGAGAATTATAAAATATACACCAAGTCAAGGTTAAAACAGAGGAAGAAGATGAAATAAACAATTTTCAAAGTGCTGTTAATTGTGGTGGTCTTTTATTACCATTAGTTAATATTGACCTCAAGGCATAAAATAAATTTAGATTGGAGATTCATGGTTAACAGAAGCGATATGACCTCTGGCCGCCCTCCTGTGGGTTCTGCCCAGCTCCCAGTGTTTCATGTGCAGTGTGGTGGGGGCAGCCTGTGGACAGGAGACAGGTCAGCTCTACTTTTCCTTTCTGCTCCCTGTGCTTACGGCTTCGATGTCCTTTCCACTTGGGTTTCTTAGTGTGTTCTATGTCACTTCATTCGTGTCTGACTCTTTTGGACCCTAAAGACCACAACCCACCAGGCTCCTCTGCCTATGGGATCCTCCAGGTTACTTAGTAGTAATCCTTAAACTACTCATTTGTTTTATAAGAATTGATTACATCACAATGAGTCTTTATGGTGGTGGTGGTGGTTTAGTTGCTAAGTGGTATCCGACCCTTGCAACCCCATGGACTGTAGCCCACCAGCTCCTCTACCCATGGGATCCTCCAGGCAAGAATACTGGAGTGTGTTGCCATTTCCCAATCTTTATAAATCCACTTAATTTTCACTCAGTATGCCAGCAAATTTGGAAAACTCAAGAGTGGCCACAGGACTGGAAAATGTCAGTTTTCATTCCAATCCCAAAGAATGCTCAAACTACTGTACAATTGCACTCATCTCACACGCTAGTAAAGTAATGCTTAAAATTCTCCAAGCCAGGCTTCAGCAATATGTGAACCGTGAACTTCCACATGTTCAAGCTGGTTTTAGAAAAGGCAGAGGAACCAGAGATCAAATTGCCAACATCTGATGGTTCATTGAAAAAGCAAGAGAGTTCCAGAAAAACATCTATTTCTGCCTTATTGACTACAGCAAAGTCTTTGACTGTGTGGCTCACAATAAACTGTGGAAAATTCTGAAAAAGATGGGAATACCAAACCACCTGACCTGCCTCTTGAGAAAGCTATATACACGTCAGGAAGCAACAGTTAGAACTGGACATGGAACAACAGACTGGTTCCCAATAGGAAAAGGAGTACGTCAAGGCTGTATATTGTCACCCTGCTTAGTTAACTTATATGTAGAGTACATCATAAGAAACACTGGGCTGGAAGAAGCACAAGCTGGAATCAAGATTGCCAGGAGAAATATCAATAACTTCAGATATGCAGATAATACCACCCTTATGGGAGAAAGTGAAGAACTAAAGAGACTCTTATTGAAAGTGAAAGAGGAGAGTGAAAAAGTTGGCTTCAAGCTCGACATTCAGAAAACTAAGATCATGGCATCCGGTCCCATCACTTCATGGAAAATAGATGGGGAAACAGTGGAAACAGTGGCTGATTTTATTGTTTTGGGCTCTAAAATCACCACAGATGGTGATTGCAGCTATGAAATTAAAAGATGCTTACTCTTTGGAAGGAAAGTTATGACCAACCTAGACAGCATATTAAAAAGCAGAGACTTAACTTTGCCAACAAAGGTCCATCTAGTCAAGGTTATGGTCTTTCCAGTAGTCATGTATGGATGTGAGATTTGGACTATAAATAAAGCTGAGTGCCAAAGAACTGATGCTTTTGAACTGTGGTGTTGGAGAAGACTCTTGAGAGTCCCTTGGACTGCAAGGAGATCCAACAAGTCCATTCTAAAGGAGATCAGTCCTGGGTGTTCATTGAGAGGACTGATGTTGAAGCTGAACCTCCAATACTTGATGGCCACCTGATGCGAAGAACTGACTCATTGGAAAAGACCCTGATGCTGGGAAGGATTGAGGACAGGAGAAGAAGGGAACGACAGAGGATGAGATGGTTGGATGACATCACTGGCTTGATGGGCATGCGTTTAGGTAAACTCCGGGAGTTGGTGAGGGACAGTGAGGCCTGGCGTGCTGCAGTTCATGGGGTTGAAAAGAGTCAGACATGACTGAGCAGCTGAACTGAATGGAGTTTGCTTCTAATCACTCTGCCCAGGGGCAGGGGGATGCTTGCCAACTCCTCATCCCTGGAATATAACTACCTTCTCCCTTGTGCTTGCATGCCAAGTGGCTTCAGTCACATCTGACTGTTTGCAACCCTATGGACTGTAATCTGCCAGGCTCCTCTGTCCGTGGGATTCTCCAGGCAATAATACTGGAGTGAGTTGCTATGCCCTCCTCCAGGAGATCTTTCCAATCCAGGGGTAGAACCTGCATCTCTTACATCTCTTGCATTGGCTTTTCACCACTAGCACCACCTGGGAAGCCCACCTCCTCTCTCAAGGAGCCTCAAATGCTGCATGTAGGGGCACCCAAGAGCACCTTCATATTAAAGATTAGAATATTAGCTTATTAGAACTGCCATAATCAAGTACCTCAGATGGGGTGTCTTAAACAACACAAATTTATGTCCTCACAGTTCTGGAGGTTGGGAGTTCAAGATGAAGGTGTCAATAGGGTTGGTTCCTCCTGATGGCTGGAAGGGAAAACCTGCTCCAGGCCTCTCTCCTAGCTTCTGGTGGCCAGCGGGCAACCTTCAGCATTGCTTGGCTTTAATTCTTATCACCCTGATCTCTGCCTGTATCTTCATGTGGCATTCTCTCTGTGTGTCATCTTTTTCTCTCTTTCTTTGTGTATGTTTTTCCAAAGTGAAAGAAAAGTGAAGTTGCTCAGTCGTCTCTGACTCTTTGCAACCCCATGGACTGTACCATCCTACCAGGTCCCTCTGTCCATTAAATTTTCTAAGCAAGAATACTGGAGTGGGTTGCCATTTTCTTCTCCAGGGGATCTTCCCAACCCAGGGAACAAACCTGGGTCTTCCGCATAGTAGGCAGACGCTTTCCCATCTATGCCACCAAATTCCCCCTTTTTAAAGGGCATCGGTCTTGATGGGGATTGCATTGAATCTATGGATTGCTTTGGGTAGTATACTCATTTTCACTATATTGATTCTTCCAATCCATGAACATGGTATATTTCTCCATCTATTTGTGTCATCTTTGATTTCTTTCACCAGTGTTTTATAGTTTTCTATATATAGGTCTTTTGTTTCTTTAGGTAGATATATTCCTAAATATTTTATTTTTTTCATTGCAATGGTGAATGGAATTGCTTCCTTAATTTCTCTTTCTGTTTTCTCATTGTTAGTGTATAGGAATGCAAGGGATTTCTGTGTGTTAATTTTATATCCCGCAACTTTACTATATTCATTATTAGCTCTAGTAATTTTCTGGTGAAGTCTTTAGGGTTTTCTATGTAGAGGATTACATCATCTGCAAACAGTGAGTTTTACTTCTTCTTTTCCAATCTGGATTCCTTTTATTTCCTTTTCTGCTCTGATTGCTGTGGTCAAAACTTTCAAAACTATGTTGAATAGTAGTGGTGAGAGTGGGCACCCTTGTCTTGTTCCTGTCTTTAGGGGAAATGCTTTTAATTTTTCACCATTGAGGATAATGTTTGCTGAGGGTTTGTCATATATAGCTTTTATTGTGTTGAGGTATGTTCCTTCTATTCCTGCTTTCTGGAGGGTTTTTAAAATCATAAATAGATGCTGAATTTTGTCAAAGGCTTTCTCTGCATCTATTGAGATAATCATATAGTTTTTATTTTTAAATTTGTTAATGTGGTGTATTACATTGATTTGTGGATACTGAAGAATCCTTGCATCCCTGGGATAAAGCCCACTTGGTCATGATGTATGATCTTTTTAATATGTTGTTGGATTCTGTTTGCTAGAATTTTGTTAAGGATTTTGCATCTATGTTCATCAGTGATATTGGCCTGTAGTTTTCTTTTTTTGTGACATCTTTGTCAGGTTTTGATATTAGGGTGATGGTGGCCTCATAGAATGAATTTGGAAGTTTACCTTCCTCTGCAATTTTCTGGAAGAGTTTGAGTAGGATAGATATTTTTCAGAGAACTAGAAAAAATAATTTCACAATTTGTATGGAAATACAAAAAACCTCAAATAGTCAAAGCAATCTTGAGAAAGAAGAATGGAACTGGAGGAATCAACCTGCCTGACTTCAGGCTCTACTACAAAGCCACAGTCATCAAGACAGCATAGTACTGGCACAAAGACAGAAATATAGATCAATGAAACAAAATAGAAAGCCCAGAGATAAATCCACACACCTATCGACACCTCATATTTGACAAAGGAGGCAAGAATATACAATGGAGAAAAGACAGTCTCTTTAACAAGTGGTTCTGGGAGAACTGGTCAACCACTTGTAAAAGAATGAAACAAGAACACTTTTTAACACCATACACAAAAATAAACTCAAAATGGACTAAAGATCTAAACGTAAAACCAGAAACTATTAAACTCCTAGAAGAAAACATAGGCAAAACACTCTCTGACATAAACCACAGCAGGATCCTCTATGACCCACCTCCCAGAATATTGGAAATAAAAGCAAAAATAAACAAATGGGACCTAATTAAAATTAAAAGCTTCTGCACAACAAAGGAAACTATAAGCAAGGTGAAGAGACAGCCTTCAGAATGGGAGAAAATAATAGCAAAAGAAGCAACGGGCAAAGAATTAATCTCAAAAATATACAAGCAAGTCCTGCAGCTCAATTCCAGAAAAATAAAAGACTCAATCAAAAAGTGGGCCAAAGAACTAAACAGACATTTCTCCAAAGAAGACATACAGATGGCTAACAAACACATGAAAAGATGCTCAACATCACTCATTATCAGAGAAATTAAAATCAAAGCCACAATGAGGTACCACTTCACACCAGTCAGAATGGCTGCTGTCCAAAAGTCTACAAGCAATAAATGCTGGAGAGGGTGTGGAGAAAAGGGAACCCTCTTACACTGTTGGTGGGAATGCAAACTAGTACAACCACTATGGAGAACAGTGTGGAGATTCCTTAAAAAACTGGAAATAGAACTGCCATATGACCCAGCAATACCACTCCTGGGCATACACGCCGAGGAAACCAGATCTGAAAGAGACACGTGCACCCCAATGTTCATCGCAGCACCGTTTATAATAGGCAGGACATGGAAGCAACCCAGACGTCCATCATCAGATAAATGGATAAGAAAGCTGTGGTATATATACACAATGAAATATTCAGTTCAGTTCAGTTCAGTTGCTCAGTCGTGTCCAACTCTTTGTGACCCCGTGAATCACAGCACGCCAGGCTTCCCTGTCCTTCACCATCTCGCTGCATTTGCTCAAACTCACGTCCATCCAACCAGTGATGCCATCCAACCATCTCATCCTCTGTTACTCACTTCTTCTCCTGCCTTCAATCTTTCCCAGCATCAGGGTCTTTTCCAACGACTCAGCTCTTCACATCAGATGGCCAAAGTACTCGAGTTTCAGCTTCAGCATCAGTCCTTCCAATGAACACCCAGGACTGATCTCCTTTACGATGGACTGGTTGGATCTCCTTGCAGTCCAAGGGACTCTCAAGAGTCTTCGCCAACACCACAGTTCAAAAGCATCAATTTTTCGGCACTCAGCTATCTTCACTGTCCAACTCTCACATCCATTCATGACCACCGGAAAAACCATAGCCTTGACTAGACGGACCTTTGTTGGCAAAGTAATGTCTCTGGTTTTTAATATGCTGTCTAGGTTGGTCATAACTTTCCTTCCAGGGAGTAAGCGTCTTTTAATTTCATGTCTGCAATCACCATCTGCGGTGATTTTGGAGCCCAAAACAATAAAGTCTGACACTGCTTCCACTGTTTCCCCATCTATTTTCCATGAAGTGATGGGACCAGATGCCATGATCTTAGTTTTCTGAATGTTGAGCTTGAAGCCAACTTTTTCACTCTCCTCTTTCACTTTCATCAAGAGGCTTTTTAGTTCCTCTTCACTTTCTGCCATAAGGGTGGTTATCTGCATATCTGAGGTTACTGATATTTCTCCCAGCAATCTTGATTCCAGCTTGTGCTTCTTCCAGCCCAGTGTTTCTCATGATGTACTCTGCATATAAGTTAACTAAGCAGGGTGACAATATACAGCCTTGATGTACTCCTTTTCCTATTTGGAACCAGTCTGTTGTTCCATGTCCAGTTCTAACTGTTGCTTCCTGACGTGTATACAGGTTTCTCAAGAGGCAGGTCAGGTGGTTTGGTATTCCCATCTTCTTCAGAATTTTCCATAGTTTGTTGTGATCCACACAGTCAAAGGCTTAGGCATAATCAATAAAGCAGAAACAGATGTTTTTCTGGAACTCTCTTGCTTTTTTGATGATCCAGCAGATGTTGGCAATTTGATCTCTGGTTCCTCTGCCTTTTCTAACACCAGCTTGAACATCTGGAAGTTCACAGTTCACGTATTGCTGAAACCTGGCTTGGAGAATTTTGAGCATTACTTTACTAGTGTGTGAGATGAGTGCAATTGTGCGGTAGTTTGAGGATTCTTTGGGATTGCTTTTCTTTGGGATTGGAATGAAAACTGACATTTTCCAGTCCTGTGGCCATTGCTGAGTTTTCCAAATTTGCTGACATATTGAGTGCAGCACTTTCACAGCATCATCTTTGAGGACTTGAAATAGCTCAACTGGAATTCCGTCACCTCCACTAGCTTTGTTCATAGTGATGCTTTCTAAGGCTCACTTGACTTCACATTCCAGGATGTCTGGCTCTAGGTGAGTGATCACACCATCGTGATTATCTGGGTCATGAATATCTTTTTTGTACAGTTCTGTCTATTCTTGCCACCTCTTCTTAATATCTTCTGCTTCTGTTATGTCCATACCATTTCTGTCCTTTATCAAACACATCTTTGCATGAAATGTTCCCTTGGTATCTCTAATTTTCTTGAAGAGATCTCTAGTCTTTCCCATTCTGTTGTTTTCCTCTATTTCTTTGCATTGATTGCTGAGGAAGGCTTTCTTATTTCCCCTTGCTTTTCTTTGGAACTCTGCATTCAAATGGGAATATCTTTCCTTTTCTCTTTGCTTTTTGCCTCTCTTCTCTTCACAGCTGTTTGTAAGGCCTTCTCAGGCAACCATTTTGCTTTTTTGCATTTCTTTTCCATGGGGATGGTCTTGATCCCTGTCTCCTGTAGAATGTCATGAACCTCCATCCATAGCTCATCAGGCACTCTGTCTATCAGATCTAGTCTCTTAAATCTATTTCTCACTTCCACTGTGTAGTCATAAGGTATTGGATTTAGGTCACACCTGAATGATCTAGTGGTTTTCCCTACTTTCTTCAACTTAAATCTGAATTTGACAATAAGGAGTTCATGATCTGAGCCACAGTCAGCTCCTGGTCTTGTTTTTTTCTGACTGTATAGAGCTTATCCATCTTTGGCTGCAAAGAATATAATCAATCTGATTTCGGTGTTGACCATCTGGTGATGTCCATGTGTAGAGTCTTCTCTTGTGTTGTTGGAAGAGGGTGTTTGCTATGACCAGTGTGTTCTCTTGGCCAAATCTATTAGCCTTTGCCCTGCTTCATTCCGTACTCCAAGGCCAAATTTGCCTGTTCCTCCAGGTATTTCTTGACTTCTTACTTTTGCATTCCAGTCCCCTATACAATGGAATATTACTCAGCCATTAAAAAGAATATATTTGAATCAGTTCTAATGAGGTGGATGAAACTGGAGCCTATACAGAGTGAAGTAAGCCAGAAAGAAAAACACCAATACAGTATAGTAACGCATACATGGAATTTAGAAAGATCGTAATGATCACCCTGTATACGAGACAGCAAAAGAGGCACAGATGTATTCAACAGTCTTTTGGACTCTGTGGGAAAGGGCAAGGCTGGGGTGATATGGGAGAATGGCATTGAAACATGTAAATTATCATATGTGAAATGAATCACAGTCCAGGTTTGATGCATGAGACAGGGTGCTCAGGGCTGGTGCACTGGGATGACCCAGAGGGATGGGATGGGAAAGGAGGTGGGACGGGGGTTCAGGATGGGGACACATGTACACCCATGGAGGATTCAAGTCAATGTACGGCAAAACCAATACAATATTGTAAAGTAAAATAATAAATAAATTAATTTTAAAAAATAAATAAAGGTCATCAGTCATAATGGGTGAGGGCTCACCTTGACAACCTTGTTTTAATTTCATTAACACTGTAAAGACCCTATTGCCAAATAAGGTCCCATTCTGAGAATGGAAACAGCTACCCACTCCATTGTTCTTGCCTGGAGAATCCCATGGACAGAGGAGCCTGGCAGGCTACAGTCCATGGGGTCACAAAGAGTTGGATATGACTGAGTGACGTTCACTTCACTTCACTTCTGAAGTGCTGGGGTTGGGACCCTAACATGTCTTCTTTTGAGGTGGGGGGTAATACCATTAAACTCATAACAATTAGTCATCGCTTCCCCCCCCCTCAATTTTCTTACCTTCTAGATAAAAATAAATCAAAATAGAAGCTCTGATTCTTCTTCTAACATCCCGGTGGGTGATGGTCTAGTGCAGCCATGGCGTTTGTGCTTCTCTTTGGAGTCCACTGCCTCTTTAGTTGTGTTCTTTCCACCATGAGCATTCAGCCCCAGTTCTTACTGGCACAGGGAGGGTCTGAGTGTGGAAAGACCAGGCCTTCTTCTGGAGCTCCAGTGATGCAGAAGGTTAGCTTAACACGGACTTCCAGTATCGAGATGGCCGAGTGGGCCACCCGGGACACTCGTCTCCCTTTTTCCAACAATAGGGAAGACACAGTTTTAAATGAAAGCATTACTGTACTTAAAAGCAAGTGGGGGAAAGACAGTTCAGTGTTTCTTCAAGAAGGTAAACCTAGAATTACCATAAGACCCAGCTACTCCAACTCCTAGGTATATATCTCCTGAAACTAAAAATGTATTCAAGCAAAAACCTGTGCTTCAGTATTCATAACAGCACTATTCACAGTAGCTAGGAGGTTGTTGTGAATGTCCCTCAACTGATGAATGGATATAGATAAATAAAATGTGGTATATCCATGCAACAGAATATTACTTTGCCATGTGAAGTTCTGATATATCCTACATCCTGGAGGAGCCTCAAACACGTGATACGGAATGGAAGAAGCCAGTCACAGAAGGTCGCGTGTGGTATGATTCCGTTTACATGAAATGTCTGGGATGGAGCAGTCTGTAGAGACAGAGCAGATTAGCAGCTGCCAGGTGCTGGGGGGAGGGGAGGGTGGGGAGTGACTTAATGGGATGAGGCAAGAACATTCTGGAAGTACATAGAGGTGGTTGTACACCATTGCGAATGTAGTCCATACCATCGAATTGTACAGTTTCAAATGATTGATGTTATGTTACATGAATTTAATTTTCGATGACAAAAATTAAAGAGCAAGAAGGGAAGGGGGTGCGGTCTGCATCTGTGAGGACTCTGGAGCCACGGTGGCTCTGTGGATTGCCTCTGCGCTGGGTCCCTGGAGAGAGCACTGTTTTTGGTGCCATCATGAAACTGGGCTGGACAGCCTCCACCGCGCTGCCCAAGGGAAAATCTGAGCGACAACATGGAATTTTTTCTCTTGAAAAAAAAAAAAAAATCAAGTGGCTCAGTGCCGTCTGCTGTCCAGAGTTCCAGGGCAATGCGGACGTATTAGTAACCACAATTTACAAGGACCCTTCCTGTCTTCTCTATCTCCCTCACAAACCTTCAAATCCTGTATTTTAAATTCCTCCTGTTTTCTTTGGAATGCAGTTAATTGACTTGGAATGACCAGAGTCTCTGGTGGAGAATAACATGCTTACTGGGTAAATAGCTCCTTCTCAAAAGAGCTGCAAAAAACAGATTATGTGCAAATTCAGAGAATGCTTTCTGGTGCCAAGCTCTGGTTGGATCTGAAAAGTCCTGTCATGTTTCAGATTCACAGCTTGACATTTATATGGTTATTTATGTCACTTATTAGCTGTGGTATGTTTATGACACTCTAATTATGACTGCCCTCCTAGTTCATCTTGTGAATATCCAGAGGAGATTGCTCTTTGACAAGGGTTCACCCTGGGCTGTTCTTCTTGAACACATCTGGGGAAGGATGGGGGTCAAAAGAGCTGATGGCTTTGGCATGTGTTCATTTTGGTCTGTGATGTTCTTGACGCTTTTGCCTTGAGAACACTGGTTGCCAGGCATTTCTGCCTAGCAAGAGGCAGAAAGACCTACCCTTGGAACCTGAGCAGTGCTGTGTCTTGAATAGTCTTTGTTTCTAGGAGATTCTGAGGCACACAGAAGGAAGCTCTGCATTTCTTTTAGTGGCTCAGAAAGCCAGCATGAGTGGGGAATTGTGAAGGGTCAATATCTTGCTTTTTGAGGCGTCTGTTCTAATTTTTGACATTCTGACATTAAAAAAAAGATACGGAGCCATGCTTCTGAGCCTTGTACTTTGCAGGGCAAAGGGGCTCTGCTCTGTTTCCGAGGGCTTGGTCTCGCGTACTTGATTCCAGAATGAAAATGGACCACCTTGGGAGCCTTCTGATTGGAGTAGTCACTCTCTCCCCATCCTACCCCTCCTGGCATGGCTACTAGCTACTGGCTTCACAGCAGAGAAGTGAAGAGGGTGGATTTTTGGCTCACAACGAGCGCCACCTGGCTCCTCCAGTTCTAGGTGAAGTTCTTGAGAGGAGACTGAATCCTGACACTTGCCAGGAGAACCAAAACCTCTTAAGCAAAGCATGTCTGGAAATGAATGTTGCACTGAGCTGCAAGAAATGCCATAAAAGGTGCAGCCTGGCCATGACTGGTGGCCAGGAATGGCTTTGTCTCTCAGGTGGGTTTTTTTTTTTTTTCAAATTGGCTATTAAAAATGGTTTGTTTCTTGGTTGTACCACTCAGTATGTGAGATTTTATTTCCCCACCTAGGGATGGCACCCATGCCTCCTGTGTTGGAAGTGTGAAGCCTTAACCACTGGGCCTCCAGGGCAGTCTCCTGGGGCTTTAATCAAGCACTTAATGGTGCCATTGCTCCCACTGCTGCCCTCCACGGCCTTCAGAGCCGCTCAGGGCTTTACAGCCACTGTCCCCAGCCTCTGGGAGCCATACCTGATGATCTGAGGTGGAGCTGATGTGATAACAAATAGAAATAAAGTGCACAATAAATGTCCACACTCCAACCCTGTCCGTGGAAAAATTGTCTCCCATGAAACCTGTCCCCGGGGCCAAAAGGGTTGGAGACCTCTTGTTTAGAGAAAGGAAAGCTGGAATTACTCACATTTTGCCACCTCCTTGGAAAGAGACCTATCTTTCTTGTTTCCATTTTTTTTAACTGAATACATTTATTTATTTTAGCATTTGAAGCTAATGATTTCCGTTTTCATAAAACCTAATTAGGTCCTGATTGGCACCTGCCAATTCCTCAGACCATTTTCACTTCCTGCTTTTTTTTTTTTTTTTTGTCTTTTAAATTGTTTCTTTTTTTTTTTTACCTTTTTTTTTTCATTTATTTTTATTAGTTGGAGGCTAATTACTTTACATCATTGCAGTGGTTTTTGTCATACATTGAAATGAATTAGCCATGGATTTACATGTATTCCCCATCCCGGTCCCCTTTTTCAAGTCAGTGCACCACTCGCCACACCCCTGCTGCTTCCCTGCGGGCGGGAGTTTGTGTCCAGACTGCTTGAAGCAGTGGCTACCTGTCTATCCAGAGTCTCTGAGACTTCGGAGTATGCCTAGCCAGCCAGTTGCCTTCCACCAGGCAGGGGAGTTTCTAAAGAAGAAGAAAGGCAAAACGAATGCTAAGCAAATGCCCACACAAATACATCAAACTGATTTTGGACAAAAGAGTCAAAGCCATTCCATGGAGGAAAGATGGTCTTTTCAACAAGTTGATGCTAGAGTGCTGGATGTTCACAGGCACAGAAATGAAACTCAGCCTAAACCTCACACATGGTATTACACAGAAGTCAACTCAAAGTTCTGAGTTGGAAGGACTGATGCTGAATCTGAAACTCCTTTGGCCACCTGATGCGAAGAATTGATGCTGATGCTGGGAAAGATTGAAGGCAGGAGGAGAAGGGGACGACAGAGGATGAGATGGTTGGATGGCATCACCGACTCAATGGACATGAGTTTGAGTAAACTCTGGGAGTTTGTGATGGACAGGGAGGCCTGGCATGCTGCAATCCATGGGTTCGAAAAGAGTCAGACACGACTAAACGACTGAACTGAATTGACAACTCAAAGTGGGTCATGTACTTCAATACAAGATGTAAAATATAAACCTTTTAGAAAAAATAGAAGAAAACCATAGGGACCTGGTGCTAGATAAAGAGTCTCTAGACTTGAGACCCACAAAGGGAAAAATTGGTAAACCTTACCTCCTCAAAAATTAAAACCTTTGCCCTTTGAAAGACGCTGTGAAGACAATGGAAAGACAAGCTACAGCCTGGGAGAAAATATTTGCAAACCACACACACCCAGCAAAGAGTTTGTATCTAGAATATGTAAAGAACTCTCAAAACTCAAAGAGTCCCAACCAATCTAATCATGAAACGAGTAAAGACATGAACAGATGTTTCATTAGAGAAGATATGTAGAAGGCAGACATGCACATGAAAAGGTGTTCAACACCATTAGCCATGGTTTTTGTTGTGTCTGACTCTGTGACCCTATGGACTGCAGAATACCAGGCTCCTCTGTCCTTTACTATCTCCTGGGATTTGCTCAAATTCTTGTCCATTGAGTAGGTGACCATCTCACCCTCTGCCGCCTCTTCTCCTGCCTTCAATCTTTCCCAGCATCAGGGTCTTTTCCAATGAGTCAACTCTTTGCATCAGGTGGCCAAAGTATTAGAGCTTCAGCTTTAGCAACTGTCCTTCCAATGAATATCAGCCATTAGGGAGATACAAGTTAAATCCACAATAGGTCATCACTGTACACCTATCAGAATGGCTAAAATAAAAACCAGTGATAACACCAACTGCTGGCAAGGATGCGGAGAGACTGGATCACTCGCACGTTGTTGATAGGAATGGAAATGGCACAGCTCTTTTGGAAAAGAATCTTGCAGCTTCTTACAAAATGAAACATGCACTTACCATATGACCCTGCAATTTCTCACTCTTGGACATTATCCCAGGGAAATGAAAACTTACGCTCGCAAAAATAAAACCTCTACAAAAATATTCATAGCAGCTCTATTTGCAATAGTCCCTAACTGGAAACAACCCAGATGCCCTTCAATGGGTGAATGGTTAAATAAACTTGTACATCCTCATCTCTGTCAATTTCCTGCTTGTGATATTATCTTCTAGTTATGCAAGATGATGTTATCCTTGGGAGAAACTGGGTGAAGGGAGCTTCCCAAATTATCTCTTACAACTGGGAACAAACCTACAATTATCTTGAAATTAAAAAAAACTTGTTATATTAAAAAAGTCAAGTGAAGCAGATGCTAAGAATCAGGGGCTGTGAAGCATGAGGCAGACCTCAGAAGGAACTGAGGAGGACAGAGCCTTTGCTGAAAAGGACAGTTAGTAATAGCACTGCCTCTTATCATATGATCCACCAGTTATGGTCTTTGGTGTTTACTCAGATGAATTGAAGATGTATGTCCCCATAAAAACCTGGACATAATGTTGGTAGCAGCTTTATTGTAATCACCAAACTTGGAAACAGCCAAGATGTCCTTCAGTAGGTGAATGGCGTAAATAAACTGTGGTACATATAGGGAACAAACTAATGGTTACTAGAAGGGAAAGGGAAGAGGGATACATTGGGAAATTAGGATTGAGACATATGCACTATTACATATAAAATAGATAACCAACACAGACCTGCTCTATAGCACAGGAAACTACTCAATACTCTGTTGTGATGTATATGGGAAAAAATCTAAAAAGAGTGGATATATGCATGCATATCACTGACTCACTTTGCTGTACTGCAGAAAGTAAGGTAACAGTGTAAGTCAACTATACTCCAAAAGAAAAGTTGATGCATACAATGGGATATTATTCAGAGCTATAAAGAAATGAACTAGCAGCTATAAAAAGACATGGAGCAAATATAAAGCATATTATTAAGCTCAACCCAAAGATCATACTGTATGATTCTAACTATGTAACATTCTGGAAAGGCAAGCCTATGGAGACAGTAAAAAGATCAGAGGTTACCAAGGGTTAGGGAGGAGGGGTGACAGAAAACAAGGCAGAGCATAGAGGATTTTTAGGACAATGAAAATACTCTGAGTGATACTACATGGGTGGATACATGCCAACATATATATGTCCAAACCCATAGAATGTACAACACCCAGAGGAACTCTAATGTAAACTGTGAACTCTGGGTGATGACTGTGTGTCAATTCATTGATTGTAACACAAGGGATATAACATCTGATGAGGGATGTTGATAACAGGGAAGATTATGCATGTGTGTGGGTGGGTGTATGAGAAATCTTAAGTTTAAGTACCTTCTGCTTAATTTTGCTGTGAACCTAAAACGTAAGTCTATCAGGAAATAATAATATCTCTAGTGTTATTGATGTCTTCACACAATTCAAGGTTCTTTGGGCAACATTTTCTTCTTTAAAGGATCATCCTCAAGACCATGCTCTGGGATGTAAGGAAAGTGGGATGTGGGTGGGCAAAACGATAGTGAGTGCTGTGTAGAGGACCCTACCAAGAGCCCGTGTCAAAGAGAAGTGTGCCCTGCGTTCTCTTACTCCACATAGTGGATGGGAGGTGCTGTGATCCGCACACCTTTTCTCCTAGGGCGGGGGTGGGTGAGGAGAAGGCTCCTTGGGGCTCCCTGGTGGGGTGGGTGGATGGATGGGGGCATTGACACTCTAGCTCAGGCCAGCTGGATGGAGGCAAGGAAGAGAGGTGAGTGATCTGAGAGAGGGAAGACCAGGGCGGAGAAATGACAGGGGTCTGCTGGAATTTTCTTCTTCTTGCTGGATGCCATGACCTCATGTATCCCTGGTGGTCCTAGTGCTAAAGAATCCACCTGCCAATGCAGGAGACATAAGAGACACAGATTTGATCCCTGGGTTGGAAAGATGGAGGAGGGCTTGGCAACCCACTCCAGTTTTCTTACCTGGAAAATCCCATGGACGGAGGAGGCTGGAGGGCTATGGTCCAGAGGGTTGCACAGAGTCAGACACGACTGAAATGACTTAGCATGCAATGGATCAGTGGGGCTTCACTGTATGCACAGGATAATGAAAGGAGAGGGGAGAACAGTAATGGGTCCAAACTCAAAATCTGGAAGGGGTGGGAGTCTGAAACCTGGGATGGAACTAGCAATTAACCCAAAGGGTTTATTTACTTTGGGGATGTCACATAGAGTCAGAGAAAGGGAGAGAGTGCGGTAGGAGGGACTTTCCTTGGTCCCACGACTCTGGGAGAGGGATGCTTGCTGAGTTCCCTCCTTTGCTGTTGTTCAGTCGCTCAGTCATGTCCAACTCTTTGCGAGGCCATGGGCTGAAGCATGCCAGCCTTCCTTCCCTGTCCTTCACTATCTCCTGGAGCTTGCTCAACTCACGTCCATTGAGTCGGTGATGCCATCCAACCATCTCATCTTCTGTGGTCCCCTTTGCCTCCTGCCCTCCATCTTTCCCAGCATCAGTGTCTTTTCCAGTGAGTTGGCTCTTTGCCTCAGGTGGCCAAAGTGTTGGAACTTCAGTTTTTGCATCAGTCCTTCCAATGAATATTCAGGGTTGCTTTCCTCCTTTATGCCTTCTCAAACTTATTTATCTTTTTCCAAGCCCTTGTTTGGGGAGCAGATTTTCCTGCTGCCCACCCTGGCAGACAAAGCTGTCTACCTTCTGTGGTCTCTTGGGAAAACCACTCCGAGCTCCTGGGACTTTTGGAGCTGGGAGGGCCTTTTTGGCTGCTTCCAGGTTGGAGGCTGCCTCCAGAAAAGAAGCCTGGAGGGTGGGGAATAGGAACCCCAGCTTGGCCCCTTCCTGGCTGTATGAAACCAAAATAGACTCACAGGATGCCTGAAAGTTGGAGGAAGGAAAGGAGAAAGCAACTGCAGAGGTGGGGGAGAAGTTTCCAGAGCTTCGCAGAGCTAGGTGCTGCCATCTTGGTAAGAAAAGGAGCAAAATGTTTGGAAAGGGCCAGACCAGGACTTGTCCTCCAAGTCCTCCTTTCGTGAGTGACCCCTCAGCCCCTACTCTGGTTTTCGTGCTTGGGAAATCCCATGGACCAGGAGACCTGGCGAGCTACAGTCCATGGGGTCACAAGAGTTGGACACCACTTAGCGACTAAACCACCAGCACCACCATCACTACCACCTCAACTGCCACCTTAAAAAGGCAACCAGGAGTATCCAGTCTGTGCAGAGAGGTGGCAGACACCCACTCTTTAGTGACCATAATGATTTTTTTTTAATGGGGACAATTAAAATGATTTGAGAAAGTCAGTGACATTCAAAAAGACCCATGGTTATCTAATCCCTCCAAACAGGTCTTGCATCTCCATGACCTCTGCTGAGCTGAGGTCGAGGTGTTGACCTGGGGCCACGTGGCAGAGGTGGACAAGGGCCCAGCCCTTCTGCCTCCTGACAGCAACCTGTTCCACTGCTGGGCTCACCCCAGTAGTCACGGAAATGAAAGCCAGAAGTTAAGGAGGTAAAGAGCACTGATGCTTGGCGGTGGGGGGGAAGCTTTGTCTGAGAAGCAGCCCCGTTTGGAACTTGGAGTCAGAATAGATGCCCCCGGAAGCAAGCACCCTCACCTCCAGGGCTAAAGGGCGGCCCTGTGGCCCACCCCTTTGGGGGCCTTTGATCAGTGAACGGTCTGCCTTTCTTCCCCATCCACAGCAGTCTTCTGGAGGGAGGACTGGACCTCCCTCACCGGGGTCTCTCCTGAAAACAGCTGTGTGAGCCTGGCTCCACCTTTCGGCCCTTGTGGTGGGGTTGAAACCCGAGAGGGTCAGTGACCTCAGTTGGGACCAGATGCTCTCACCTGTCTTTGTACCCATTGTCTTTAATCCCAAAGTAAGATTTTTTTTAAATCCCTAGACACTCCTCTTTTTAAATTTCATTTTATTTTTGACCTTTTATTTTAAAATATGTCAAGCCTGCAGAAAACTCGTGAGGCTGGTAAAGTGGACGTCTGTCTGCCCTTGACCTACATTTACCCGTGGTTAACATTGCCATGTGTGCTTTTAGTCCTCTGCATCCAGACTTATCGTATTATTATTATTATTTATGGAACTGTTCGAGAATAAGTTGCAAACACTGTGATCCTTCATCCTTGAATACTAAGAATAAGGACTCTCACTTTTATAAACACAGTATAATTGCTAAGTTCAGAGAATTTAGCACAGGAACAATACTAATGTGTAATATACAACCCATATTCAAGTTTCACTGATGTTTCAAAAAATGTCCTTTATTGTACTTTTCTGATCCCAAATAAAACCTAGTATTCTTAGTCTCAACAGTTCTTGAAAAGGTGGATCTGGTTGTACGCACACACACACACACACACACACCACAGATATACACATACCACACACATACACACATACAACCCCCACCACAGAAAGACACACACCACACCACACACACACACCCATACCACAGACAGACCACACCACACACACACTACAGACATACACATACCACACACACACACACACCCCACACCACAGAAAGCCATACACACACCACACACACACCCATACCACAGACAGACAGACCACACCACACACACACACCCATACCACAGACAGACAGACCACACCACACACACACTACAGACATACACATACCACACACACACACACACCACAGACAGACAGACCACACCACACACACACTACAGACATACACATACCATATACACACACCACACACACCTCCCACACCCCCCACACTACACACACACACACACACACACACACACACTACAGACATAAACATGCTATACTACACACACACCAGACATATCCATACCACACCACTTACACACACACACCACACACCCCCACACAACAGACACACATACCACACCACACATATGCACACTCCACTCTTGCACACCACTCTCCCCACAGATTGAAGCTTCATTACCAAGCATGTTCCCTGCAAGAGGATCGTAATGTATTTACTCCTTTATTTTTGCGGACAAGCTGCCTCCCCCCATCCTGGGGTCTTCTCATCAGGCTCATTCCTCCAACTGTTGATGCAAAGGGTTCAGGGGCCTGTCCAGCTTCACTCACTGGGCTTGTGGGCCAGGGCAGAGGTGCCAGGTCAGCTGTGGGGCACCCAGCTCTCCCTGAAAGGATGAGGTGCGCTCATCAGGGGGCAGCGGTGAGCCTTTGCTTTCGACCCACCACCATCTATCTGCTCAGGGAAATGGAAAACGCAGCACTCAGAAGGACTTGGATTACACTTCCTCTACATTTGCCAGAGAAGAAAACTGGTATCCACGGACATGAAGTGACTTGGCCAAGGTCATTTCGCCAGTAGATGGAACGGGGTTCAAACTGCTGCATTTTCAGGCCATCCAACTGTCTTCAGTTCAGTTCAGTTCAGTTCAGTTGCTCAGTCGTGTCTGACTCTTTGCGACCCCATGGATCGCAGCACGCCAGGCCTCCCTGTCCATCACCAACTCCCAGAGTTTACTCAAACTCATGTCCATCGAGTCAGTGATACCATCCAACCATCTCATCCTCTGTCGTCCACTTCTCCTCCTGCCTCCAATCCCTCCCAGCATTAGGGTCTTTTCCAATGAGTAAACTCTTCGCATGAGGTGGCCAAAGTATTGGAGTTCCAACTTCAACATCTGTTCTTCCAATGAATATTCAGGACTGATCTCTTTTAGGATGAACTGGTTGGATCTCCTTGCAGTCCAAGGGACTCTCAAGAGCCTTCTCCAACACCACAGTTCAAAAGCATCAATTCTTTGGCCCTCAGATTTCCTCACAGTCCAACTCTCACCATCCATACATGACCACTGGAAAAACCATAGCCTTGACTAGATGGACCTTTGTTGGCAAAACTAATGTCTCTGCTTTTTAATATGCTATATAGGTTGGTCCAACTGTCTTACAGACACCCAAGTCTGGGGAGCAAGGGACATAGGGACAGAAGAGAGAACACATTCCCTGGAGAGAATGAGAAGCATGGCCTGTGAACATGCTTCTGGAAAATTGAAGAGGCAGACCTTTGGGTGTGCTGTAGCCCCGAGGACATGTAACATCCAGAAGACTAAGGCCAAGCTCATCTCCTGCAAGGGGGCAAGTCCACAGTGAGATGGCCCCCAGGGCTAGGTGGTGAGGGTTCCCCAGGGCTCAAGGGTGAGGTGGTCCCCAGGGCTTGCTGTTCTCAGTGGCCTCCAACAGGTGACGGGCAGGAGGCTGCTCATGCCCTGGGTCTGTCCCAGCTCTAACAGCTCTTGGTCTGGATGTTCCTTTTTCCTTGGCTTCCACTCTGGGACTGGAGTCCGCTGGGAGGAATTTGCTATCATCTGCTTTTCTTGCTTTGGAACTCACTAAGGGATGCAGACAGGAGACACATGCTCAGTGTGAACGAGAAATTGCAGCTAAAACCATCATTCCTCTAGCGACCACCAGTTGGGTTTTACAGGATGAAATGATTAGATGGAAAGTCATAAGCTAACAAAATAGGAGCTTCTGCCAAGAGCTCTGCTGCAGGTTTGGGGGTTGGAATCAGTGGCCTGATTTATGGGGATCACATCCACTGGGAACTCGGAACCATGAGCCAGAGTTGCGGGGCTTCGTTCCTCCTGAAGACAGCCCAGAGTGGAGACCGGCCAGATCACATCTGTTTTGCACATTAGGAGAGACACACGGAAAACAAGCCATTGTATTCCTGCCGCTCTCATGGCTCCCGATGGCCCACGCCAAGCCATGGTGGCCAAGAGCTAACATGCAGTGGATGGAACCTGGCCTTCCTTGGAAAAATCTTTTCCTTCCTCAAAACTACTAAAACACCATATTCAGAATCCCATGACTGTGGAGAAGGAAGTTTAGGCCTAAACGATCAGCTTTCTCTTTTCTTCAGGGTATACCTTCTGATTTTATTAACAACCACAAACGTCATGAACTGACTATTAACATTTATTGAGTTTACTGTGTGCCAGACACTGTTCTGCATGCTTTTCCTATTGTTTTCTTTAATGCTCAGTACAGTCCTGTGAGATAGATTCCATTCTATAGATAAGAAAACCAAGACCCAGAGAAGGTGAAAATTTGGATAAAGTCACACAGTAATGAAGTGGCAAAATCAAGACTCCAGCCTAGATAGTCTGATGCTAGCCTGTACGTCCTTAACCACTATCCTTCATTTTTCTTAACAAATTTGTCGTCTGGTTTCAGATTGGTGTGTATTTGCTATCAATCAAATATGTCCTCTCAAAATTCGTGTTGAAGCCTAATACCCAATGTGATAGAGGTGGACCCTTAAGGAGATCATAATGGTAAAGCACTCATGAATGGGCCTAGTCCTTATGAAGAGACCCCAGTAACTTAAATGACCATTGAGAGATGAATGGATAAAGATGTGGTATATATACATAGTGGAATATTACTCAGCCATAAAAAGAGTGAAATAATGCCATTTGCAGCCACATAAATGGACTTAGAGATTGTCATACTAAGTGAAGTAAGTCAGAGAAAGACAAATATCATATGATATTGCCTTCATGTGGACTCTTAAAAACAAACAAATGAAGTCATTGGTTTTTCGATTCTTGTTAGATTGTATTAGATAATGCTTCAGAAATGTATCATCAAATTATATAGCTATCAATAATGCTTTTTCAAGATTTCTGAGTACTTCCTTAGCAGTCCAGTGGTTAAGACAGGTTTAATCCCTGTGTGTGGTGCAGTCAAAAAAAAAAAAAAAAGAAAGAAAGAAAACCTTAAAATTTCTGGTATTTTTAGCATTGGATTTTAATAATTTAATTCCTTTTTAAAAATTTTTTGCTAATTTGAAATGTACAAAATGCCATTTCATAGTTGAATTGTATGAAGCTGAACATTTTTCTTTCATATCGTATAGACAAACTAATTAGGCTGGGTTGAGATACAGTCACTACCTCTCAGAAAGCTTAGTGACTTATAACCACAGAGGTTCATTTCTTGTGCATGCCACATTGTCATTGTGGGTTGACCAGCTGATGTTTCTCCTCATGTCCTCACTGTAGGATCCAGGCTGCTGAAGCCACCACTCTCTGAAATGCTGCTGGTGATGAGAAAGTGAGAGAGTGTCAGATCATGTGTAGGTCATTAAAGGCTTTGGGCTGCAGTTACACGTATCACTTCTCCCATTGACCAAAGTGAGTTCCCTGGTCACACCCTACTTCACTGGCAAGGAACCTACAGCCCTATCACGGTCCCAAGAGGAGATCCAGGAAAAACTAGAAGGCAGAACTAATGACAACCACATCTTGGTTTACTATTTCTTTTTCCTCTGTAAATGGACCGTCTATTCTTGGATTACCTTGTGGTAGGCAATGATTCTGGGAGAAGAAAAAGAAACGTAATGTTCTTTATTTTAGGCTCTCCTCTGAGAACATTAGACTCTGGTGTCTGTGTGCCATGGAACTCTGCTGTGGACATCTCCCCTTCTACCAGCTCATGGTTGGGCTTAACCTGGGAATATTTTTTATTTTGTCTTCACTTTTCTTTTTTGCTAAATCAGAATGTCAACCCGGAGAAGTATCCAGTCATCCTTTCCTCATTCTCAACAACGGGACACTGTTCACTGAGATTTTGCCTGTAGCTTTGAGACTAATTGGTTTCAAGCCCAGGGAGTGTCTTTAAGGGACTGTTTCGGTAGTCACTACAGGATAGTGAGTTACTTGTTCCCCTTCAAAGGCCAGTCAGTTTGGTTTCATTTCTGTTTAACTGGTGCTTCCTTTGATGTTACTTGTGTAAGAGTGTTATTAAAAATGGTCAAAGTATATTCATACTCCATTCTAAGTACTGTATGATCTATGTTTCATGATCTGACCAAGAGTGTATGTTTTAGGTAAACACACATAGAATTTTCCTTTCAGTATAAATCATATAACTTTAATGAGTTGACTCTTGTCCTTCTCATCTGATCTAAGAGTTCATGCATAAACTAATTAAAAAAGAAGCAGTTTGATTAGACAGAGATGTGATTTTCATCCAGGAGAGCACTTTTAGAAAAACTATGTTGTTCAGCTGAGATCCCTATGCACTGTTGGAACACTCCTATTTGTAAAAGGAAGACTTCCTATGGAAAGAGGCATAGTCTCTGTGGTCAGAGAATTATGGCAGTGGGGACTGATGAGAGGCACATGTGTCTGGAGACTGCACAGACACCAGCTACCAACAAAGCCAAGAAAAGCTACTCCGTTATGTCGTTGGCTGTCCCTGGTCTTGAGGGGACAGGTCCTGTGGCATATCTTGCAGTTGAATGCTGGGTGATGGCCAGACATGGGAGCAATTCTGCTTTGGTTTGCCCTGAGGGTGAGCTGGGAACCTCATTCAAAAAGAATCAGTGCCATTCCCTTGCCATCTCATCTAGCAACACGGTTCTTAGCCCTTGTTGTTATGGCGGTTGTTCAGTCGCTCAGCTGTGTCCGACTCTCTGCGACTCCATGAACTGCAGTACACCAGACCTCCCTGTCCTTCACCATCTCCCGGAGCTTGCTCAAACTCATGTCCACTGAGTCAGTGATGACATCCAACCATCTCATCCTCTGTCTTCCCCTTCTCCTCCTGCCTTCAATCTTTCCCAGCATCAGGGTCTTTTCTAATAAGTCAGTTCTTCCCTTCAGGTGGCCAAAGGAGTTTCAGCTTCAGCATCAGTCCTTCCAATGAATATTCAGGACGGATTTCCTTTAGGATGAACTGGTTTGATTTCCTTGCAGTCCAAGGAACTCTCAAGAGTCTTCTCCAACACCACAGTTCAAAAGCATCTTAGCCCTGGTCGCACATTAAAATCACCAGGGAAAGGACTTCCCTGGCAGTCCAGTGGTTAAGACTGCAGGATGCACATGTTCCATCCCTGGTTAGGGAATTAAGATTCTAGATGCTGCATGGTGCAGCCAAAGAAAAAAGAAAAAATAAGTCACCAGAGAAGCTTTGAAAAATATTGATATCCAGGCTCCACCCCCTAGAAATTCTTATTCAGTTAGTGTAGGGTGGAGCCTGGGATTCTGTACTTTTTCCAGTGTGCGAGGTTGAAATCCAACAAAGCACAGATGCTTCACAACCCTGCTGTGTCCAGTGAATGAAAATAACTCTTCCCCATCAAATGTCCACCAAGCACATTGAGAGTATTTGTTTTTTCACGTGGAGGAGAACCCTTTCTTCTAAGTTTTATGTAGTGGCTTGAGTGGTGCCCCCTCCCTCACCCCAGATATATCCTTGCCCCAGATCCTTTGAATGTGACCTTATCTGGCAAAAGGATCTTTGTGGGTACAATTAAGTAAATGTAGGCAGCTTGAGATGAGGTCATCCAGAGTTGTCTAGATGGGGTTTATATCCAGAAACAATTGCTCTTGTAAGAGACAGAAGAGGAGTCACAGACACAGAGATGAGGGCGCAGCAAGGCGTGGATGGAGACGGTGATGGGCTTGATGCTGCCCCCGCCTGGGAAGGCCTGCAGTCACCAGAAGCTGGAAGAGGCAGGAAGGAGTCTTCCCTGGAGCCCCTGGAGGGAACACAGCCCTCTGACACCTTGAGGTCAGACTTCTGCCCCCATCCCCAAGCCATGAGAAAAGAAAATTCTGTTGTTTTAGGTCACCGAGTTTGTGGTCATTTGTTACAGCAGCCACAGGAAACTGAATACATCCTACTTCCTTTTTCTCTCCTTGACCCTTTCTTTGGCTCTTTCCCAGATGTCTCGCGACTGTTTTTCCAGAAGGAAGTTGGCATAATCTCTGATTTCTCCATATTCTCTCATGACTGTTGCCTCCTGGGACCCCAACTTGTTCCATCCACTGCTACAGCCTGAGGCCAACCCGTGGCTGTGGGCCCTATTTAAGACCCTGGTGGTTTTCTCGCCCATTGTGATGATTCTTCTTTGGAGGGGGCACTTTTTTCCCCTCCACCTGTTGACACCTCTGCCTGAGCTCCTGGGTGATATCTTCTTTCCTTGCTTTCCCTGAGGTCTTTGTAGCACTGGGTTGATGCTTTGGGCTGCAGACAGAGATGAGGCAGCAGAGAGAGGGATGGAGACAGGGAGAACTCTATGGTGTGAGGCTGGGGCCTGGACAAATCTTATGGGCCAGATGGACAATTTGCAGCTTTTTGAAAGGGATTTGTGGCTAAGGATCTTGTGCATTGCCTTAAGGAAAGGTCAAGGGGATGTTGGAATTTCAGAGGCTCAGAATGTTCTGGGTCTTCTTTTATTTTTCTTCTCTCATTGTCTTAGGTAGAAAAGTAGCTTTTCCTTCTTGTAGCTTCTCCTGCTTAAGCTGGCAAAAGGGAGCGGAGTGTTACGAGGCTGTATCTCTAAGTGTTTAGTGACATTGAATGAAGACGTATGTTAATTAACCTCGTATCTTGCCTGGGATGCCTGACTTGGGCCTGGAGACGATGAGGTAGATGAAAAGAGGCTCCTCAGCTGGTTCCTGTGACCTGGTACCAAGGATAGTGGAAGAAGGGTACCCCGGGTGGATCCAAGGAACAGAGCCAGGGGATCTAGGACAGAAAAGAAAAAGTCTGTTGAAACTATGGTGGCCAAGAAGAGCTACAGTGGGTCCCAGGACCTCCAGAACTGGTGATGCTGGAGAGAGAACAGACTCTCTGACCCAACTGTTGTTTTTTTCTTTTTTTGTAAGGTTTCTTTCGTTAGAAGGACTGATGTTGAAGCTGAAACTGCCATACTTTGGCCACCTGATGTGAAGAGCTGACTCATTTGAAAAGACCCTGATGTTGGGAAAGATTGAAGGCAGGAGGAGAAGGCGATGACAGAGGATGAGATGGTTGGATGGCATCACCGACTCAGTGGACATCAATTTGGGTAAACTCCGGGAGTTGGTGATGGACAGGGAGGCCTGGCATGCTGTGGTTCATGGGGTCACAAACAGTAGGACATGACTGAGTGACTGAACTGAACTGAACTGAATTTTGTTTTGGATTGGATTGGATTGGATTGGCCAAAAAGTTCAGTTGCATTTTCAGTAAGATGCTATGGAAAAAACCCAAGTGAACTTTCTGATCAACCCAATAATACACATTTTATTTTAGACCAAATCTCATTTTGAGATTTGTAGGATTATTGTAAAGATAATGCAGAGAATTCCTGAATGCCTTAGATCCAGTTTCCCCTATCATTAACATATAGCATTCGTAGGGTACGTTTGTCACGATTCATGAATCAGTATTGATGTGTTATTTTTCACTAAAGTCTACTGCTTTTTCAGATTTCCTCAGTTTTCCCCTATTGCCCCTTTTCTGGATCTCACCCAGATCCCACATGGCATTTAGTCACCGTGTCCCTTTAGGCTCCCCTTGGTTGTGGCAATTTCTCAGATTTTATTTTTTTTTTATGACCTTGACAGTTTTGAGGGAAACAAGTCAGCTGTTTTGTAAAATGTCTCTGAATTGGGGTTTGTCTGAGGTTTCCCTCATGATTGAGCTGCGGCTATACTTTGCCAACAAAGGTCCATCTAGTCAAGGGTATGATTTTTCCAGTAGTCATGTACGGATGTGAGAGTTAGACTGTAAAGAAAGCTGAGCACCAAGGAACTGACGCTTTTGAACGATGGTGTTGGAGAAGACTCTCAAGAGTCCCTTGGACTGCAAGGAGATCCAACCAGTCCATCCTAAAGGAGATCAGTCATGACTGTTCATTGGAAGGACTGATGCTGAAGCTGAAACTCCAATACTTTGGCCACCTGATGCGAAGAACTGACTCATTTTTGTTGAAAAGACTCTGATGCTGGGAAAGATTGAAGGCAGGAGGAGAAGAGGACGATAGAGGATGAGATGGTTGGATGGCATCACTGACTCAATGGACATGAGTTTGAGTAAGCTCCGGGAGTTGGTGATGGACAGGGAGGCCTGGTGTACTACAGTCCATGGGGTTGCAAAAAGTTGGACATGACCAAACAACTGAACTGAACTGAACTGAACTGAACTGAACTGATGGGTTTTGGGGGAGGATGACCATAGATGTAAAGAGCCATTTTCTTCACATCGTATCAAGAGGTTATGCTACCTACACAGACTACCATGTGTAAAACAGTGGGAAGGTGCTGTAAGACACAGATGACTCAGCCCTGTGCCCTGGGATGACCCAGAGGGACGAGATGGGGGAGGGTGGGAGGGAGGCCCAAGAGGAAGGGGACATATGTGCACTTATGGCTGTTTCATGTTGCCGTGTGGCAGAAACCAACACAACACTGTAAAACACTTGTCCCCGGTTTTTAAAAAAATTTAATACCCACACTTTAGGAATGAGGAGTTACACTTCATCTCCTGGAGAGTGTACTCCATTCTACTTAAACTGATTGCAATTTCTGTGCACAGGACATTTGTCAGTTCTCCCCAGTTTATTTATTTATATCATTGTGGGCTGATATATATTTATTTTATACACTGTTATAATCCACTACTACTTTAAAATTTTTGTTGCTAAAAATCCTAACTTTGGCCATTGAGAGCTCCTTCAGCTTGCTCCTGGGTCCCTTTGATACACCCCCATCAATAAGAGTTTTGTGGGGTTTGAGGGACTATATCTGATAGACAGAGTGCCTGATGAACTATGGACAGAGGTTCCTGACATTTTACAGGAGACAGGGAGCAAGACCATCCCCGTGGAAAAGAAATGCAAAAAGCCAAATGGCTGTCTGAGGAGGCCTTACAAATAGCTGTGAAAAGAAGAGAAGTGAAAAGCAAAGGAGAAAACGAAAGATATACCCATTTGAATGCAGAGTTCCAAAGAATAGCAAGGAGAGAAAAGAAAGCCTTCCTCAGCGATCAATGCAAAGAAATAGAGGAAAACAATAGAATGGGAAAGATTAGAGATCTCTTCAAGAAAATTAGAGATACGAAGGGAACATTTCATGCAAAGATGGGCTCAATAAAGGACAGAAATGGTATGGACCTAACAGAAGCAGAAGATATTAAGAAGAGGTGGCAAGAATAGATAGAAGAACTGTACAAAAATGATATTCATGACCCAGATAATCACGATGGTGTGGTCACTCACCTAAAGCCAGACATCCTGGAATATGAAGTCAAGTAGGCCTTAGCATCACTACGAACAAAGCTAGTAGAGGTGATGGAATTCCAGTTGAGCTGTTTCAAGTCCTCAAAGATGATGCTGTGAAAGTGTTGCACTCAATATGTCAGTGAATTTGGAAAACTTCACAGTGGTCACAAGCCTGGAAAAGAGCAGTTTTCATTCCAATCCCAAAGAAAGGCAATCCCAAAGAATGCTCAAACTACTGTACAATCATACTCATCTCACATGCTAGTAAAGTAATGCTCAAAATTCTCCAAGCCAGCCTTCATCAACACGTGAACCATGAACTTTCAGATGTTCAAGCTGGTTTTAGAAAAGGCAGAGGAACCAGAGATCAGATTGCCAACATCTGCTGGATCATCAAAAAAGCAAGAGAGTTCCAGAAAAACATCTATTTCTGCTTTATTGACTATGCCAAAGCCTTTGACTGTGTGGATCACAATAAACTGTGGAAAATTCTGAAAGAGATGGGAATACCAGACCACCTGACCTGCCTCTTGAGAAACCTGTATGCAGGTCAGGAAGCAACAGTTAGAACTGGGCATGGAACAGACTGGTTCCAAATAAGAAAAGGAGTACATCAAGGCTGTATATTGTCACCCTGCTTAGTTAACTTGTATGCAGAGTACATCATGAGAAACGCTGGGCTGGAAGAAGCACAAGCTGGAATCAAGATTGCCAGGAGAAATATCAATAACTTCAGATATGTAGATGACACCACCCTTATGACAGAAAGAGAAGAAGAACTAAAGAGCCTCTTGATGAAAGTGAAAGAGGAGAGTGAAAAAGTTGGCTTCAAGCTCAACATTCAGAAAAGTAAGATCATGGCATCCTGTCCCATCACTTCATGGCAAATAGATGGGGAAACAGTGTAAACAGTGACAGACTTTATTTTTTGGGGCTCCAAAATCACTGCAGATGGTGATTACAGCCATGAAATTAAAAGATGCTTACTCCTTGGAAGGAAAGTTATGACCAACCTAGAGAGCATGTTAAAAAGCAGAGACATTACTTTGTCAACAAAGGTCCGTCTAGTCAAGGCTATGGTTTTTCCAGTAGTCATGTATGGATGTGAGAGTCGGACTATAAAGCAAGCTGAGTGCCAAAAATTGATGCTTTTGAACTGTGGTGTTGGAGAAGACTCTTGAGAGTCCCTTGGACTGCAAGGAGATACAACAAGTCCATTCTAAAGATCAGCCCTGGGTGTTCATTGGGAGGACTGATGCTGAAGCTGAAACTCCAATACTTTGGCCACCTGATGCAAAAAACTGGCTTATTATAAAAGACCCTGATGCTGGGAGGGATTGGGGGCAGGAGGAGAAGGGGATGACAGAGGATGAGATGGCTGGATGGCATCACCGACTCGATGAACATGAGTTTGAGTAAACTCTGGGAGTTGGTGATGGACAGGGAGGCCTGGCGTGCTGTGATTCATGGGGTTGCAAATAGTCGGACATGGCTGAGCGACTGAACTGAACTGAACTGAGCACTTCCTTACTTTCTGGCTCTACAAGATGCTTCAAGATCACCTTGTATATTTCCTACCACAGTCCTAAAATTAGTCATTTCTCCAAGGAGCCATGGCTCTTTTATTGGAGAATGCTTTTATAAACGAAGATCTGGATGGTTACTGCTTCTAGGTCTTCCCAGCTCACATAGTAAGTAGATGTATGTATGTATACTAACGTGTGTATATACACATATCTATAAATGTTTCTACATGTAACCGTCAGTATCTACACTAAGCTAAATACAACCCATTACTTCACAGACTGAGCTTCCCAGGTGGTGCTAGAGGTAAAGAATCCATCTGCCAGTGCAAGAGATGTAAGAAATGTGGTTTTTACCCCTGGGCTGGGGAGATACCCTGGAGGAGAAAATGGCACCCTACTCCAATATTCTTACTTGGGAGATTCCCATGGACCGAAGAGCCTGGCGGGCTATCGTCCACGGGGTCACTAAGAGTCAGACATGACTAAGTGTCTGAGCAGAACAAAAATGTCATAGATTATTCTGGCCTCTTCTCATTTCTTATCTGTAACCTTCCCCTCCAACAGTAAGAAACCTGGCTCTCGCTATTTGTGATCCATTTACTTAACTGTCCAATTCCAGTATACATATATAGAGATTTTAAAGTTGTTAACCTGTATACTCATGAGAAACAACTTTATCATGTAGGGTACCGTGCTGGGACCACTTTCCTTTGGCCCCTAATCTGACAGATGCCACTCATTTCTAAAGTTACTTAGGGTAGCACCTTATTCCCCTGCATTCTGCATTTCACTCTGGGATCTCCTGACCTCCGAAAATGACTTTATTCCAGCTTAAGTAGGAAAATACCAGGGAAGGACTTTTACTGGACCAGCACTTGTGGTTAGAATAATGGGAGACTTTGATCGTCAGGGTCTATGTCAGTCATTCTCACCTGTGCTGAGAGATGGTGTTGGGCTGCTCAGGCTGTTCGTCCATCTAGAAGCACATGATTGACACGGAAGACGAGCAGTTCCACAGAGGACATGGGGGGTGTTGAACAGACAGAAACAACAGATGCTCACAACATTCCACCCCTTAGTCCCAAGTACACATACCAATCCTTCTTCTCATATTTAAAGTTAAAAATATGCCTCCTTCTAACAATATTTGTGCATCTTCTCTTCCCCAGAGAGTCAGCCGAAAGCCCACACAGCTACCATACCCAGCAGCAAGTCCGGGACCCTGGGTGACACGTTCTTCTTTCTTTTAGCTTTCAGCGTGTCTCCTTATGATCAGGCAAATAGCCAGAAGCATTTGGACTTTTAAAAAAGAAGAAAAACGCGGGGTAATACTTAACTCAAGATGTTAATCTTTAATGGAAGAATAGGGAGGGGGATTTTTCTTAGAAAACATTTGTGCATTTTGTAGTCCTCTTCACAAAATACCCCACAGGTGCTCAACTGCTCTGTTCCTGGGTTAGTCTGGTCCTGTGGAAAAGGCAAACAAGGGAAGATATGGATTTTTTGGGGGGACATTTGTTCTTATTCCCAGCATTGCTTAATGTGTGTTCTTATTTCATCTGCCTACAGGGTTCATTTCTCAGTGCTAATTGAAATTCAAATAAGTATCTTTTATTTTCTCACGACAGTTTAATTTAGTAATCACTTTGTGTCTGTCAACAATTTTATGTGTGTTCTTCTTTAACTCCCTTAATCACAGCTGAATTTCAAAGGATTGTAATTAAATTGCATCAAATTGTTTACTTTGAAAACCTCTTAAAAATGTCAATGGACTGGAAATAAATTCTACTAATTGGTACAGAGTGCCTGCAAAGGCAGACTGAGATGTAACATGTGACCATTGCTGATATGATGAGACCAGAGCTGACATTAATGAAAGAACTGTAACAATTTCCCATCTGCTTGATCATCTGATGCTTCTTAGCATATTGCAAAGTAGTGCAGAAGAAGGCAGCTATTATCAGGTCATGAAAGGTGACAATGCTGTATTTCCAAGCAGCAGTTCTCAGTGGTTGGGTATCCCTTTCATTCTTTTAGAGATTCTGGTCTGCATCACACATGCACATACACACAATCTCTGAGTTCCCCAAGTGGTAGAATATTTTAAAATATTTCTATTCAAAAAATTAATGTTTTTAATATAAAAATCCAAGTTTAATATAATTGTCTCACTTACAAGATGATTATAGGATTTATAAAAAGTATAACTTCAGAGACATTACAGGTTGTTGACCAATAAGGACAAAAGTTAAAAATCAGATTGATAAACATTGTCTTCTCTCAAGTTTATCAATTTATTACCACTACAATACATGTAATCTCATTTGGATATAATGTCAAAAGTTTCCATTGAAGTCCCTTTATGTATGTGAGATCCTGACTTCTCCACCCTCTGACTTCCTGGTCTCCCTGAGATAGATAAGCTTTCAGGTTTCAACAAAAATATCTTCAGTAATTCCTTATTCCTTAGGCTTTCCCCTATCATACTCCATAGTTTTGTTACCACCTGCCCATTGTCCTTCATTTTTCATCACCTGTCTTCCCCCTACTCCTATTCCCTTATTTTTCTGGAAAACCACCTCCCAACTGCTTTTGAAAGCAGTTGCTGAGGGCTGTGACCCTGTCTTGTTCATGATGTAGATCATGGGAGGATATAATCTTTCCATCACCCAAAATGAATGTCTACTTACTCAAATTCTATCCATTTTTCAAGACCCAGCATTCAAGCTGTAATTCAAGACCCATCATTCAAGATACCACTTCTGAGAAGATTTCTCTGATTCCTTCATCTGGAACTAACTTGCACCTCCAGGCTCCAAGCAGAGTGATAACTCCTTCTATTATAGTACTTTATACACACATGTCCTCTGTTGACTATCTGTACTTATTTATCTTTGAGAACATGGGGAACAGAGAGAGGAACTTGGAGAAAAGATCACCAACTGATTTGATATGTACCACTTATTTTCTGCTTCTCCTTTCATAAATGACAAATAACAAATGACATTTTCCTACCAAAGTTCTCTCTTCAACATGTGTTCTGGAACCCATGGACTCTCTTTTTCTTTGCTTCCTCTCTCTTCTCTTACAACAATCTCTTCATAGTTATGATCATTGTCATCAGCACTCAATCATGTCCTTGTATTTCTCTTCTTAAAAAACAGTCCCTGTTGGTGCCACATCTTTTTTTAATCACCATCAAGTTCTCTCTGCTCCCTTTTACAGCAAAACATCTGTAGATGTCCATGGTAGCTCTTGCTACTTCTTCATCTTTTATTTCTTATGCATATAACCCCACTACTTCACCGTGGTTGTTCCTAGCAAAGTCATCAGATTGATCTCCATGTTGTCAAATCCTATGGTTATTTTTCTGTCTATATTTATTTAAGCTTTCAGAGGCATTTAACACAGTTGATTACTCCATGTTAACTTTAATGACACCATGTTCATCAAATTTTATTCCTACCTTTTTTTCACCAGAGGTAGAGGCAAATAAATCATAAAATATTCTCAATTAATCCAAAGAAAGTAAAAGAAGGAAAAGGAGATTAAAGGACAGATGGGACAAATAGAAGACAAATTCAAAGATGGTAAGTGAAAATTCTCCCAGATGGATAGCTAAATTAAGTATACATAGTCTACACACCCTGATTAAAAGACAAGGAATGTCACTGGATAAAAATGTAAGACCACACCATTCAAGTAACTCTCTTTATATATAAAAAAACATAGATAGGTTAAAAGTAAAAGGGTAGATAAAGACATACTATGCTAACATCAATGCAGTGTAAGCTTAACCAGCTATGTTAATATCAGACAAGCCAGACTTTGGAATGTGGAGCATTGCTAGGGATAAAAAGAGAGAGTTCATAATAATAAAATAATCAATTTTTCAAGAAGACACAATTCTAAACATACATTTATCAATAACCAAGTTTCAAAATGTATGAAGTAAAAATACACAACTAAGAGGAGAGACAGACAAATCCCAGTTGCAGTTTAAGACATCAACACTCCTTTCTTGATAATTGATAGAAGAACATCAATAAGCATATGCAAGACTTGAATATACATCAATAATATGATATAAGTAAAAACTCCCATGACAGCAGCAGACTACTTACTTTTTGTCTGCATACAGAACATTCATTTATATAGATTGTATGCTGGATCATAAAATAATTCTCAATGATTGAAAAAAATGAAATCAAATGGAAAGTGTTCTCTGATGGTAATGGAATTAAATTAGAAACTTGTGAAAGAGATCACCCACGAGGAACAAGCAGAGAGAGAAGAGAAATGGTCCAAGGTTAAAACTTTGGGGAATACACACCAGAGTAGCTCTTGAAGAAGGCCAGTAAGTAAAAGATCAGAGAATAATAAGGAAAACCAAGAAAGAGACATCACAGAGGGGGCCAAGGGGGCAAAGAATTCCAAGGAACAACCATGTAAATTATAGAAGTGTCCAATAAAATGAAGATTGAAACAAATTTATTGGATACCCGGAGATAAAAGGTGGTCACGACTGACTGACTGAAATGATACTGATACTGAATTTGCTGTTGTTTTCATGATAAAGGAGATTTGAACCTGTCTGACAACTGAAGATTAAGAGCCAGTAGTAAAAAGATAAGAAATGGGGTTACGACTGTAAGTAGTAGATTCATCTTGAACACACAGATGAGAGCTAACAGTGTCAGGATGAGTGGGTTGCTGTTCAGTCGCTCAGTCATGCCCGATTCTTTGTGACCCCATGGACTGCAGCTCGCCAGGCTTCCCTGTCCTTTACCATCTCGTGGAGCTTGCTCAAACTCATGTTCATTGAGCCAGTGATGCCATCCAACCATCTTATCCCCTGTCATCCCCTTCTTTCTCCTCCTGCCTTCAATCTTTCCCAGCATCAGGGTCTTTTCAAATGAGTCAGCTCTTCACATCAGGTGGCCAAAGTATTGGAGCTTCAGCTTCAGCATCAGTGCTTCCAGTGAATATGCAGGACTGATCTCCCTTAGGATTGGCTGGTTTGATCACCTTGCAGTCCAAGGGACTCTCAAGAGTTTTCTCCAACACCACAGTTCAAAAGCATCAATTCTTCAGTGCTCAGCCTTTTTACGGTCCAACTCTCATATCTCATACATGACTACTGGAAAAATCATAGCTTTGACTAGACAGGCCTCTGTTGGCAAAGCAATATCTCTGCTTTTTAATATGCTATCTAGGTTGGTCATAGCTTTTCTTCCAAAGAGCAAGTATCTTTTAATTTCATGGCTGCAGTCACAGTCTGCTGTGATTTTGGAGCCCAAGAAAATAGTCTCTCACTCTTTCCACTGTTTCCCCATCTATTTGCCATGAAGTGATGGGACCCGATGCCATGATCTTAGTTTTTTGAATGTTGAATTTTAAGCCAGATTTTTCACTCTCCTCTTTCACCTTCATCAAGGGGCTCTTTAGCTCTTCTTCACTTCCTGCCATAAGGGTGGTGTCATCTGCATAACTATCATAAGAGTGAGTGTAAATGTTGATAAATTTGTAGGTCAGGCCGGAAATTGTTACAATAAAGCACCACCACAGAATCAACTTGTATCCTCAGGCCAATGTTTCTCAAACGTTTTCCCTAGCCCTAACTCTTGAACTCAAAATTCAATTCCAAGTGTCCTCTGGTCATGTCCACTTAGATATACCATCACTTTACACGTATGAAAACAAATTTGATTTCTCTCTGATAGGTCCCCCTCTTGTCTCCTCTCTCTTCCTTTGTTTGGCCCAGGCAAGTGGACCCTTGAGTCAGTCTGATGTATAGTATATCCTAACCTTTAGGTCAGGTGAACAGTTCAGTTTCACATGTCAAAAGTGGCAGGACATGGTGTATATGGGGTGGGAGTGGGAGAGGGATGGCAGAGAATGATTATAGAAATGATGAACAACCAGAAGTCTACCAGGCTACACCCCAACAAGTCACCAGTTCACCGAGGTGAGACAGGAGGGAGGATCTAGGGAGAAAGTGAGCAAGATGAAATTTTGCAAGATTAGAGGAGAATGGAAGGTTTGTAGCATGGGAGGGTGGGAAGCAGATCCTATAGAAAGCTCACAGCTGGTGAAATGCTGATACAAACCCTTTCAGTGGTGTGCCTTTGAATCTGAACATGAGCATGAGTGATTAAAAGCACCAGCCTGGTACAGATGGCCCAACTTCACTGATTCTTCCAGATCCCAGCCTTGAAATATGGACTTTCTCTGGATTTTCCCTTCTCTTTTCCTCATCCCCATTCCATGGTGAATCATTCTTGAGTGCTGGATATTCTTCTGCAACATCTTTGCTCTGCAAACCCCCCTCCCAGGCATACATCTTATCTCTCTCTTCCTTTTCCCCTTTCCAACCACTGTCTAGATTCCTTATACCTCTGTTTCTAGTCAGTTCAGAAATATTATATATATGTAAAGTTTTTCTCATAGTTTTCTTGCTCTTGGCAGAGTAAATCTGGCCAGAAGCCAGTAGTAGCAATGTGCATGAAAATGGAAAAAAAAAAATATTATATATATATATATGGAAGAAAAACACAGATCCAACTTTGGAAAAGAACTCCCTTGAAAGTTTAGGTTGATATTCTGGGCCAAGATGTCGATTGCTGTTTATTTGCGCTGAGCCAGACGTGGTGGCTACATGCTGCTTGTCTTTCCAAAGGTCTCACAGGGCATTACAGCCCCCTACAGCCCTGCACAGGCCCCCTGCAGAGTAGATTTAATTAGGGTAAATGATACTAATGTTTTGGCCTGGAGACCGCCACGGTCCACTTGCTGGACTGTGAGCCTGGGAGTCACTCATGCTGGGCTATGACTCCGCTCTCTGCCCCTCCCCCAGGTAACTTTGAATTTTGTAAATGACTGGACGTGCAAGCCCTCAGGAAAGTGCGCCCTTTCTTCATTCATCTCGACCACCTGGGATTCACCTGTGGTTTTGGGACCAAAGTATTAATAGCCCTCTAAATATAGCTCATAAGCTGGTCATCACTTCTGTGTTTGACATCACCATTTTCAAGGACAAAGCCTCCATTTTGTGGTAGACCTTGCTGCTTTAGACATAGAAGAGTCTGGCAATAGGATCTTGTCAAAATTCAATTCAGATGTGTGGCCACATTTATTCCAGCCTTGGCCCAGGGGCAGCAGCGTCTGTTCCACATAGTTGAGCTACCAGTAGTGTCAGCCAACAACTATTTTAACATTTCTGCTCGCAGAATCAAACTGTTCAAGCATCCTCACATTCAAGAAACATAAGAACCCATTGGAACATTTATTGATCATGGCTCTTCCTGGGTCTGGGGGCTTCCCAGGTGGCTCAGTGGTGAAGAACCTGCCTTCCAGTGCAGGAGACATCTGAAAGACATGGATTAGATTCCTGGGTTGGGAAGATCCCCTGAAGGAGGGCACTGCAACCCATCCAGTATTCTTGCCCAGAGAATCCCAAGGGCAGAGGAGCCTGGCAGTCTACAGTCCATGGGGTGGAAAGAGTCAGACATGACTGAGTGACTCAGCACACACACTCCTGGGCCCTCATGTAAAGGGGCAGGGGTCCCCACCGTGTGAGGAGGAGAAAGAGCTGTGACATGGGGACTGGGTGGCAAGTCACTAAGGCCCGTGACTGTAGCCTGCCAGGCTCCTCTGCCCACGGAATTCTCCAGGCAAGATAACTGGAGTGGGTTGCACTTTCCTTCTCCAATGAGGCCCATGAGAGGCAGGGGGAAAGCTGTGACTAGGCCTGCCACCTAGCCCTGCCTAGGGAAGCTACAACCTCCCCTCTCCCCCCAAGAGAGCTGGTAGGGAGAGTGCATGGAAGGCAGCTTAGAGGCCTCCCAGGGAAAGTCATGGTTTCATCAAAAGATCCAGATGACTTTTGTTGGGGGGTGCATCCTGGATTAATTTGGGGAGCGGAGGCTGGGGACAGATTATTGTTGACTGCCTGAGGCCTGGATGCATGTAAGGACAAAGAAGAAATGGTTCTGGGTCCTCAGCACCCTCTCTCCTGGGGTTTCCTCCACCAGTGTTTCTTACCAGGAGGTGGACCCACATCCTTTGTTGTTGATCAACTGCTCAGTCATGTCTGACTCTTTGCGACCCCATGGACTGCAGCATGCCAGGCTTCCCTGTCCATCACCATCTCCAGGAGTTTACTCAAACTCATGTCCATTGAGTTGGTGATGCCATCCAGCCATCTCATCCTCTGTTGTCCCCTTCTCCTCCCTCCTTCAATCTTTCCCAGCATCAGGGTCTTTTCCAATAAGTCAACTCTTTGTATCTGGTGGCCAAAGTTTTGGAGCTTCAGCATCAGTACTTCCAATGAATATTCAGGACGGATTTCCTTTAGGAGGGACTGGTTTGATCTTCTTGCTGTCCAAGGGATTCTCAAGAGTCTTCTCCAGCACCACCTCCTTTAGGGGGGCATTTGGAAATTCAAGGGAGGCATTTTTAGCTCTTGACCATGTTGTGGGCATTGGCACAAGGGACAGAGCAGGGAGGCAAGGATTTGACCGGGCTCAGGATGGTGACACTCAACAAAAAATGGTCTTGCTGGGATGTCTTCCTATGAGAAACACACATAACTCAAGGTCTTCCCTGGGGACTCCTGTCATATCTGGACAGACTACATTTTGGAGTTTAAGTGCAAAGCCTATGCCTCTCCTTTGCTTGACTGCAGGGTGCTGCTCGTTACAGCACTGGGCTCTGAGAAGCTGAAGAGATGGCTGTACAGCTCAGTCTTTCAGGGGCTGGTGCCCCCTCAGAATTAGCTAGGAATTCTGTGTGCCTATGGAGGTTGTAAAAAGATGTGGGAGCAGAAAGGGCAAGCCCCTAAAGGTGGCAGCGAGACCCCATCTTCATTACCACCATGGCAAAGAATATTTGTAGCAGAAATGACCTTCTCTGAAAGCAGAACCAAGCTCTCTGGCAGGACTCACAATGAGGCTGGGTTTAGACAGATGGATGAGAAACACTTTATTTACTCCACCACCTGCGGACCTCAGAAAAAACAGGTATCCCTAGAGATAGGAGTTCATCCAGCCTGTAGAAGGTTCTGGAAGCTTGCACACAACCAGGTTCTTCCTTCCCAACCCTCTACTGCCCAGCTGTTGGCTGATCAGTGTCTTCTCTTGAACCAGTCAATCATATTTTGACAATACCTCAAGCCAAATGTGGGTTTTCCTGGTGGCTCAGTTGGTAAAGAACCTGCCTGCAATATGGGAGACCTGGGTTTGATCTCTGGGTTGGGAAGATCCCCTAGAGTAGGAAATGGCCGCCCACTCCAGTATTCTTGTCTGGAGAATTCCATGGACATAGGATCTTGGCGGGCTACAGTCCATGGGGTCCCTAGAAGTTGGACACAACTAAGTTGGACTTAGCAAGCCAAGTTTAGAAAGAGGAAGATGAAAGTCTGGCTCCCTTGTCCGAGTGTGCTTCTTCTCTTTCCCTCCCTAAAGGTAAGAGCAGAGCCTGCCAATGGTTTGCTAATTGTCTCCAAGTGAAAAGGTTGTTGAACTCAGAAGAGATTTTATACTCCCAGGGGCACGACGCCCGTCATTTCACAATGGAGAATTATTTTGCGGTATTTATTTTATGATTCCTGACCCTTGTTCTAAATCTTGCTGGTGTGTTTTCATTTAAAATGTATTAACTGAAACTTGGCACTGTAACTTGGCTCCATTAAGCTCTACAACAGCTTAATCCAGATTTTATTATACTGGGACTTGAGTATATGAACTGTAATATGGGAGGGAGCTTGAGGATAAATAAAGTAATTTCGATACTTACTATGCATTTAACTCTTTGGGTGCCCTCTTGGCAATCAACCAGTTTGTGGTTGGATTTCAATGTTTTCATGGTGTTGCCATAGGGACTGTTAAGCCTTTCTTAGACTGGGGCTCTGGAGGCCTCCAGGTAAACTGTAGATTCAGTGGAGTGTTTTGGGTTGTGTGTTTGTCCTTTGTTAGGCCAGGCTAGTGGACGTAGAGCCCTGACAGGCAGCAGCTAGCAGCTTCCATCTCCTTTCTGAGCTTCAGGTTGGCCACACCTCCCCCTCCTTATCAGCTCGACGTGGAGCTCTCATGGCCTCCTTGACCTCAGCACTTCCAAAGCAGCCTCCTGACCTTCTCCTTGAACCTCCTCCTCTACTGTATTCCCCTTTTGGAAACGGAGCCACTGTATGCTTCCTTGCCAGGCAACTCTCCTTGGTCACAGTGTGTTGACTCTGCCTTCTGAGTACCTCCGCAATCTCTGTATCTCCCTCCATCTCCACTCCCCCATCCCAGGTCCAGCACCAAGAGTTCTTACCTGGAGAACCCACTAGCTTCCCACCTAGGACTATTTGTGTCCGCCTGCGGCCTTCTCTCTGGCAGCCAGAATGATCTTCTCTAAGTAAAAGCCAAATCTCCTTTGGACTCTGTGGGAGAAGGCGAGGGTGGGATGTTTCAAGAGAACGGCATCGAAACATGTATATTATCTAGGGTGAAACAGATCACCAGCCCAGGCTGGATGCATGAGACAAGTGCTCGGACCTGGTGCACTGGGAAGACCCAGAGGGATCGGGCAGAGAGGGAGGTGGGAGGGGGGATCGGGATGGGGAACACACGCAAATCCATGGCTGATTCATGTCAATATATGACAAAACCCACTACAATATTGTAAAGTAATTGGCCTCCAACTAATTAAAAAAAAAACCCTACCCCCAGACCTTCCATAGTTTCCTATTGCTTCAAATTGAAGTCTTTCATTTGTCCTCTAGAGTGGTGTAATCTAGCCCCTGCTTACCTCCAGCCTCCTCACACTCACCCAATTTTCCTGCTCACTGGGCTCTGGCCTCACCAGTCTTTCCCTTAAATCAGCCTCTGGCTGGGGCTTCTTCATCTTTGAGATGATTTCATCAAAGAGGCCTTCCCTGACACCCCTTCTACCTAATTAAAGTCCCCTTTATACTTTCTCATAGCACCTGGCAAGAGAGTGCATGCTTTTATATTTATTGTTGTATTGTAAATTTGAGACCTGTCCCTCCTACTAGACTCTAAGTTACATTAGGGCTAGGGGCTTCCTTCACAGCTCAGTTGGTAAAGAATCCACCTGTGATGCAGAAAACCCCAGCTCGATTCCTGGGTTGGGAAGATCCCCTGCAGAAGGGATAGGCTACCCACTCCAGTATTCTTGGGCTTCCCTTGTGGCTCAGCTGGTAAAGAATCCACCTGCAGTGTGGGAGCCTGGGTTCGATTCCTGGGTTAGGAAGATCCCCTGGAGAAGGTAAAGGCTAACCACTCCAGTATTCTGGCCTGGAGAATTCCATTGACTGTATAGTCCATGGGGTTGCAAAGAGTCGGACAGGACTGAGCGACTTTCACTTCACTTTACATTAGGGTTAGGATTGTTATGTTGTTGTTGTTATTTTAGGATTATTATTATTATTAGGGTTAAGATTAGCATGTTGTTATGTTATTTTAACAACATAAAAAACTTAACTGTAATTTTTATGTTGTTAAAAAGAAGACAACAGGACTGCAGTGGAGTTGTTTATGCAACACTCACATCACCAAATCAAGCCTTAATGGAATTACAGCTTCAGCTTTCCCAGAAATGGAATCTTCAGTCAGTCAGTAAGGAATCAGTGTATAAGCATTCATTAAGCCATCTGCCTAGTAGACCCCTGCCACCCTCTAAAGGAAAGTGACCTGGCAAAAACCTTGCTCCTCTTCCTTTCTGCCTTTCATTTTGCACAGCTCCTCAGAGCTCCTTGAATGTTGACTGATTCATGAATGGATGAATAAAGTCAATAAGGCCTCTGAAACGTACTCTGCTGAATTTGTTTTCCACTCTGTTATGCTCACCACTGTAAACCAAGACCAGTGCCTGAGATGTAGTACATGCTCAATCAATATTGGTGGAGTCCGTAAACCCTGCCTTCAAGGAGTTGATTATTGCCTTCACCAACAAAAACCTACTGAGCCTCTGCTTGTTCACTTTGGATGGGAAAAAACACAAAGACCTGAAAAAAAACTTAATACCATTCAAACACTGTTCAGTAAAGTGGACATCCATAGTTACTGAGTTTATAATCTTCTGAGTAATCATGTAAAGGTCATGGATAGGAGGAAGAGTGATGGATGACCAGGGTACCTTCTCAGCTTGGTCTTTGCATTAGAGTTTCAAGTCTCAGAGAGCTGAGTGCAGGGTCCAGTAGAGAGGAAATTCATAGACAAGGTCTGTGGTTGCTACCAGCTAGGTCATCCCACTGGATCTTGTTCTTGTTGTTGTTTGGTTGCTCAATCATGTCTGACTCTTTGTGACCCCATGGACTGCAGCACGCCAGGCTTCTCTATCCTTCACCATCTCCCAAAGCTTGCTCAAACTCATGTCCGTTGAGTCGGTGATGCCATCCAACCATCTCATCCTCTGTCATCCCCTTCTCCTGCCTTCAATCTTTCCAGCATCAGGGTCTTTTCCAATGAGTCAACTCCTCATATCAGGTGGCCAAAGTATTGGAATTTCAGCTTCAGCATCAGTCCTTCCAATGAATATTCAGAGTTTATTTCCTTTTGGATTGACTGGTTTGATCTCCTTATAGTCCAAGGGACTCTCAAGAGTCTTCTTCAACACCACAGTTCATGTTCTAGTCCTCTTATTAACCTATCACAGTCTACATGTTTGTGAATCCAGGCATTCCACCAGGGCAACCCCAACCACACCCTCTAAGGTGATGTTGGTCTGCTCTTGTCTCTTTCCTCTCTGGATATCTAGAGACCCAGGGTGAGTGAGTTGGTGGCTTCCTCCATGGACCATGCTGCTGTGAGTACAAAGTCTTCTGTCTCAAGTTGACTGTTGGAATTAAGATACTTTAACTTCCTTTTCTAGGAGGTAAAGTAAAATGGACTTAATTGTTCTTAGTTGTGTGTTTACTTGGCTTCACATTTTCATGTGGGCTAGAAAAGGCAGGCTCTTTGCTCCAATGCAACTGGGACACACACAAAGGGCATCCAAAGGTCACATTTTAAGGCCAATCAGTCTGTTTCTCACAAGATCAGATATGATGTCGAGAATTTAGGGTTGGGGGTGGTTGTAAACCCACTAAGGAGGGAAAGTGAAAAGAAAGTAGGCTTTCCTGGTGACTCAGATGTTAAAGAATCTACCTGCAATGCAGGAGACCTAGATTTCGATCCCTGGGTTGGGAAGATCCCCTGAGAAGGAAATGGCAACCCACTCCAGTCTTCTTGCCTGGAGAATCCCATGGACAGAGGAGCCTGGTGGGCTACAGTCCATGGGATTGTGAAGAGTCAGAAATGACTGAGGGGAAAGCAGCTATTCAAAAAAGATATGCAAAGTCTTTTACCACCCTTTCAGTCATGGGCTATTTAGGGTAAAGACTTGACATGCTTGTAAAGAAGCTAGGTACGTCCCTAGGGGCTAAAGCTCTGGACTTCATCCACCTAAAGCCCACCTCGGAAAACAGAAGTGATGTTTACTCAGGCCTGCCCCCAGCAGAGATGTGTCTCTTCACCAGCATCTTGAGCCTCTCTTCGTTCCATTGTGCTTCTGAAAATGGAGAGGGAATTTTCTCAAGAGGTCTCCTACTTTAGTTCTTTAACTTCAAAAAGAAGTAACCCTCTGTAGGAGAAAGGAGGCCTAAACAACCTCTATTTGCTTTCTCTAGAACAGTGCTCCTTCTGCTTTTGTGTGCATGAGGAGCCCCAGGAAGCTTGTTAAAATAGAGATGGCTATGCCCACACCCAGAGATTCTTTAATAGGTCTTGGTTAGGACCTATTTTTTTTTTCCATTTATTTTTATTAGTTGGAGGCTAATTACTTTACATCATTACAGTAGTTTTTGTCATACATTGAAATGAATTAGCCATGGATTTACATGTATTCCCCATCCCGGTCCCCCCTCCCACCTCCCTCTCCACCCGATCCCTCTGGGTCTTCCCAGTGCACCAGGCCCGATCACTTGTCTCATGCACCCAACCTGGGCTGGTGATCTGTTTCACCCTAGATAATATACACGTTTTGATGCTGTTCTCTTGAAACATTCCCACCCTAGCCTTCTCCCAGAGTCCACAAGTCTGTTCTACACATCTGAGTCTCTTTTTCTGTTTTGCATATTAGGTCTTGGTTAGGAACTAAATATTTGCCTTTCTAACAAGTTCCCAGATGATACCAGATGCTATTGGTTTGGGGACCACACTGTAAGAACCACAGCTCTAGAATGAAAGAAGTATGAATATTAGTGATTAGTTGCATAAGCTTTTGTTTTAATGCTAAAAAGCGAAGGCCCAAAACAAGAACTGTAGTATGAGACTGTGTTAAAAATTAAAAAAAAAAAAAAAGAGTTAAGAATAATAAGCACCTTGTACACTTGGATCCTAAGAGCTTAGTGACCTTGCCCAAGGTCACACAGCTGGTAAACAGCAGAGCTGATGAGGAAGAATCCAGGCCAATCTGGGCTGGACCCAAGCTCCTAACTCCCACCCTGTATCCTGCCTCCCCAGGCCAACATCTACACAGATCCAAGGCCCTCAGTGTTTCAGGTTTATGGCAGTCAATGTTTTAGGTTGTGATTTCTCCTATATTTCTCTTCTTTTCTAACTACTCCTCATCTCCTACATCCTCCTACCCTCTTGCAGGCTAATATGAAAATGAAAAGTAGTCACTTTCTATTCTTGAGGATGTTTTAATCTCTTGGCTGTCTGCCCCACCTCCCTTGCCCTTCACTATGGTATCTGGAGACATCACGGGCAGTATGATCCTGTGAGTTGGGAGGTCTTGACACCAAGGTTGAGAAATTAAAGGCTTTCAGAGCTTCACAACTGCTCACCACACGGAAGACAATTCTGTTTCATCTATTGTGCAAACATGTGCCTGAGATGAGGAACATGACCATTTTCATTCCCAGAGACACTGCCCTGGGAGTCTGTGAGCACCATTACTTCCTTTGGGTCCCAGTTCCTACCCAGAAGGGTTTAACTCTGCTTTAGCAAATCTCAGTAAGACAGATCTAGTGCAATAAGTCAATCTCATTTCAGGTGAAGATCATATGGAAAAATATTATCCCATTTTTAAGTCATACAATCTGCTTACATTTAAGTGATTTTCTAAATTGCCTAAAATCCTCTTAGCAATGTAGTCGGCTGTATAAATAGTCAAATATATATGCACCCCCACACACTCATGAAAATTTGAATTCACCGAGAGCAAGCATATCAGAGACAAAGTATTGGGGTTTAAACCACCTGGAATAGTATTCCCTCTTGTAATTTTTGTATTTGTACTAGTGGTCAAATGGTATGTGCTATTTTCCGACCCAAATAACATGAAATGTGATCACATCTGCCAAAGTCACCATTCTGTTTTCAGAGTAGAAGGATGAAAGTTCTTGGTGCCCCCTGCCTCATCATCGATCTGCTACATGTGTTCTGTGAGAGTGTGAAAAACGAGTCTGTCCTTGTGGAGATGCTCTGAGCATTTCCCTAAAAGGAAGCTCCCGCTCTTAGTCTCCTGGCACTGTGGAGTCCATCCAGCCACTTCCTTTCCCGTGAGGTCAAATGGGTAGATTCATGAATGGTACAGATGGAGAAGTAGATTAACTTTAGAACGGATGCTGGCATGGATATTCCTGGGACTGAACCGCTTCCAAGCCAGAAATAATCCTCGTGCTTTCAAATTCGGGAAGTCATCGGATGCAATGTTTCCTCTCCCTGTCAGATGGCTGGATGCCGTACAATGGCCATGGGTGGGGGGTGGAAATGGGGGAAATGCGAGCCACTCAGGTGGCTGCTATGAATAGCTTGAAAAGGAGATACCCTGTGTCAGCAGGATTGCCTCCGAAGCCATCAGAAGAATTTTTGCAGAGCTTGAAACATTGATCATTGATTGGATATCGTGCCTCCAAACAAATGGTCTGTGAAAGTCCACTGGTTTGTTTATTTATTTGACGAATGCTTATGCATGTGTGCTAGGTGGCATGCGACAAACAGAAATAAGACATGAGCCCTACCCTCGTTGATTACTGGGGGAGATGAATTAGGACCCAGGACCCACTCTCATGTGGAGATATGTGCTGTGGGTTCCCTCCCTGACAAAACCTGAACTCCTTCCCCTCAACTCATTTGCCTCACAGAGCGCATTACTACTTGAAATTATTTGCATGTTTGCATTCCATTTCCTTTCACTAGAATACCAACCCCCTGAGAGCAGGGACCTAGATTTGTTCAGCACTCTAACCCCCGTGTCTGGAATTGTGCCCAGAACATAGTAAATGCTCAACAAAGTGTCTCATGAGCAAAACGCTGTGGAACTGCTCAGAAGGGAGGGACTTCAGGGGCAAAGGACGGTGGTGGGGGTCAGAGAGAGGAGGCCTTCCCTAAGAAGGAGGCATCTACCAGTAGCATCGCACTTAGGAGGGTCGTTATTCAGTCTCCAGGTCCTGTCCAACTCCCTGTGACCCCATGGACTGCAGCACGCCAGGCTTCCCTGCCTTTTACTACCTCCTGCAGTTCACTCAAACTCATGTCCATTGAGTCCATGATGCCATCCAATCATCTCATCCTCTGTCGCCCCCTTCTCCTCCTGCCCTCAGTCTTTCCCAATATCAGGGTCATAGAGAAAGGGCAGCAAATGCATCCTTGGCAGAGGGGCAAGGTAAGTACAGGCTCAAGTGTGTGAATTTACTTCAAATGGGAACTTAAGGCCATGAGACCAGGTTTCAAATGTGGTGGGGGAGGGGAAGGAGAGGAAACCACCGGAGGTGTCGGGTCAACTGTGAAAGGGTCTAGGGCCAAGTGAAAAGGCAGGACAACTCATCAAGTTGTTGAAGGATGATGAAATCTTTTCTGTGACTATTGGGGATGTAGAAGTAAACACACTGTGCATGTATGTGTTGTGAGTTCATGCGTGTGTGAGTGTGATCACTGAGCATTTTACACACAGTCAATAGCCAACAAAATTAGTTTCCCTGTTTAGCATGTCAAGAATTTTATCCTACTCTTATTAAAGCGGGTTTCCCTGGTGGCTCAGATGGTAAGGAATCTGCCTGCAATGTGGGAGACCCAGGTTCGATCCCTGAGTCAGGAAGTCCCCTGGAGGAGGAAATGACATCCCACTCCAGTATTCCTGCCTGGAGAATCCCATGGACAGAGGAGCCTGGAGGTCTACAGTCCATGGGGTCGCAAAGAGTTGGACATGACTGAGCGACTAATTCTATCCTTATTAAAGTATCTCCAAGGTATTTAACAAGGGGAGGAGAAAGTTGTGTGTTTTGGAAAGCTCCAGAAAAAGTGTGAAACATGGATCAGGCATGAACCTGGAATAGGGAGGGCATGTCAGAGACTGTGGAAGTCCTAGGTGATAATGACCAAATATTATTGCCTGGAGAATCCCATGGACAGAGGAGGCTGGCCAGCTACAGTTCCTGTAGTCCCAGAGTCAGACATGATGGAGCGACTAACACACACGCAGGAGAGAGGGGAAGTTTCCATTCAGGGACTTAAAGATCTTAGTGTCCAATTGGACGTAAGGAGTGAAGTAGAAAGGAGCAGAGGATGATGCTGAGATGTCTTACCTAGCATCAGGTTTCTCATCATCTGACACTGTAAAATATATTCTGGTTTTGTTTGTTTCTCTGTTTTGTGGACTGTCTGGTGTCACCCTCCAGACGGTGAGCTTTTGAAGGACTCTGCCAGCTTCGTTCTCTGTTATATTTCTATAGCCTAAAAGTCTGCTTGGCCCCTACTGAATAGTTAATATTTGCAAATGAATTAATGAATGAGTGGGGATCTCCTTATCCCCAGATGAAGAAGGCATGAAAATTATTAAGTTTGGATGAAGAGATAGGAAAGAAGACACAAGGGTAAGGAGCGGGTAGAGAGGCTCATGGGCCTTCTAAAACCTGGGACAGAATTCAGGATTTGGGATTCAATGCAGGAATCATTTTGGAGTCCTTATTACATTGGTGATGAATAAGATCACTCAGGGAAGGGAAAAAGGGACGCAGATCAAGAAGGAAAACCCAGGACATGTTAATATGCAAAGGATGTAGGGAAAACAGATGGAACCATGATAAGAAATGAGATGATGTGCCTGAAGTGTCAAAGGAGTGTGCTGTTCTAGAACCCCAGTGGGAGAGAGCTTCACTGAAGGCAGTGAAATGCTCTTCACAGCACAGGAGTTTTTTGGTCCAAATGTTAATGGAGAGATGGGCTGATAAGCTAGATTGTCATGCTAGAGCTGGCTTGCAAGAACTGGTTGTTAACTTTGGGGGAATTTTGTGAATTAATATTAAAATTTAAAAAGTGTAAGATTATAGTTAAACACATTTTCTTAAAAGCAAATATAATAGATATTCAAAACTCCTCACTTCCTCATTGCTTTGTCACATTTTACTATTACCCATGCCATCCACTTTTCAGCTGACCACTCAAAGTGGCTGTTTGGTCCTTCGTTTAGTCTACTTCTCTTTAGAGAATTCACTTTCGAGCATTTAAAAGTTTGCCTGAAGTCTGCTGCGGTACTGCCACTTCAGTGCAGCAAACATCAGCCTGTTTATCTCATACAAACTCTTTTCCTGGGCAGACTGCTGGACAGGAAACTATTTTGTGTGATCGTTGCCCCCGCAGGATAGTTGTGGGAGGCTAGACTGCTTCAGTATGGACACTTTCAATGGACTATCTGGAGATCCAATACAGATGCCATCACTAAATAGGTTAAGTAAATAGAACAAATTGTAAGAGGGGAACTTAGTATTTGTCAGCCATTTAAAGCCCCTCATTTTCTTTGTGATAAACGCAATGCTCACATTCTTTCAGTTCAGTTCGGTTGCTCAGTATCGCGTCCAACTCTTGGCAACCCCATAGACTGCAGCTCGCCAGGCTTCCCTGTCCATCACCAACTCTCAGAGCTTGCTCAAACTCATATCCATTGAGTCAGTGATGCCATCCAACCATCTTATCCTCTGTCATCCCCTTCTCTTCCTACCTTCAATCTTTCCTAGCATGAGGGTCTTTTCCAATGAGTCAGTTCTTTGCATCAGGTGGCCAGAGTATTTGAGCTTCAGCTTCAGCATCAGTCCTTCCAATGAATATTCAGGACTGATTTCCTTAAAATTTTTCACATTCTTCAAAAAACATTATTTTTGGTTCAAATGAAGAACACACTCTGTCTGTATACAGATACACACACACACACACACACACACACACATATGTATACTTTGTACGGACACACACAACAGAGCAAAATACTGCATTGTTTTTATTTATTTATTTTGTTGACCACACCACGTGGCATGTGGGATCTTAGTTTCCCAATCGGGGATGGAACCTATGCCCCCTGCACTGAAAGCAGAGTCTTAACCATGGGACCATGAGGGAAGGTCCCCAGCATTGTTTTTAAACTATGTATACCTCCTCCTTTCCTCCATTTTCTGATTTTGCTGTTCCCCTTTGAGGGGACTAAACTGCCTGCTAGTTGAGAGTTGTAGGATTTAGTAAACAATGAGGTCAAACAGGCCCAAAGTAAAAGAAAAGAATACAGAGTGCCAATAACTGAACCCTTATATGGCTAGTTATTTACATCAGATGAGTTTACTTTTTATTTTTGTGTACTGATCTATTTTCTACTTTTTCCACTCAGAATGCTTTGCATGATTCTTCCCAGATTTCATAATCGTCTCTATAATTGTCCTTCCTAGTGACCATTTAATATTCCATTGTATTAATAGAGCACAGTCTGCCCAAACCATTTCCTCACAGTTGGGTACTTGGGCTGTTTCCAAGGATTCATTCTAATATATGACAGGACCAGAAACATCTCTTTTTTGCAAATAAGTTTGTTTCCTTGGAATGATTCCTGGGGACATTTTTCCCCAAGAGGCTCTACCAGGTCAAAGAGTAGAATAATTTTTATGACTTGTCACATATTGCAAAATTGCTTTTTAAGACTTTTTTTTCAGTTTATGGTGCCACCAGCAAAGTTTAGTGCGCCTGCTTCCCCAAAGCCCTGCCAACAAACAATTTTGTCATTTTTAGTCATTTCTCCTGTGGTTCTCCTGCTTGTAGCACAATCCCATGGAGCTAAGGTGATAGAATCAGGAAATAATCGTCCCCTAATTGAAGTCTGGTGCGTAATATGGGCGAGGTTTTAATATATATCATAAAGAGTTAAGAAATTAAGAAAGATTTTATCATTCAAGTACAAAATGAAAAAAAAGAGAGAACATGAGTTACCCTTTTAGAGGGTTAGAGACAAAAAGGGAGAACTAAAGGGAAAATGACACATGTTTTAAAACAAGATGAGAATGTAAATATTCTTGCTATTAATATTAGCTCCTTGTGAAGCAAGAAAATGGCCAGAGTTGCTAAATTTTGGAAATAAACCTGTAGAATAAGCTTTGTTTTTGTTATTTTGCTGTTAAATTAAACACAGTATGTGGGATATTGTCTTTCTCTCTACTTGGCTTGGGATCTGTTTTCTCTCTCAAGAGCCATAATCCAAAATAAGAGCGATGAATATGCTGTTGAATTGGCTTTTGCATCTTTAAGAGCACTCATTATTTATACAGCAGTCCCTAAAGGCTGTATGTGGATACCTCTGGCATCCGTGACAAGCAATGCTCGTATACAGCACATTCCTTCAAGGGGACAGCTGTATTTATCCTTTATTATTTGGGGGTATTTAAAACCGATTTCCTCTAAAGGGACAAGACTTGTGTTTTAGGTTTTGCGGAGGAAGCGACTGGAGTCAACGTAACCACCAGATAATTTCACAAACTGCAGCTTCATATCCCTCGGAGAGGGCTGCCTGTGTCGTGTTCCGCCTCCCTATATGCTTACTCAAGTTTTAACTTCCGTAATCTCAGCTCTGTCATCACTGCTGATTACTGAGAAGTTATCCATTATTTTTAGGGCTAGTCTAGCGTGCTGAGATTTCCCAACACACACGTCTACTGCTTGACTGGGAGCCTCCATCTTTGAAACAAAGAGCCTGTGTCCACGAAAGCGAAGCGAGGTGCCTCACTGAGGCGGCTTCCAGATGACCCAGGACAGGAGAAGAGTTCCTGCCTGAGGTGGAGAGATTTCTCTCTCTTCATGGGACGGAATTAAATTCCACGAGTGTTTCTCTTTTTTCTTTCTTTTTTTTAGGTTGAAATATAATTGCTCTACAATGTAATGTTAGTTACTGCTGTGCAGCTAAGTGAATCAGCTGTTTGTCTGCCTGTATCTGCTCTCTCGTGAGCCGTCTCCTACGTGTCTCTCTCTCTTTCTGAAAACTTATGTTTCTCTCTTTTAACTCACTCAGCATCCCTAGTGCATTCGACATGCTCTCTTTCCCTTTGGAAGCTGCCCCTTCTTGGCGTCTCTGACCCCTTCCTCTGGGTGTCCTACTCTCTGATGCCTTCTTAATCTGGAGTCTTCCACGGCATTTCTTCTTCCCCCCATTTTCCTGGTGATGGCGTGTGCCAACACTCAGGCCTTCTTTTCTGTGCGTGTTCCTCAGAGAGCTCTTCCTTCTCAAGCTTCTCCTGCCACCTCTGCACTGAGACGCTCCAAGATGGTGGCATTTTCCACCACGTTCCTCTCCCCCGAGCTCCAGCCCCATCTCTCTTCACAGTTGTCCACAGACATTTCCATCATACATCTCCCTGGCTGTTGCCTCCAATCTGGCCGGTTCAAGAAACTGTATCCCTTCCCAGTGTGTTGAGATCAGCTAGTTCTCTCACCTTTAACTTTCCACTCAGTCATCCAGACCTGCCTGTCTCATGCCTTTGACTGGCCTGTCTCCTTATCCCCAGATCCAGGCTCAAAGTTGTGCTCGCATTTACTTCAAAATGTCTCTCCCGTTAGTCTCCCCTTCTGGGTTCTGTTTACCACCCTCACTTCCAGCTCCCCTTACCTCACCGCCTCTCAGCCCCTCACCTGTGTCTTCCCCACATCCCTCCATCCTATCCATCCCTCTCGACTTCCTTGAACATCATGGCATCTGCTTCCTTGCTTGAGTCTCAGTGCCTCCTTAGGTCCTACTCCATTCAGGCTTCAGTAGGACAAGACTGAACAGAGTAGTTTCATTCAGTCTTTCCTGGTCTTTTTAACCTGGCTCCAAGGAGTGAATTCTCTTTCCCCCTAACCTTCGATTTGAACCATCCCCATGGGTCTGGTTTCTCTGTTTTATGTGCGTGCAATAGCGCACTGGCACTGTCCTGCCCTGGCTCACAAGAGCTGATGCTAAATTTCCAGAAAGTTTGTGAGCCAATTGCTAAACACGGTCATTATTAAAAAGTAAATTATATAAGTTTAAATGAATTATGTCTAGAAAGTTAATAAATATTTAAAACTCATGAGTCCCTAATTCGTTTACTATTATCTCTGGTCTTGGGACTACTTTTGTCTATTATATGCTGGATACTATATGCTGGTGAGCTAACACACCTCTCTCTTCCCAACTCCACATTCAATAATGTCATACTGGTAGCTTGAAATCAACCATACTTGGAGCAGTTATACCCTGGAAACTAGTCAATGCTGCAAATAAGGGTTTGTTTTACCAAGACAGGGATGTTGAATATTTCCCAGCACACCACTGCTTGTGTGCGTATGTGTGTGCTGAATTACTTCACGTGTGTCCAACTCTTTGTGAATCCATGGATTGTAGCCTGCCAGGCTCCTCTGTCCACGGGATTTTCCAAACAACAATACTGGAGTGGGTTGCCATGCCCCGCTCCAGGGCATCTTCCTGATCCAAGGATCAAAACCAAGTCTCTCCTGTCTCCTGCATTGGCAGGTGAGTTCTTTACCACTAGTGCTGCCTGAGACACTAACTACTGAATATACACCTAGTATAATCCTATGTTTGGGACTTTGTTCTTATCCCCTCTTGTCAGACTTGTCTTCACTGTTTCCTGAAATAGGAAATCTTCAGTGATCTATGAACATCCAGTTAAATCTCTCTTCCATGACACTTCCCCTAACAATACTCACTTTCATTGATTTATTTTCCATCCCAACCCTACATCTTTTATATTGTGAACCACACAAGCCAGTACTTACTAGTATGCTTTTTAATAATTGTAACTCATTGATTCAATCATGTGTTATTTCATAATGTCCCTTTAGAGCCTTGTGCATGTCATACCCCATGCTAGTTTTAGTTTTGGCCTGAATCATTCATTATTATTTCATAATTTGTCTTGTCTCCACTAATAGTTTCACCCATCTCAGATGTCATCAGCCATTTCACTTTCACACCCCTCTTGGGTCCCGGAACAGATCTGAGCCCCTAATAGGGTTCAACCTAAGTCTGGAAATTGATACAATACTCTGTAAATATTAAACATTCAAAGAATATCAATAGGAACTATTGCTGACTTTCAGAGGGGGAAAAAAAGCCTTTGCTCAAGTTGCTCAAATCTTTTATTTCAAGTGCTAAAGGTTTCAGCCCTACGTCTAGCACCAGAATGGGGGGGGGGGGAGATACTCGGCGGGGGGTCGCTTAGGAGAATTCGGTGTGGTGCCATGTGGTCACAGTCACATCACTTGTCAGCTCGATTTGTCAAGCTCTGAACCAGGTGATATGATTCACCCTGCTTACCTACCTTCATGGTTGCTGTGAAGACTCAAAGAGAAAAAGTTGTAAAAGGGCTTTATAAAGTGTTCTTCTGATGTACAGACTGAGAATGCTAAGAGGCCCTATCCTTTGCCATACTCCTCTGCTTAGTCAACTCTGTGTGTGTGTCTGCCAACTTGCTTCAGTTGTGTCTGACACTTTGCCACACTATGGACTGTAGCCCACCAGGCTCCAATGACCATGGAATTCTCCAGGCAAGAATACTGGAGTGGGTTGCCATGACCTCCTCCAGGGAATCTTCCCAACCCAGCAATCAAACCTGCATCTCCTGCACTGCAGGTGGATTCTTCACCACAGAGCCACTGGAGAAACCCCCAGTCACCTATAAGCAAGAACAAAAGGACTAACCTATATATTCTTGATTGCACACAAGTTTTCCTTCTTTCTCTCCTAAAATAAGTGAACAGAGATACTGGGGTCGATATCCAAAATGAGATTAGAAGAAAGCAAGAGTGTGGGCACATTCTAGTTGTTGGTATCAAGTCATCATAGTACCATCTCCAAACACTTGTTGGGTCATAAAACATCCTTCCACAAAGACACACCCGGAGAATCACGTGCATCGATACAGCTTATTTTTGATTCTTTCAACCATCCTATGAGGTGAATGGATCAGATATTATTATTATTATTATTATTACTATTGCTACCAGTCCTTCCGAATCAGTCTCCAGCAAGAGTCCTCTTGTCTAGTGTCATTCAAGCCAATAGATAAACCAATGGATCAAGACCCAGTTCAGTTCAGAAGCAAAGAAAATCTTTGTTTTTTGATTAGAAATGGAGAGGGGGTGCTTATACACTAGAGAACGTGCTCTCCCTGCTGGTTGTGGACGGGGCTGTTTATAGGCTTCCGGTCAGTGGGGAGGGAGTGAGGTTCTCGGCCATCAGGTTCAGGTGATCTGCTCCCAGCTCATCACAGTGTCAGACACAGCATCTCTGCACACGGCCCTCAGCCGCCATCTTGGGTTGAGGTGTCGTGGGCTGTGCTTCTGTACACAGCCCACCATACTGAGGCATTGGGGGCAGACTTTTGAAACCAGGAGCCCTGGTTTGACGGGCCAGGTGCCAGGCCTCTACCTTAAGAGCAACTGACACTAGACTTAGGTACAGAGGGGAGGAAAAAAGATTAAAAATTTATTATCCAGATTCTACTGGGACTTGTTCATGGACTTTGCCAAGGATGCTCTTATTCCTCTTCACGGGCATGGAAAGAGTGACTGAGGTTCAGGGACATCTGTAAAGCCACGTGGTTACTCAGTGGCTGGTCCAGGGTAAGAACCAGTATTCCTGTTTCTTTTCTTTTCCTTTTAAAAATAACAAATTTATTGTAATGTCATTCATGTAGCACAAATTCACCCATTTAAAGTGTATACATTTCATTGTTTTAGTATACTTAGAGTTATTTAACCATCACTACAATCTAAGTTTAGAATATTTTCATCACCCCAAAAAGAAATTCCATAGCCATTATCAGTTAAGTTCTGTCTCCCCCCTCTCCTAGCAACTGGCAGCCATTAATTTACTTTCTGTCTCTGTTGACTTGTCTCTGCTAGATATCTCATTTAAATGGAATCATACAACATTTGTCCTTTTGTGCCTGGCTTCTTTCATTTAGCATAATGTTTTCAAGGTTCATCCACAATGTACCATGAATCAGTACTTCATTTCTATGGTGAAATAATATTACATTGAATTCCTGTTTCTAAGTCCAGCATGAATCTAGAGCACCCAGCACCCTCTATACTGTTTCATAGCATCACTCAGCTCTGCGCCTCTTTATAAAGATTTATGCCCCCCCCCATTCTCTTTGGGACCCAATGGGAAGGACATGACCCAAGTGTCAGGGGGTTTTATTTTAATCATATCACCTTGAGCATCTCAAACAACTTCTTTGTGTCCCAGAAGCTCACGCATCTGTCAAAGGTGATGGCTGTGCTCTTGTACCCACTCCACTGGGCTCTGAGAGGATGAAAAGAGAAGTTACTGTGATGTTTTTTGAAAATTAAGTTGCGAGGGGAATTTCAGGCCATCATCAAAAATAAAAATGTCTGCTTAAACTGGCTGCTGGAGAAGTTGGTGAATGAAATGATCTCTGTGCATGCATTTGGATCTGTTTCTCCTTGGTTTTCCCTCACTGTCCTGACAGCATCCTCCATACAGAAGGCATCAAGGGATTAATACAGGTGTCTCTATGAGTTGTGGCAAATAGTCTGGAGACCTTTCCATCACTGGGCAAAAGAGATCAGCCTTAAAGTGTAAAACTATGAAGTCCAGCCCCATCTGTCCATCTTTCTGACATTGAAAAGGCATCAGCTTGTCCATCCAGTTCCTGCTGAATCAGAAATGCCTGTTCTCATGTTGTGGGGTCATGTGACTATTGTGGTCCCTTACCTGAGAGTCTGAGATTTGAGATGGCTGGGATGAGTAGAGGCGTGAGGCCGAACAGACTCTGGGGGGATGATTCTCACCCACTGAAGTATTTGTGTTACTCTTCTGAGAATAGGAGCAAATCAGACTGAGCCCAAGCACTGAGTCTCAGTAACAGGTTTATGAGACAGAGACACATTTTTTCCCCTTGGTTTTTGTTTGTTTGTGTTTTGTTTTTGCAAATTGTTAATGTTCCTTGCATTTTCGTGGGAAGGGCCTTCTCCCAGTTCTTCATCCAGAATTAAGCCATCCGTTCTCCCTCGGGGTAGGTTGGGAAAGAATCAGAACTGTTATGTCAAGAGGCAAAGAGAAACCAGTTTCTAACATCCAAGTAGGGTTTTTTTTTAGCAAGACAATAGTCTTGAAACCCAGACTTGATAGAGAGAGAGAGAGAGAGGACTTTCAAACTTCTAAACATATTAAGAACCCACACTGGAGGATGCATATCCCGAAAATTTTCCACAATTACTGAAGAGGTGGCTTTTATCCAGGGACAACTAGACTTGGAGGCTCCCTGTTGCAGGGTTGGGGAAAGATAAGAGACATGGAGGGAAAAGCTTGAGCCCACCCTACAGAAAAGAACTGAGAAGGTAGAAGGCTGGGTTAGGCATCAGGGATCTTGCTCACACACTTTTATCCCATGGGGCTACCAGATACAGCCAGATAGGAATGGGCAGCCCAAGACCTCAAGACTAGTGGCATGTTTCCCTGTGTGTATTAAAGGGAGGCTCAGTCCACTGGGAGAAACTCTGCTCTTGGCTGCTTCCAAATGGCATGGAAGGCCTGGTGGAGGGCTGACTGCAGGAGGGGAGGTAAAAGACCAAACCCCAGTCCAAATATCCCCTCACAGTCACAACCCCAAAGTCAGTGGGGACTACTGGGTAAATGAATGAAATAAGCTGTATTTCACTGTCTATGAGCTGTCACGGCGCCTTACCTGAGAGTCTGACAGTTGAGAAGGCTGGGATGAGTAGCGCCGTGAGGCCAAACAGACTCTGAGGGGACGATTCTCATCCACTGAAGTATTTGTGTTACTCTTCTGAGATCGTTTCACAAGCTGCCCCTGTGCTAGGCTGGGGAAGACATCAACTCAGTGGGTCAGAGGGAGAACCAGGGATTGACCCTCCACAATTGTCTTCAGCTACACTGTGGAAAGGACCCTCAGAAACGCCTGGGTGCCCTTGGAGGGACAGGCAGAGCCAGGCATAATATCCGGCTCAGGGAGCTTTCCAGTAGGGAGGCTCAGAGATGCCAGGTCTCTTTAGAGTCATGAAAATCCTATCTTTCCTCCAAATACTTAGCTGCCATATAGGAAAGTAGAAGAGCAGCAGGGAAGGAAATACGAACTGTCCTAGAGAGACTGTTAAGACCAGCCTTATAGGAAATTGAACTTTGAATAAACTGACTGAATGTTTACATTGAAAGGAGACCGTTTAAATTGGAAAAGTCCAAACTATTGTTAATTGGCCAGTCTTCATTGAGAAGGGTGTGGGCTCACGAGGAATATCAGATGAAGTGATAGAGAAAATAAAGAACCCTTTCTTTGAGCCTCTGGGTTGTAATGTGAGTAAAGGCATGGCCTTGATGTATTTGCCTTCTGTGCCCGTTCTCCTCCAGCAAATGTTTCTGAGATCCCACCCTCCTGCAAGTTTCTCTGAACACTGGCAAAACTACCTGACTGCAGTGTCTTCTAGTCTTGGTTAGTGCTATCCCAGGCTGAGGTGAAATTCAGTTCAGTACAGCTCAGTTCAGTCGCTCAGTCTGGTGGGTTACTATCTTCCATTTGAGGTTTCCATTCTCTCCAAGCTGTCAAAGATTAGCTAGGGTGTCTGAAATTCTTCCTCTTATTCTTCCATATTCATATTTCCTCCTCCATTTCCTCCTCCACAGGAGGAAATTTTAATAACCCTTCACCACCATCCTGCCTTGGGCTCATAGACAAGGAAGCCTTGTGAGTATTGTCTTCTGCCAGCCTTTTAGAAGCGTCTTCCTGGTGTGTTTGGTTAAGATTCAGGAGATTTGAATTTCCATCTTTTTACCAGCTGAAGACAACCTTCTGCCTTGATGGTCCGTGAAAGGCGTGCTTCTGTTAGCTCCTGTTTCTTGCGCTTCTTTTCCCACAAGGCACTTCCTGCTCTCAGCACTTCCTGTTCCCTCTGGGCACTTCCTGTTCCCCCACAGCACTTCCTTCTCCCCTCAGCTCTTCCTCCCGGAAGGTCCACCATTCTTTTCTGCCCCGCTCCACACAGGTGGGTGGGTGGTTGGACCAGGGGCCCCCGGGTGGCATGGGCATCTCTTTTAAGGCTTTGGGAGTAGGAGTAACCGAAGTGCTCCAGCTGTCAGGAGCATATCAGGAGTTTGATGGCCTCTGGGTTGGGCTATGGCTCTAAGATTATGTGGGGGTAATCAGTTATTCTCCATCCAAGCATGCTGTTTATTTCCTTCTTTGCAGTTATCATGAGATGTAATTTTGTTGTTTGCTTCTTTGCTTACTTATTTCCTGTGTAAGCTCTATGTGGGCAGAGGGTCCTGTGTGCCCACTCTGGCTGTTTTGCCCCGTGACAGAACAGTGCCAGGAATACAGTGGTTACTTGATAAATACTGTTGAATGACTGTATTGAGAGATGGAGAGACTGAAACAGGTATTAGGAAGTGGAGTTGGGGAGGCTTTGGTGGTATAGACTTAACACTGAAAGGGAGAAAAACCTGAGGCAGTTCTTGCCTTGTGGCTGGACGTTGCTGCTTACTAGCTATGTTACCAGCTCTAGAGCAAATTCCCTCTTCATGACCCAGGAAAAGGAATATATCTTTAATAACACCTACCAGTCCATCCTAAAGGAGATCAGTCCTAGGTGTTCATTGGAAGGACTGATGCTGAAGCTGAAACTCCAATACTTTGGCCACCTCATGTGAAGAGTTGACTCATTGGAAAAGACCCTGATGCTGGGAGGGGTTGGGGGCAGGAGGAGAAGGGGACGACAGAGGATGAGATGGCTGCATGGGATCACCGACTCGATGGACATGAGTTTGAGTAAACTCCAGGAGTTGGTGATGGACAGGGAGGCCTGGCGTGCTGTGATTCATGAGGTCATAAAGAGTCGGACACAACTGAGCGCCTGAATTGAACTGAATAGACATACAAAAAGCATATGAAGCATTCTGTATTCGGTGGTACATTTGTTACAATTGGTGAACCTTCATTGACAACAGGTAGGATTTTTATTGCACTATTTGTATCCACCATTTAGGGCAGGCTTCACTGCTGAGGAACTGCTTGCTGACAGGAGGGGCTGATCAAGGAGCAGTTGCAAGGACAGGCAGAGTCACATCACTAAAAGGCAGTGAATACCAGAGGCAGGCATGTGAGCTTCAAGTCCATATCCCAGCCTGGCTGGCGCTACTTGGGAGACTGTGATTCCAAGGAGCCAACATGGCATCATTCTTCAATGGAACTACCATGTTAGAAGGCTGTGTCACTTCTGCCTTCTTCCAGTGCTAGCGCTTGAGTAACAGTGGGGAGGAAAGCCACGGGAAGGGGGTGGCCCAGCTTGTCCCACTATGCCAAGAGGTACCTGGGTTAAGGAGGAGGGGCCAGTGGGCCTTTCACTCACGTGCTTGATGTACCAGGTTTCTATATAAGATTCTGTAGTCTCTGAAATTCCTTTCCACCTTCTATGTTGTCCGGCATCAGCATTCAGAGGCAGAGCAAGCTTTCTGAAGAATTACTCTAATGCAAATATTATTTAGGGCTGGTAACAGCCATCTGGAGCTCCCCTGGTGGTTCAGGTGGTAAAGAATCTGACTGCAATGCAGGAGACTTATGTTCAATCCCTGCATCAGGAAGATCCCCCTGGAGAATGGAATGGCTATCCACGCCAGTATTCTTGCCTGGAGAATTCCATGGACAGAGGAGCCTGGCAGATACAGTCCATGGGGTTGCAAGCAGTCAGACATGATTGAGCAACTAACACACAAACAGAACAACAGTCATTTTGCCCTGTAAACTCCTAAATAGTTTTCTTATTGAATTACTTTTCTGTTTCCCACAAAACTGCATCTCTGGTGCTGAGGAAGCCATGCCCCCAGGGTTGGCTAAACCAGGGGATGAAACAGCCTGCCTGCCCTTTCACACCCTGCTAGGCCTTGGCAAGGCTTCCAGGAAGGCCCAAGGTCATTTCTTGCAGTAGCTGCCCACCAAAGGGTTCTCACAGCAGTTGGAAGAGCTCTACAGTATACAGGTGAGGAAAGACTTAAGTTCCGAATTACTTGAAAGCTTGCAGGCCTCCAAGGAATGACAAAGAAGAACAATTTGGATTTAGTGTTAAGGCCTGGATTAAAGGTACAATTTGTTATCGCTCCAGTATTCGTGGTGGAGCAGCACCACCACGGGTGTCGCCAAGGATGCTAAGCCAAAGAGTCACAGGTGTAAGATTTTGATTGTTTTTTTTCCTGGTAAAATAGAATTCCCTTTTGGATTATGTACATTTACACACATGAGCTTTCTAAACGAAGCCTGTGCCCTGCAGTTCAATAATTATTAGTCATATATTCCCCAGCTTGAAGATATGGTTTCACCTAGACCGACAAAGTATAATGGCAGGCTGGCAAAGTTCCATGTTTATTTGCAAGACTGGGTTAAAATGATTCCCCAGGTATTGGACTCTGACAAGCCTGAAACCCTTCCTCCATAGGCAACTTATGTTCCCCTTGGTGTAACAAATGGGAGACTGAATACATATTTTCCTGTATTGATAAATTTATGTGGGGCAGGAGTCGCTGAGCAGTGGAATGAGTTTAAAACCCAGTCCTCAAGCAAATATTTTAGAAAGGGCCCCTTGCCCTTAATTCATGTCCAAATATCCTCAGAAGTAATTCTACCCTGTCTCCTGCCAGAACTCAGGGGCTGCCTGGGAGATATGCCCCTTGGGGGTATTTGCCAACAAGCAGTTGTCTCGACTGGGCGGCGAGGATACCACAGCCCCTCCATGTCGCCAGCTCTGGTGGAGACAGACGGGCCTGTCTTCTGCCTCCGGGACTCCTGGGTCTGGGCCAGATGCTGGGGTGAGCTGGGGTGTGAGGGCAGGGTGGGGCGAGACTGCTTGGGGCTGGAAGACGGATGGTTTCATCAGTTTGACAAGGGAGGAGGGTGATGGGCGGCAGTGCTTGCAAAACATCACATCTTGGCAAAAATACTTTGAAAAACAGGAGATTCCTGGAAAGCAATAATGCTGACAGCGGAGAGCGCATTCAGGGCCTGCCAAAAAGTGGAGTGGAGCTTCGGTTTAGATGCCGAAGAGGTGCTGAGTGTGGGAGCAGGCTGGCCTCTGCCCCTGTCTACAGGCCCACTTTGGCCGCAGGCACTGCCGTCAGCTCCCTGTCCTTTTTGGAAATCGGACGGTTCACGCGGCATCCGTGCATTTACATTCGGAGAACTTGCCTCTGCTCCCAGCAGAGCAAGAGCCTGCCCCCTTCTCCCAGCCCTGAGCCCAGCTGCCTCCTACCTGAATCTGGTCCTTGTTCAGGCCGTGCCCCCACTTCAGGGGCCTCCCTCCTCTCTGCTCTCTTTTCCCTCCCAGGCTCAGCTCCAGTGCCATCTCCTCCCCCAGCTTCTCTAGCCCGGCTTCTCTGACTGTGCCACACACTGCTCCATCCTGCCTTCCTTGCTCTCAAACACCGATGCCTCTTTGAGAGTGAATGTTGGTGTCTTTTTTCCCTTTTTGAGTAGGTTTTCCCAAGTGTTTGAGCTCATCCCTCATGAAGATCAAAACAGTTCCCTTGAGACTGTGGCCTTAAGTCTCCAACAGACTCTGACCCTGACCGGTGACTTGGCCCCATCTGCATGTGGGGGGCTCTGTGGGGGGCCTCCTCCGTCCCGTGAGATTACAGGGCCAGCTGGACCTTGTTCTGGGGCTCCCAACAGCAACCTGAGCAGCACAGGCACTAGGGTGAAGTCTGTTGCCTGGAATGTATGTGGCTCTTTGGTGAAAGTATCTTCTGTAAGATAGAGGGGTAGGGAGGGGATACAAGTCAGAGCAGCTGATCTGATTCAGTTAAAGGCACTTGGTGACCTCTGAGGACCCAGGGAGATGCATGTCTAAGCAGATGAGGACAGGGACCCACAGTTATTAGTTTCAAAATCTTCTTCCAATGACCTTAGTACCCAAACTGTGAGCCAGAAGCCAGTGACTTTGCTGGACTTTCCTTCTTCTCTGACTCACTGCTACTTGCAAGGAATATGATGGTGGACAGTCTGGCTAATGGCAAGTAACAGGGTGGGTCAGACTTGAGGGGCTGGGTGCTGGGCTCTGTGACTGTCATAGACTGAATTGGGTCCTCTCCAAGAGTTGTTGGGCTTCCCTGGCGGCTCAGATGGTAAAGAATCCATCTGCAATGTGGGAGACCTGGATTTGATCCCTGGGTTGGGGAGATCCCCTGGAGAAGGGAATGGCAATCCATTCCAGTATTCTTGCCCGGAAAACCTCATGGGCTGAGGAGCCTGGCAGGCTACAGTCCATGGGGTCTCAAAAGAGTTGGACATGACTGACTGAGTGACTTTCTATTTCACTTTCACTTTCCAAGAGTTATATATCTAACTCCTAACCATCACACCTCAGAATGTGACTGTATTATAGAAAGCATCTTTAAAGTAGTTAAGGGAGGCTTCCCGGGTGGTCCAGTGGTTAAGAATACGTACTTCCATTGCAAGGGGCAGAGGTTTGATTCCCGGTCCAGGAACTAAGATCCCGCATGCCATATGGAGAGGCCAAAAAGTAAACAAATAAAAATAAACTGAAGTGAGCATCTTTTTTTACAAAAAAAAAAAGGAAGTAATTAAGGTAAAGAAGTCCCATGGGTGGGCCTTAATTCCATCTTATACAAAGAGATTAAAACATAGACACACAGAGGAAAGGCCATGTGAAGACACCAGAAGACAGCCATCTTCAAGCCAAAGAGCAAGGACTCAGTGGAAACCAACCCTGCCGACACTTTGATCTCGGACTCCCGGACTCCAGAGCTGTGAGAAGATGGATTTCAGTTGAGGAAGCGCCCCGCTCTGCAGGCAGCTGTGGCAGACTCAGTGACATAAGTGTATGTCAACACCGATAGTCCTGAATTGTATTAATCACATCCCCAAAGGTCTGTAAACAGCACAAGTTCTAGTCACCAAACCTCTGCACTCCTCCTGGCTCTTGTGGGCTTTGGCACTAGGAAGGGAATTCCAGGAAGGAAACGTGCACCCTGGGAGTTGATGCTCTCATGAGGTCTTCCCTGGTGGCTCAGTGGGTAAAGAACCCACCTTCAATACAGAAGACACAGAAGATGCAGGTTCTATCGCTGGGTCGGGAAGATCCCCTGGAGGAGGGGACAGCACCCCACTCCAGTATTCTTGCCTGGAAAATCCCATGGACCGAGGAGCCTGGTGGGCTACCGTCCCTGGAATCACAAAGAGTCAGACACAACTGAAGCGACTGAGCTGGCGTGTGGGTGGCAAGTATCTACAGCATCGCTCTTCTGTGGGTCCAAGAGAACCTGCCTGGGGACAAGATCAGAGAGCAGGGTAGGTCTGGACTTGGGAGGTGCCAGGGGCTGTGTCACTTACCATCCTTGAGATGCATCAGACTTGACTGATGCTGGAGAAACGGTGTCTGGAGGCCACCAGACCCTGTGCTGCTCTAGGAGGGCTGATCACCAGGATGGGTTTTCCAAGGCTTCTGCTGAGAGTTTCCTGGGGCTGAGAACAGAGCACGGTGGCTCCATTTCTGAGTTTGGGGGTGGGGAGGGGTAGATGCTTGGAAAGACTGAGGGCAAGAGGAGAAGGGGGTGACAGAGGGTGAGATGGTTAGATAACATCATTGACTCAATGGGCATGAGTTTGAGCGAACTCTGGAAGATAGTGAAGGACAGGGAAGCCTGGCGTGCTGCAGCCCACGGGGTCGCAGAGAGTCAGAAACCACTTAGCAACAGAACAACAATAAGGGCGGAGGTGGGGGGAGTGTGGGGCAGGGGATTGGGATGAGGGTGCTGTGAGTCCACTGATATATTTCCTTCTTTCCTGTGGCCTCAGAAGGAGTTCAGCCTAGAGCTTGCCTGAGAGTGAACAGCTTGAGGCCCTAGCATGACACCCACAGTTTCTTGTACAGTTTGCAAAGATTGAGGCAATTTATTTTAATTGAAAACCTCTAGATGCGCTTCCAGCCATGATATTCCCCAGATGCCCCCCTCAGCAGACTGGAAGCTAAACAAGAAAAATGTCTCTTTTCAAAAAACCTGATGATCCAAGTTCCAGACTAGCCCCCCTCCCCGAGGCCCATGTGTGTTAATGTGCAGATGAAAGGTCTGGGTGGCTTGGATCTACAGAAACTGTCAATTCTCAAAGGCCTTCTTCTGGTCTTAAAAGGGGTCCTTGAGATGACGCCCAGGTTCCGGCCCTGCCTGTTTTTCCCATGGGATATAGTTGGCTGGGTTGAGAACACAGCTGTACGGAGTTTTGAAGCTGCCTTTGAGGTCACCACTGGTGGGTGACTCCCACCAGAGCACGAGTGACAAGGACCAGGTGCAGTTTGGAAGGTGCTATCACGAGGTAGCCCTGGCAGGACAGGAAACCAGGGCTGGTTTTCCTAGGTCAAGGCTGGGTCTGCAGGAAATCATGCGTCCTCCACTCCCTGGCCCTCTCCACCTTGGCGTCATTCACGGTTTGTGTCTGCAGCTGGCCGCCGGGCTCAGGGTGCCATCTGCGGGCATGAGCAGAGAAGGCTAATAGACTCCCAGAAGAGCTGTCCCCTGGCCTGAGCCTCATTAGGATCTTGGTGTTCCCACACGTGCAAGTCAGCTATATATTCTCAATGCCATTTAGAGACCTGCTAACGGTAGACTGTTTATACACCAGCTAGGGTGTCCTGTCAGCATCTCAAGTTCAAGGTGACCAACCCAAACAAAATTATCTGCCTCCAAATTTGCTGTTTCCCTTGCCCTCCTAGTTTCAGCCAATAACCCCACCATCCTCCCGGCCACCTGGGTCAGAAACCCTGAGCTGACTTCCCTGTCCTTTCCTTTCGCCTCTAATCACTTGTCCATCCCACATCCGCTCCCGCCCGTCTCTCCCTGTCCTGAGGTTCCTCTCCTCTGCTCCAGCTCACTCCCTTATTGCCTGCTTTCTGGAGAATCTCTGCAGCCACCCAGCTGGATTCCAGGTCAAAAATCTCCCCTCCTAATCTGCTTATTCTCATAGTCAGCTTCCTTTAAAATCTCGGAGGCTGTTAACATGCAGATTCTTAGATTCCCATCCCTGATAATTCGAATTGTGGCTGGGGCCTGGGAACATGTTTTAATGTGCTCCTGGCTGATTCTGATCCTACTGGTATGGGATCATGTTTTGAGAAATTCTGTTCTTATCTTTTTGGCCCCTGTGGTCAGAGAAGTCTTCCTGCAGTGCAGCTGGAATCGGGCCTCTCCTCGACTGGAAGCCATCTGATTCTCCCCTCTGCTTGTTGTTCAGTCACTCAATTGTGTCCGACTCTTTGTGACCCCATGGACTGCCGCATGTCAGGCTTCCCTGTCTTCCATTATTTCCTGCAGTTTTCTCAAACTCATGTCCATTGAGTCCGTGATGCCATCCAACCATCTCATCCTCTGCTGTCCGCTTCTCTTCCTGCCTTCAATCTTTCCCAGCATCAGGGTCTTTTACAATGAGTCAGCTCTTTGCATCAGGTGGCCAAAGTATTGGAGCTTCAGCATTGGTCCTTTAGGATTGACTGGTTGGATCTCCTTGCAGTCCAACGGACTCTCAAGAGTCTTCTCCAACACCCCAATTCAAAAACATCAATTTTTCAGTGCTCAGCCTTCTTTATGGTACAACTCTCACATCCATACATGACTATCAGAAAAACCATAGCTTTGACTAGGTGGACCTTTGTCAACAAAGTGATATCTCTGCTTTTTTAATATGCTGTCTAGGTTTTGTCATAGCTTTTCTTCCAAGGAGCAAGCATCTTTTAATTTCATGGCTGAAGTCATCATCCACAGTGATTTTGGAGCACAAGAAAATAAAGTCTTATCACTGTTTCCATTATTTCCCCATCTATTTGCCATGAAGTGATGGGAGCAGATGACTTGATCTGTTTTTTGAATGTCGACTTTGGATTATAGCTACTGGGCCAGGCTTTCAGAACCTTCCATGTATCAATCCCAACCAAGATTTCTTATTTCCTTCTTTCCTACTAACCATATAAGCATCCCTAGTGGCTCAGATGGTAAAGAATATGCCTGCAGTGCAGGAGACTTGGGTTTGATCCCTGGGCTGAGAAGATCCCCTGAAGAAGGGAATGGCAACCCGCTCTAGTATTCTTGCCAAGAGAATTCCATGAACAGAGGAGACTGGAAGGTTATAGTCCATAGGATCACACACTCCTGAGCCAGGCTTTCAGAGCCTTCCATGTGTCAACCCCAACAAAGATTTTTTATTTCCCTCTTTCCTACTAACCATACAATTTAGCTCAGTGGATTACAAACTTATTTAAGAGATGGAATTAATTAAAATAGCTATAGAATTAGGGACTTCCCTGGTGGTTCAGTGGTAAAGACCCCAAGCTTCCACTGCAGGGGGCCCAGGTTCGATCTCTGGTTGGGGAACTAAGATCCTGCATGATCCTGCATTACTGTGGCCTAAAAAACTCACAACCACAACATCAAACTGCAAAATTAGTACAAAATCAGTGTTCTACACTAAATTCTAATTTTTGTGGTGGTAGAAGGACCAGAGAGTTTAAGAAATTTATAGAGGGCACATATGTAAATTTTAAAAACTTGGATTATTTACTGTGGTTTGGAAAAAGAGTAGTACTGGCATTGTTCTGTTTTACGTAATACTTTCATTCAGTTCTTAGGGTACATTTGGGGGTGCATAGTTTGGGGATATAGCTTGACTGACCCAGGCCACTTGGTTTAGCATTAACATGCCTGAATGGAGAGAGTTTGGGCTTTTGAGTTAGTTCTAGATTCAAAATGTGATCCCACAGTTTATTAGTCTGTGACCTTTGGCTTGTGACCTATGACTGACACCTCTGAAGCTGTAAAATAAGGACAGTGATGTTCACCTTGGAGTAGGAATTAAAGATAATGTATGTGAAGAGCTGAGCAGTAAGTAAAGAGAGCGGAAGCTAGAGATGCACAAGAGAAGACTTTGGCTTGACCCTCTAGTCCATGAGTAGCTCTCTGAGCCTGGGGGATGTGATCAGCCACGAGGCTCAGGGCCCATAACCAGCTGGCACTGTGGAGAAGAGATTACAGGAGTTGAAGGCTGCAGGCAGAGAGAGAGATAGGGGGAGAGAGAAAGAGAGAGAGAGAGAGAGAGAGAGAGAGAGAGAGACTTCTTGTTGCTATGGCAACCAAGGCCAACCAAGATGGCAGCAGTGGGGCAGGTAGAAAGAGAGGAACACTTCAGACTATTCCTTCTCCCAGAAAGGCTCAGGTTATGGAGACTATTCCTTCTCCCAGAAAGGCTCAGGTTATGGTGGATGATAACTCAGGCTCAGGCCTAGAGTAGATGATAACTATTACACAGAGGGTCTTCATGCTCTGAATTTTCCTCTCAGCTTCCATTCTCTTCCAGGTCCAATCTGTTCTTCATAAAATCTAGACTGAACTTTCTGAAGGAGACATCTTATTTGAACACATCCCTGTGATTATTTTCCTTTGACTCCCCACTGCCCACAGGGTACAGTCTAACCCCTTTAGCGTGACCTAGACCAGAGAGCTTTGTAATTTGACTCTCTAGCTTCCTCACGGACCATTTCCCTTACAATGTCTTTATCCTAAAGCTGTAGTTGTGCAGAACTACTTGTTCTTACTGTCTTGTGCCTTCATGACTATGCACACACTTTATACCCTCTGCTTGGAATGTCCTTCCTCCTTTATTTTTTTTCAAATTTCTTTTTATCCATTAGTATTCTGCTTAAATGTCACCTACTGTAAGAAGCCTTTTTCATTTCTTTCAAAGAAATTAAAATACTTTTGGAGGGGCTCCTATTGTACTTCCTGTGTACCCCCATCAGAAGGTTCTGCAAATATTTGTCTAAAAATTGCTTTCTTCCATGAGTTACCACCTACTCAGTATTCAGGACTCAGCCCAAATGTCATTTCTTCAAATCCTCACATTTAAGATTTGATCCTTTGCTATGCTCTTTCACAGACCAGAATCTTTCCTTCAGAGTCTTTATCTCAGTTTGTAATTACATGTTCATGAATGAGACGAGCTGACTACTACCCTTCTCCATTCTAGACTGTAAGTATCAAGAGGGCAGACATTGAGTTTGACATTGAATCTTCAGTATCTAGCAGAGTATGCCTGGCACATATTAGGAGCTCAAGAAATACTCTTAAAATGAATGAATTAATAGTTGGAGAGCTCCTCCTGTGGGTACCAAGGAGATCATCAAATCCCTTCTTCTGGAACTACCTTCTTCATCAGTGTTCTTTCGGCTGCAATTTTTTAATCTGTTCTTGATATGCCTGTGCCTCTTCTCCAAGAAGTGACTTGGGACCCAACCTCCTTCCATGTTATAGTTATTCCATATTCAACTTACTGAAGCTGTCAAGGTCACTGTGTCTCTCCATCAGGTCAGTGAAGGGGAAGAGCAAGGAGATCCAGACCTGAAAGTGACTTTCGCTCACATTCCACTGGCCAGAACTTGGTCACATGACCCATCTAATCCCAAGGGTGGTTGGGAAAGGGAGTGAATCTGTGAGCTCAAGAAGAAAGGGAATCAAGTTTAATGAGCTGCTAGCCCATCTACTAGTTGTTAGCTGGACATGACCTTTGGTTGTTTCTACTGGGGATTGGATGAGGGTGCTTGGACCTCTATGTTCTGCACTATGTTACCCAGGGGGACACATCTAGATGCACAGGAAGGTCCCCATATATGTTGGTGTTGGGCAGCTAAGGAGTGGAACTTCCAGGGACTTGCTAGGCTACATTATAATTTCCCTCTGTTTGGAAACTGTCCACCTAATCTTTAAGATTGGGTCCTTATTCACCTTGCTGATACTATATGACCTGGACACTCTGATCACAATTGGTAGCCACAGGGCTAGACATATGACCAGTCCAATCAGATCCTCTCATCTTAGAATTTGAAATTTGATCAGAGGCTCAATCTTGGAGATTGGCTGTGAGTCATCTCCATGGCAATCTCATAGATCAGACTCACAACCCCTTATGGAAAAAGGCCCTGGGTGGGGCATGTGGGGGGTGGGAAACTGTAGCTCTGGTCTTCCCATGGCCTGTTACTTTTGGTTTCTTTGGCTGGGGGAATCTTTACTGGCAAATGATTTTATGTCTACGTTATTCAAACTGGTGGCTGTTTTTTCAACCAAAATCATTTTAATCAAGAAAGAAATTTGTTGCTTATCTGACCTTGGGCAAAACATTCTTAACAGTCACAAATTTCCCATTTATAAAATAAGCATAAGTTTTTCTGCCCTATTTAATCTCTTGGGACTATTAAATGGAATCAAGTATATGAAGTTCTACAAAAATTGTGAAAAACCATACAAATATAACTAGGGCTATTTGTCTATAGCAAGAAGAGTTTTAAAAGCTTTCTCCAAGTATGAAATAGAAGTCTTTCTTTCTTTCTTAACTTTAATTGCTTTGTGGTCAATTCCTCTTAAGCACAGGAAATCTCCATAGTTAGAGGTTTACTTTTTTCTTTTGCTAGATATTTAATACTTTGATTGTTTTTGACACTAAAATTACCCATTATGGTGTTGCCTTTGCCAAAACAAACCCAAATTTTGTATTATTATTGCTGTTTGGGGCCATATTCAGCATCTCCGTTCAAGAGTCTGAAGCAAGCAATTATTCTCAACTCCATCATACCCGCTGCCCTCTTTTTATAACATATCTCACACCCCTTGCACTTTCCTGGAATGCAATTGCATGCGTTTCCTGGGGAAGCCATAACAAAGCACCATAGGCTGAGTGACCTCACAACCAGGAGCTCATTGACTCACGGCCCTGGAGACTAGAAGCTGAAGGCCGGGCTGTTGGCAGGACCGGTGTCTTCTGAAGGCTGTGCAGGAAGAACTGCTCTTTGCCTCACTTCTGGCTTGGAGCTGGCTCTGTTATCCCTGTGTCTCTGTATTGTCTTCCTTCTCTGTGTGTCTCTGTATCCAAATTTCCACCTTACAGTAAGGACACCGTCATACTGAATTGGAGTCCACCCTGTAGATCAAACCAGTCAATCTTAAAGGAAATCAACCCTGAATATTCATTGGAAGGACTGATGCTAAAGCTGAAGCTCCAGTATGTTGGCCACCTGATGCCAAGAGCTTACTCACTGAAAAAGACAATGATACTGGGAAAGTTTAAAGGCAAAGGGAGAAGGAGACTGAAGAGGATAAGGTGGTTAGATGGCATCGCCAACACAATGGACATGAATTTGAGCAAACTCTTGGAGATAGTGAAGGATAGCCTGGTGGGTAAAAGTCCATGGGGTTGCAAAGAATTGGACACAACTTAGTGACTGAACAGCAACAACAGCTGGGACCTAATTTTAACTTGGTTATTTCTGTCAAGGCCCTATTTCCAAATAAGATCATATTCTGAGGTGCGGAGGTTAGGACTCTCACATTTACATGTGGATGGAGGGGTGGAGGCACAATTCTACCCATAACAGAAATTAATCATCTATGCTTGCCCCTGCCTCCCATCAGCTCGTCCCTCAGTTGTGCATGCGCAGAGCTGTGTTCACATTATGGATGTTTTCATCCACATCCAACCTTCTCACAGGGAGCTCTGCATTCCTGCCTGAAGATGGGATTGGAGATATGCTTAAATGCCACTACTGACATCAACAAGAAGAATCAAATCAAATTAAAAAGCTTCTGAGTAGGAGTCCAGAGCATCAGTAAACCATCTTTGTACTGGAGCTGGGAAGAAAACTTTGATGCAGGGAACAAATGGAGAAAATGTGGCCCCTGCTCACCCTCTGTGAATCTGAAGACAAAGTAAACACTTCAAGGCAGTCTTTCTAGCCAGAAACAGGCTAAGCAGTTGTCTGGAGCCAAAGACTGCCAGGAGTAATAAGAAAACCCTTTAAGTGAGTTTTCTCCATCTGTTTAGTTTCTTATGGTGAAAAAAAAGGAGGAAAAATTTAAATAAATGATTTAGAGAAATGTCACATGCCATTACCTCTTCCATGGAAAAATAAACAAGGCTTCACTTCATTAGGCAGGTTCTAATGTGACCAGTATGTTCTGGTGATGGCCTCCCTGGGCTGGAGATCTTCAAGCTTATGAACTTCCAAGTTGGCTTGCCTGAATTCAACTTCAGCTGAAACTTGGCACCAGCCTCCAGGCAGGACCATCTGTAGAGATATCAATCCCTCTGGGCATCTCCCTATCAATCCTGTTATCCAAAAATGAAACCAGGTTAAAGGCAGCATCTGGGTAGCCTGGAAAATGAGAAGTTGAGATGTGTGGTATGTAGATGCAGGAAGGTTTACAGGCATAGGAAGGTGGTACGTAGGTGTAGGAAGGTGGGGTTGCTCTATGGCTATCCATACCAGCTGTCCATCTTTTTAACACCAGATGCACTAACCAGCTTCCAGTCCCCCAACAGCTTCCTTTGGATGGTTCAGAGCAAATTACAGAGTGGACCCAGTTGACAAATGTTGATACATCATGCCTTTGACATTGATTCTGCCCAACATCGGAGCAAAAGAAGTCAATTTGGACCTTTAACTTTAAAATCCAGTTCCTCAAGGTGGCAAGAGTGTGTTCTCATTGAGCTCAGTCACATTTGACTCTTTGTGACCCGGGGACTGTAGCATACCAGGTTCCTCTGTCCATGGGATTTTTCAGGCAAGAATACTGGAGTGGTTTGCCATTTCCTTCTCCAGGGGATCTTCCTACCCCAGGAATCGAAATGGAGTCTCCTGCATCTCCTTTATTGGCAGACAGATTCTTTACCCCTGAGCCACCTGGGAAGCCATGGTTCTTGTTAGTCTCCAGCCAACCTTCTAAACTTCGAGCAGTGCCAGAGAAGATTGTCACTGAACAATCCCTATAAAAACAGTGTCCTTTAAAAATTCTTTCTGCAGAGCGCTGAGTTCAGGGTCTTATGTGCCAAGCTCTTCAGCAACCAGGATTTGGAGATGGTGAGCGTTGAGTGGCAACTGCTTCCTATGCTGACACCTCTGTCCCCACCTCCAGCCCACACACCACCAGCTTTTCAGAAAAAAAGTCAAGGCTGCATTCCACCAGAAACCTCAACTTTTCTCTTCCTTATATCATAGCTTTTCTAGAGTTTTTCTCCCCTTTTCCTTCTCATTCGCTTTTACTGTAGATTGGTGCAAAAGTAGTTGCGGTTTTGCATTGTTGAAACTTGCTGTTTGATAGTGGAATATATTCTTAAATAAATGTGGTTATGTTATGTATCACTTTAATGCGCATTTCTCGGTTTATTATTTTTTGTTAATGGTTTGTTACTTGCTGTTTCTTTTATATTTATTTAAACTATAGAAATGATGTCAGACAAAAAGCAAATTTGGAGATTTTTTTAATTCGAGTTCAAAACGGGTAAAGCAGCAGAGACAACTCACAACAGCAACAACAAATTTGGCCCAGGAACTGCTAACAAATGTACAATGCAGTGGTGGTTCAAGAAGTTTTGTAGAAAGAGACGAGAGCCTTGAAGATGAGGAGCACAGTGGCCAGCCGTCAGAAGTTGATAATGACCAGTTGAGAGGATCATCAAAGCTGATGTTCTTACAACTAACTACACGAGAAGTTTCCAAAGAACTCAGTGTCAACAATTCTGTGGTCATTCAGCATTTGAAGCAAAATGGAAATGTGAAAAGGCTAGATAAGGGGGTGCCTTATGTACTGACCACAAGTCAAAAAAACTATTGCTTTGAAGTCGTCTTCTCTTATTCCATGCAACAACAACAAACCATTTCTTGAATGGATTGTGATATGCACTGAAAAGTGGATTTTATACAACAACTGGCAATGACCTGCTGAGTACCTAGACCAAGAAGAAGCTCCAAAGCACTTCCGAAAGCCAAAGTTGCACCAAAAAAGGTCATGGTCACTGTTTGGCGGTCTGCTCCCGTCTGATCCACTACAGCTTCCTGAATACCAGTGAAACCATTACATCTGAGAAGTGTGCTCAGCAAACTGATGAGATGCACTGAAAACTGCAAGGCCTGCAGCTGGCATTGGTCAACAGAATGGACCCAATCCTTCCCCATGACAATGCCCAACTGTACATCGCACCAACACTTCAAAAGCTGAATGAAATGGGCTACGAAGTTTTGCCTCATCTGCACCATAGTCACCTGACTTCTCACCAACTTATTGCTACTTCTTCAAGTGTTTACTATTTGCCAGGCATTTTGCTGCATGCTTTATATGCATTATCTCACCCTTCTCATAAATCTATGAAGCCCCCTCTATTATTAGTCCTTTTTCAAAATGGGGAAACTGAGGCTTAGCTGATGAAGTAAATCAAGGTCAGTATAATTGACAAGGGCTTCCCAAGTGGCACTAATAGTAAAGAACTTGCCTGCCAGTGCAGGAGACATAACAGACAGGGATTAGATTCCTGAGTCAGGAAGATCCCCTGGAGGAGGGCATGGCAACCCACTCCAGCATTCTTGCCTGGAGAATCCCCAAGGACAGTGGAGCCTGGTGGGCTACAGTCCTGGAGTTGCACAGAGTTGGACATAACTATCAACTTAGCACACACATAGTTGATAGACGGAGGAGCCAGTATTTACACTCAAGTCTGCTGATCCCACAGCCTGAGCTTTAAAGTGGTGACTCTTGGCTTACAACTGTGGTTACTTCTTAACTGGTCTCAAAAGCATACAGATTTTCCTCTGCTTTCTCTAGGCCTTCTTCACTATTCCAGAGTCATCTCCCTAATGCGTAAGTGGGACTGGACCTCCCCCAATCTTCATTACCTGCAGCATCAAGTCCAAACACCTTAGCTTGACAGTCAAAGTCCCAGTGCCATCAGGAAGATTACAGCTCTCCTCCATGAGGAGACCTCTTCTTAGCTCCATCTATGGAAATCTTCTTTCTCCTCCAATGTCTGGTGCAAATATGATCTGTTCCATGGGACATTTTCTGACCACACTAACTAGAAAGGTTGTTCTCTTTGCCTAAACTCCACTGTGCTTAATTTGGGCCACTCTCGTGATGTTTGTGCTCTGGGTTGATTCATAATATGATTATCTGTGTTCATGTTTAGCTATAGCCTTTAAGTCAAGAGTGTCCATTTGTTTACTTATTTTTCAGTTATTTCTTTATTTTTGCTGTGCTGGGTCTTTCCTGCTGCACGCACCAGCTTCCTCCAGTTGTGGCGAGTGGGAGCTGTTCTTTTGCTGCTGTGTGCGGTTTCTCACCGAGGTGGCTTCTCCTGTTGAAGATCACAAGCTCTAGAGAGGGAGGTCAACAGGTGTGGTGCACAGACTTAATTCCCCACAACAGGTATGCAGATGACACCACGCTCACTGCAGAAAGAGAAGAGCTGAAGAGCCTCTTGATGAAAGTGAGAGGAGAGTGAAAAAGCTGGCTTAAAACTCAACATCCAGAAAACTAAGATCATGGCAACTGGTCCCATCACTTCATGGCAAATAGATGTGGAAACAATGGAAACAGTGAGAGACTATTTTGGGGGGCTCCAAAATCACTGCAGATGCTGACTGTACCCATGAAATTAAAAGATGCTTGCTCCTTGGAAGAAAAGCTATGACCAACCTAGACAGCATGTTAAAAAGCAGAGACTTTACTTTGCCAACCAAGCCATCTAGTCAAAGCTATGGTTTTTCCAGTAGTCATGTATGGATGTGAGAGTTGAACCATGAGAAAGCTGAGAAATTGATGCTTTTGAACTGTGGTGTTGGAGAAGACTCTTGAGAGTCCCTTGGACTGCAAGGAGATTCAACCAGTCCATCCTAAAGGAAATCAGTCCTGAATATTCATTGGAAGGACTGATGCTGAAGCTGAAACACCAACATTTTGGCCACCTGATGCGAAGAGCTGACTCATTGGAAAAGACCCTGATGCTGGGAAAGATTGAAGGCAGGAGGAGAAGGGGACAACAGAGGATGAGATGATTGTATGGCATCACCAACTCAATGGATGTGAGTTTGAGTAAACTCCGGGAATTGGTGATGGACAAGGAGGCCTGGCATGCTGCAGGCCATGAGGTCGCAAAGAGTCAGACATGACTGAGCCACTGAACTGAAATGAATGTGGGATTCCCTCCCACAGTGGATTCTTAACCACTGGACCACCAGGGAAGTCCTCCCTTTATTTTTGCAGCCCTTACAACACCTATCAGAATGTCTCACACAAAGGAAGTGTATTAATTGAGTGAACACTGACTGCTGTAACAGACACCCCCGAATATTAGTCACTTGACACAATGAAAGTTTGTTTCTCATTCATGTGAAGTTCGATTGGTGATGGAGTAAACCCTGGATTCAATCATTTGAGTTCAGAGTGATATGAAAAATAAAAATTGGATGATAATTACTTAGTTAAGTGGGTTTGTGGTTTCTATCCTCTTGCTTCAACAAACCAACACCCAATAAAGTGGATAAGTGGGCTTTAAAAGAACCTGTAGAGAAATTACTTACATAGAATACTAATAAAAACAGTGGTAAACCATTAGAAAAATGTCAGGGCTGACACTTCCTCAGATGCCAAGGGCTTCCTTGGTTACATTATGAGGCAAAACAATGATAATCTATTTACTTCTGGCAACAAGTCACATACACACATAAAAAAGTTGACATGATCAAAAAACTGCTTGAAATATGGACTTCTATCTTCTCCCATTAGCAATGGAATCCAAGTAAATGCATATTGCCACTTGTGTTATCACTAAAGCTGGTATGAGGCCAACACTATTTGCAAACATTTAAAAACATATTGAGGTTGCAAAATGTCAGACACGATGCAGTGACTAAACAACAGCAACAAAATATTATCCAGAATATGAAGGTAAATTTCTAGCATTTAAACATTCAGGGCTATTCACCATTCCATCCAGTGCTTTTCAAAAATCACAATAAATTTGACAATAAGTATTTGGAAGCCCCTTAAGAGCTTAAATTTTTTATTTAATAGTAAGTTTCTTATTTAAGAGTAAATGGGGGGAAGGGTACACGCTATGAAGGAAACACTTATTCCTATTGTGGTGACAACAGCTCAAAAATGATACAGGGAACACAAATGGGTGACCAAACGAACATGCATTCCTTTGTCAGCAAATACTGCTGGAAGAAGCCTGGGAAACATCACTAAGGCTGTGAAGAAACAAGTTCTAGGAGAAATGAGACTGCGTGGGTGGTTTACTACAGAGTTGGATTAAAGTACAGATGTTCCTGACATGTCTCAGCCTATGGAATTTATTCATTCTACTCGGTCATGGAATATATCCAGGACTACTTTCTTTGTAAACCTCTAAAAGAAAGATGGACTGGAGAAGATATTTTTAATGCTACGTGACTTCTGTAACAGGAATAATGTTGTATGAGAAAATGGGATACTGTAACCCTTGCTGTGCCAGTCAATTTGACCAAAATAAAAAAGCAAGCCCAGGGTAGCCTTAAAGGGATGTATCCAAGGGTGAATTTTTAAAAAATATTTTATTAGAAATTTTTATTTATTTTGGTTGTGTTGGGTGTTTACTGCTGGGGGCGGGCTTTCTCTGGTCTCGGCAAGAGGGGGCTACTCTCTAGTTGCAGGCTGAGGGCTTTTCATTGCAGTGGCTTCTCTTGCTGCAGAGCATGGGCTCTGGGCACTTGGGCTTTACTAGTTACAGCCTGTGTGCTTATGGGCTTAATTGCCCCGTGGCATGTAGGAGCTTCCTGGACCAAGGCTGGAACCCACGTCCCCTGCCCTGGCAGGTGGATTCTTAACCACTGGACCATCACCCAAGGGTGACTTTTATTTACTGCTCCCTTCACAGGAACTTTTCATTAGGAAGAAGTCGTCGCTGGAGGGCACACAGCTTCAGAAGATGACATTGATGAGGCTGACTTCCAAAACAAAATACAGTAATAAAACAAGCACAAAAAATTTTAAGTTATTCAAGACTTTCTTCAGTGTTTTGTGATAGAAGTGGAAGTAATTGTGAACATGTTTTGGATCATACAGAGATTTACAGGTTATCTTTTGTAAAACACCTTAATGGATTTTCCAATTTAGAGTCAGGGCACTCCTTGCTTTTACCATAAGATTAGTGTTGCAAATTCACAGTTTCTGAGGCAGGTGTTGGACTGTGGTTTTCTAGCTAGCAGATATTTTTTTGAAGTAAAAAGTAAACATAATCTGTAAAGGTAAAGTTGATTGTCTTAATTTTGAGCAAGAACATTACTGATCTGATTCTCAAGAGGAAACCATGCTATGAAGAAAGCATTTTGAAAATAGATATTTGGAAATGTTTCATGGCTATATAGTACTATTGTTGAAAATGATGATTTAGCTATAAAAATTCATATCTGCATGTTAAAAAAATGAAAAAAAAATTTTTAACCTGTTCAAAAATACTTCAGAGGAAGTATTTCAGTGATTTTTTTTAGCCTGTTTGTTAAAAATGTTAAAAAGTTGATGTCTTCTGATTAGATTGCAAGAAAATTCTGTTAAATGAGGAGAAAACAAACTCAGTGCAATTTTAAGAAAAACTTGGTCATGGTTTGTATAAAGGATTGAATAATGAGCATCCGGGCCCAGTAAGTACAAATAGACGCTCAGATCTTCTGCTTAGCTCTCTCATATTGGACAGTCACTTTTTAAAATCCATCATAGCCAATAAAATCACATCTCTAAACTTTTGTTGTTTTGCAAAGTATGAAACTGACTTGCAAAAATAATGAAGTATATTAATCACCTCTCTTTCATTAAAGGTATATTTTAAGTAACCTTTCATCATCAGTCCCTATTCTATGGGACACGAGTGACAATGCTTAATTCAGTTTATAGAACTCTGTCAATTATATACAAAATAGATAACTAATGAGAACCTACTGTATAGCTCAGGGAACTTTACTCAATGGTCTGTGGTGACCTAGATGGAAAGAAAATCTCAAACAGAGGGGATGGATATGTATGTATAACTATTCACTTTGCTATACAGGAGAAACTAATACAACATTGCAAAGTAACTCGACTCCAATTAAAAGTTTAAAGAAAGCAAACGCTGTCAAGCATGTGACTGCCTGTGGTCCTAGCATTAGTCAGAAATTGCTGACAGGATCATGAGCGAAAACAAAGTTTCTGAGTGGTTTGAGGAATTTGAATGATAAATGGCTTTCAAACAAGGCACAAGAAGTTGTCCTTTTAAAAAAAAGCCATCTACGGGCTCATCTGTGCCGAATTAAGATGTGAATAAGGCCTGCACTGGAAGAGAAGCTGGTTAAGAAGAAACACCTAGTAATGTCTCCTTCACTCATTCAACATTTTATTGGTTCTGTGCCATGTGACAGACACCCTATAGATAGGCACACGCCCAAGACAAGGCCCTGCCCTCAAAGAACCAGAGCACAGATGCCCTTGATGACCAAATATGAAGATCAAGTCCAAACACTGGCTAAAAGTCTTGCCTCCTCTTCTTTCCCCACTTTCCTCAGTTGAGGTTCTTTCACAAAATGACTTAACACCATCTCTCCTCCAAATTCGTGCCATTGTGTTCTTGATTTCCCCGCTGGGAATTAGAGAAAGGTCTGTCATTCTACAATCTTGAAACTTTGCCCTAGTTAATTAAAAATCTCCTAACAGTTCAGTTAATCCCATCTGCTTTCAACCTGAATCTTCTTACAATGTAGAGATTTGCAGTTCTGGCTTTTTTGTCATTCTCCTCACAGCTTCTTATTAAAATCTCTTCTTGAAGCCATTAACAGCTTCCTCTTATCTTCCTCTGGTAGGAAAATAGAGGGACATGTTAAATTGACATGAAGGGACGTGATAATAAACAACCATGATTTATGAGCACTGATTCCCTTCTCAGTAGAGGGCTGAACACTCTACAAGCATTATTTGATTTAATCTTTTCATTCCAACCTTTGAACCTCACTGGGGAAAATTCAGGCTCCGTGGGCTATTTAACTGCCCCAGAGTAACACAGAGAGTTAGAGCCCATTTTTTTTAAAAGTGTTTATTAAATTTATTACAATATTGCTTCTGTTTTCTGTTTTTTTGACCACCAGGCAGGTGGCATCTTAGCTCCCCAACCAGGGATCAAACCTGCACCCCCTGCATTGGAAGGCAAATTCTTAACCATTGGACCACAATGGAAGTCCTGCAACCCATGTTTATGTGATGACAAAGTCTACAGTCTAACCATTAGGTTGCCCCCCGTCTTTCCTCTTTAACTCTGTACCAACCCTGAAGCAACTCCGCACTTAACACTTTGAACTAGTTACATCAACCAACAAGTACCCGTCACTTAGTGACAAGATGCCCCCAGACTCTTCCACCCTCCGACCAGTGGGTCATGGTTTTGCAATTCGGGTGTACAGGAAAACAGGCTTCAGTTTGACAAACACTGTCCCTGACATTCTTGTTAGTCTCCAAGGGGCTGGGCCCCCTTCCATCCTTCTTTTCCACTTGCCTTTATGCCCTTGGCTATGACCACACCAAACTACCAAGCCTTTGCATGATAACTTGTTACAGCCTCTAGAGCTGCTTCTCCCTTCAACACATTCCCCATTCAACCCCTGCCTGCTTGTTGAGCTCTACTGATCCTCAAGGCCTAGGTCAAGGGTCCTATATTCCCTGAGGCTGTGCATGAGACCAACTCCGACCATCTGCCAGCAGCATGATCGTCCCTCTCTGGGAACACACGTCTTTGTTCACACACACTGACCACACTCTTACTGTCCATTGCCCTGCTGGACGGAGACTGAGGCTGTGGCTGTTCAGGGTTTTATCTCAGCACCTACCACAGCATCAGGCCCTGGGGGGTGGTTAATTAGTGTTATTTGAATAAATGAATGAGTGAATAAAAAGAAAGTGTGGAATGGGGACAGAAGTGGGAGAATCTGGGGAGTCTGACCATCTCGTGGGCTGGAATGGTTTTGCATTCCAGAACTTTGCACAAACAGTCAGATGCAATTCAGCCAGTCAGTGTGGGTGGTGTGATTTGGAGCAGGGGACGAAGAGCAGAGAGAGCTCTCCTAAGTATCCGCTAGGGTTGGGACCCCCCACAACTTGGCCTGATCTGCCAAGTTTTCAACCCAAAGCCAGGAATTCCAAAAAAACATACAAGTCCCCTGTATGTGGCCACAACACAAAACAACAAGACTGTTGTTTTTAGGACCTAGGACACTGTGAAAAAATAAAGGGTAAACGTGAACTGACTACATACCTAAAGGTTACGTCTTCCTGGGGTGGAGCATCAGTGTAGATGGGGAGGCAAGGGGAGTGTGCTAGCTTCCTGTTGCTGCTGTAACAAGTTATCACAAACTCCGAGGCTGAAAACAGCACAAACGTATTGCCTCACAGTTCTGGAGCTGAGAAATCTGAAATCAATTTTCTGCAGGCTAAAATGAAAGCCCTGGCAGGTCTGCCTTCCTTCTGGAGGCTCCAGGGGAGAATCTGTATCTTTGCCTTTTCCGGTATTTATAGACCATCTACTTAGCTTGGCTCATGGTCTCTTCCTCCATCTTCAAAATGTTTTACTTCTGCTCTGCTTCTATCCTTACATCATCCTCTCTTTCATTCTGATCCTTGTCATTCTGACAATCTCTTATAAGGACACTTGCGATTTTATTAAGCTCCCCAGGTTGTCCAGGAAGATCTCCCCATCTCAAGATCCTTACTGTAACCACATCTGCAAAATCCATTTGACCATGTAGGCAACATTTTTATAGGTTGCCAGGATTAGGATAAGGCCATTATTCTGTCAGCCACAGGAGTTACTGTTTAGTCACTAGGTCATGTCTGACTCTTTGCAACCCCATGGTCTGCAAAACATGCCAGGCTTCTCTGTCCTTCACTATCTCCTGTAGTTTGCTCAAATTCATGTCCATTGAGTCAGTGATGCCATCCAACCATCTCATCCTCAGTCACTCCTTCTCCTCCTGCCCTCAATCTTTCCCAGCATCAGGGTCTTTTCCAATGAGTCAGTTCTTCACATCAGGTGGCCAAAGTATTGGAACTTCAGCTTCAGCATCAGTCCTTCCAAATATTCAGGGTTGAATCCCTTTAGGATTGACTGCCTTGGTCTCCTTGCTGTCCAAGGGACTCTCGGGAGTCTTCTCCAGCACTGCAATTCAAAAGCATCAATTCTTCAGTACTCAGGCTTCTTTATGGTCCAACTTTCACATCTGTGCTTGACTACTGGAAAAACCATAGGTTTGACTATATGGACCTTTGTCAGCAAAGTGATGTCTCTGCTTTTTAATATGCTGTCTAGGTTTGTTATACCTTTTCTTCCAAGGAGCAAGCATCTTTTAATTTCATGGCTGCAGTCACTGTCCACAAGAGGTAAATTCAGGGATCTGTGTTCCATGTCCCCAAGAAATATATTTTTTTTATAAAGGTAAAAAGGAAGAACAGTCAAATCAACCAAATACATCCCTCACCCTAAAAGAGAACATGAGGCTTCCCTGGTGGTCTGGTGGCTAAGGCTCCACTCTCCCAATGCAGGGGACCTGGGTTTGATTCCTGGTCAGGGAACTATATCCCACATACTGCAACTAACAGCTGACATGTCACAACTAAGGATCCCACCTGCTGCAACAGAGATGTACATAGAAGAAAACAAGCCAATTAAAATGTATTTTGGCTTACTTTTGAACAAAGCAGAAAAAAAATTCACTTAAGGTATAAATAACCAAATTAACCCTGGTTGAACTGCAACTCTTTCACTGACTAGCTCTGTGGTCTTGGGTGACTTATTTAATTTCCCTGATTGATCAAAACAAGAATACAAATAATTATTCACTTATTCACCTTCCCATCTGTACTATGATCTCTTAATCTCTTGATGACAATGGGAAATTTTTAATAAATCATACAAGGCATAAAAAATTAATTCCATGTCACCAACTCTAATATATCATAATTCCACTGATTTAAAAAATATAGAAATGCATATCCATTTGACTCAAAACCCAGAAGATACACACATAAATATAAAAGGCTGACTGTACAACTGGGACAGAACTAGAACAAATAGATTCAATGACCTTGAACATTGACAAGGAGGAGTCTCATGAACATTTTCTAATATCTTCAATAGACATCTGTATTTTCAAATTATTTTCCAACTTTATTGATATATAATTGGCATATAAAATTGTGTAAGTTTAAGGTCTTGTAGGTCATCATAGAACCATTTAACTTCAGCTTCTTGGGCATTAGTGATTGGGGCATAGACTTGGATTACTGTGATATTGAATGGTTTGTCTTGGAAACGAACAGAGATCATTCTGTTGTTTTTGAGACTGCATCCAAGTACTGCATTTTGGACTCTTCTGTTGACTAAGAGGGCTACTCCATTTCTTCTGAGGGATTCTTGCCCAAAGTAGTAGATACAATGGTCATCTGAATTAAATTCAACCATTCTGGTCCATTTTAGTTCATTGATTCCTAAAATGTTGATGTTCACTTTTGCCATCTTGATTCATGGACCTAATATTCCAGGTTCCTATGCAACATTGCTCTTTATAGCATTGGACTTTACTTCTATCACCAGTCATACCCACACCTGGGCATTGTTTTCACTTTGGCTCCATCCCTTCATTCTTTCTGGAGTTATTTCTCCACTCTTCTCCAGTAACCTATTGGGCACCTACTGACCTGGGGAGTTTATCTTTCAGTGTCCTATCTTTTTGCCTTTTCATACTGTTCTTGGGGTTCTTGAGGCAAGAATACTGAAGTGGTTCACCATCCTCTTCTCCAGGGGACCACATTTTGTCAGAACTCTCCACCATGACCCGTCCATCTTGGGTGGCCCTACATGGCATCGTTCATAGTTTCATTGAGTTAGACAAGGCTGTGATCCATGTGATCAGTTTGGTTAGTTTCTGTGATTGTGGTTTTCATTCTGTCTGCCCTCTGTAAGAGGCTTGTGGAAGCTTCCTGTGGGGAGAGACTGATAGTGGGGGAATCTGGGTCTTGTTCTGATGGGCGGGGCCATGCTCAGTAAATCTTTAATCCAATTTTCTGTTGATGGGCGGGGCTGTGTTCACTCCCTGTTGTTTGGCCTGAGACCAAACTATGGCAGCGTAATGAAGATAATGGTGACTTCCTTCAAAAGGGCTTATGCCCCCACTGTTGTATTCAGCATTCCTGACCCCACAGCAGGCCACTGTTGACCCATGCCTCCGCCAGAGATTCCTAGACACTCACAGGCAAGTATGGTTCAGTCTCTTGTTGGGATACTACTCCTTTCTCCTGGGTCCTGGTGTGCACAAGGTTTTGTATGTGCCCTCCAAGAGTCTGTTTCCCCAGTCCTGTGGAAGTTCTGTAATCAAACCCCACTGGCCTCCAAAGTCAGATTCCATGTGGGTTCTCAGTCCCTTTGCTGGATCTCCAGGTTGGGAAGTCTGTTGTGGGTTCTAGGGCTTTCTTAACAGTGCCAGAATTTCTTTGGTATAATTATTCTAAAGTTTGTGGGTCGTCTTCTTCGTGGCTCTATGGTGGGGCTAATGGCAACCTCCTCCAAAAGAGCTTATGCCACACGCCATGTGACCCAGGTCTGCTGCAACCAGATCCCCTGTCTCCATGGCAGGCCACTGCTGACCTGTACCTCTGCAGGAGACCCTCAAACACTCAGAGGCAGGTCTGGCTCAGCCTCTGTGAGGTCTCTGGGTCTTACTGTGCACCAGGTGTTTTTCTGAGCCCTTTAGTATCTCTGGCAGGTATGGGATTTGATTCTAAAAGTGATTTTGCCCCTCCTACCATCTTCTTGGTGTTTTCCCTTTGCCCTTGGATGTCAGGTATCTTTATTTGGTGGGATCCAACATTCTCCTATCGATGGTTGTTCAGCAGCAAGTTACAATTTTGGAGTTCCCACAGGAGAAGGTGAGTGCACATCCTTGTACTCCATCATCTTGTGCTTCATCATAGGGGACTGGAATATAAAAGTAGGGAAGTCAAGATATACTTGGCATAACAGACAAGTTTGGCCTTGGAGTACAAAATGAAGCAGGGCAAAGGCTAACAGTTTTGCCAGAGAATGCACTGGTGATAGCAAACGCCCTTTTCCAACAACACAAGAGACAACTCTACACATGGACATCACCAGATGGTCAATACCGAAATCAAATTGATTATGTTCTTTGCAGCCAAAGATAGAGAAGCTCTATACAATCAGAAAAACAAGACAAGGAACTGACTGTGGCTCAGATCATGAACTCCTTGTTGCCAAATTCTGTCTTAAGCTGAAGTAGGAAAACCCACTAGACCATTCAGGTACGACCTAAATCAAATCACTTACAATTATACAGCAGAAGTGACAAATAGATTCAAGGGATTAGATGTGACTGAGTGCCTGAAGAACTATGGACAGAGGTTCATGACTTTGTATAGGAGGCAGTGATCAAGACCATCCCCAAGAAAAAGAACTGCAAAAAGGCAAAATGGTTGTCTGAGGAGGCCTTACAAAGTAGCTGAGGAGAGAAGTGAAAGGCAAAGGAGAAAAGGAAAGATATATCCATTTGAATGCAGAGTTCCAAAGAATAGCAAAAGAAAGCCTTCTTCAGTGATCAATGCAAAGAAACAGAGGAAAACAATAGAATGCAAAAGACTAGATATCTCTTCAACAAAATTAGGGCTACCAAGGGAACATTTCGTGCAAAGATGGGTACAATAAATGACAGAAATGGTGTGGCCCTACAAGAAGCAGAAGATATTAAGAAGGGGTGGTAAGAATACACAGAAGAACTATACAAAAAAAGACCTTAATGACCCACGATGGTGTGATCACTCACTAGAGCCAGACATTCTGGAGTGCGAAGTCAAGTGGTCTTTAGGAAGCAGCACTATGAACAAAGCTAGTGGAAGTGATGGAATTCCAGTTGAACTATTTCAAATTCTAAAAGATGATGCTGTGAAAGTGCTGCACTCAATATGCCTGCAAATTTGGAAAACTCAGCAGTGGCCACAGGACTGGAAAAGGTCAGTTTTCATTCCAATTGCAAAGAAAGGCAATGCCAAAGAATGTTCAAACTACTGCACAATTGCACTATTCTCACACGCTAGCAAAGTAATACTCAAAATTCTCCAAGCGAGGCTTCTGCAGTACAGGAACTGTGAGTTTCCAGATGTTCAAGCTGGATTTAGAAAAGGCAGAGGAACCAGAGACTAAATTGCCAACATTTGCTGGATCATTAAAAGAGCAAGAAAGTTCCAGAAAAACATCTATTTCTGCTTTATTGACTACACCAAAGCCTTTGACTCTGTGGATCACAACAAACTGGAAAATTCATCAAGAGATGGGAATACCAGACCACCTGACCTGACTCCAGAGAAATCTGTATACAGGTCAAGTAGCAAGAATTAAAAGCTTACATGGAACAACAGACTGGTTCCAAAATGGGAAAGCAGTACACCAAGGCTTATTATTGTCACCTTGCTTGTTCAACTTATATGCAGAGTACATCATGCGAAATGCCAGGCTGGGTGAAGCACAAGCTGGAATCAAGATTGCCAGGAGAAATATCGATAACCTCAAATATGCAGATGACACCACCTTTATGGCAGAAAGCAAAGAGGAACTAAAGAACCACTTGATGGAAGTGAAAGGGGAGAGTGAAAAAGCTGATTTAAAACTCAACAGTCAGAAAACAAAGATCATGGCATCCAGTCCCATCACTTCATGGCAAATAGATGGGGAAACAATGGAAACAATGACAGACTTTATTTTTGGGGTTCCAAAATCACTGCAGATGGTGACTGCAGCCATGAAATTAAAAGAGGCTTGCTCTTTAGAAGAAAAGCTATGACCAAGCTAGACAGCAAGCAGAGACATTACTTTGCCAACAAATGTCCATCTAGTCAAAGCTATGGAAAAACTACTATGGTTTTTCCAGTAGTCATGTATGGATGTGAGAGTTGGACTATAAAGAAAGCTGAGTGCCACAGAACTGATGCTTTTAAGCTGTGGTTTTAGAGAAGATATTTGAGAGTCCCTTGGACTGCAAAGAGATCCAATCAGTCCATCCTAAAGGAAATCAGTCCTGAATATTCATTGGAAAGATGGATGCTAAAGCTGAAGCTCCAACACTTTGGCCACCTGATGTGAAGAGCTGACTCATTTGAAAAGACCCTGATGCTGGGAAAGACTGAAGGCAGGAGGATAAAGGGATGACACAGGGTGAGGTGGTTGGATGGCATCACCAACTTGATGGATATGAGTTTGAGCAAGTTCCAGGAGTTGATGATGGACAGGGAAGCCTGGTGTGTTGCAATCCAGGGGATTACAAAGAGTTGGACACTACTGAACTGAACTAAAGTTTAAGTTGTGCAATGTTGATTTGATATGTTTATATATTACAAAATGGTTACCACCATAGCTTGCTATGCGGAGCTCCCCCGATGGGGAAGTTTCCCTATGGCTCAGAAAGTAAAGAGTCTGCCTGCAATGCAGGAGATTCAGGAATTGTCCTGGTTTGGTAAGATCCCCTGGAGAAAGAAGTGGCAATCCTCTTTAGTATCCTTGCCTGGAGAATCCCATGGACAGAGGATCCTGGTGGGCTACAGTCCATGGGTTCACAAAGAGTCAGACACGACTGAAGGAGGAATACTTAAATAGCTCACTAACAACTCTATCATGTCACATAACCAACATGACTTTTTTGTGGTAACAACATCTAAGGTCTACTCTCTTAGCAATTTTCAAGTAAAAATACAGTGTTATTAACTATAATCACCCAGAACTACATTAGATTCCCAGAGCTTAGTCATCTCCTACCTGGAAGTTTGTGTTCTTTGACCAACATCTTCCTCTCCCCTTGGCCACCCAGGCCCTAGTAACCACTGACCTATTTTCTGTTTTTTCAAGTTCCACCTTTTTAATTTGAAAAAATACCTGGCTGCATTGAGTATTCATTGGGCATGCAGGGTCTTTAGTTGTGGCACGTGGGATCTAGTTATTTTACCAGGGATAGAATCCAGACCCTCTGAATTAGGATATCAGAGTCTTAACCACTGGACCACCAGGGAAGTCCCAAGTCCTGCACTTTTCATTCCACATATGGGGTTTCCCTGGTGGTTCAGACGATCAAGAATCTGCCTGCAGTGCAGGAGGCCTGGGTTCAATCTCTGGGTTGGGAAGATCTCCTGGAGAAGGGAATGACAACCCACTCCAGTATTCTTACCTGGAGAATCCCATGGACAGAGGAGCCAGGTGGGCTACACTATATGGAGTTGCAGAGTTAGATACAACTGAGTGACTAACACATATACACATTCCACATATAAGTGATGTCACACAGCATTTCCTCTGACTCATCTCACTCTGTATGACTTAGGAGCCAAGCTGGGTATCCCTGATCTATGGAGAAAACTCAGGTGACCCTAAGGTCCCTGGAACGGCAAACATGGAGTTGGTAGCTGGAAAGGTTGTGGTAGATGTGCTACCATATTTTGGCTAAGGTCATGAAGCATCCAGGGAGGAGGAAACTTATGGATATTTCCCTTCTGGGGTTTGTCGTCTTGGAAAAAGGAGATTTATCAAGGCAGAGTTGTTGCCTGGGAAAGGCCAGCTGGTCTGCAGCCTAGAGGTCCTCCAAAATGCATCTTGTCAACGAGCCCAGGTCCAGGACAAATGCATGTGATCCTTATGCTGTCATTCCAGTTCTGCTCTGGAGCAGGAATATTTCAGATGATGCCCACTCCTGCGGCTTGAGACACCCACCTTCCACAGATGGGGCGAGGTCGTGAATGAGGCGGGGTCCATGTGCGGGGACCTCACAGCTGTGGACAGTGAGATCCAGGCGTCCCTGAGTGGGCTCTGAGCACTTCTCCCCTCTTCTGTTGTCTCCCATCACTCTGTGCCTCTCCCTTAGAGAACAGGACTCTGTACATAGTGATGGCATGCATGCATGCTCAGTTGTGTCTGACTCTGCGACCCCTGAGATTGTAGCCCACCAGGCTCCTCTGTCCATGGGATTGTCTCAGCAAGAATACTAGAACGGATTGCCATTTCCCCCTCCAGGGTGTCTTCCCAACCCAGGGATCAAACCCGAGTCTCCTGTACCTCCTGCATTGGCAGGTGGGCTCCTTAACAAGGAGCTACCTGGGTACCTGCACATAGTGACTAGTTACTGTTCAATAAGTAAAGATTTCTTTAAAAATTCCAATTTTAAAGTTATTTAGTGGAAAAGTATTAAATAAACCCAATGATTACTATTCTTTGATGAGACAGGATGAATAAAAACTCAAAGACTGTCAAACTCTAGGCATTCACAAAATGGCATTTCCATAGAAAGAGAAGGGAAAGTGTGGGCAATGAGAGTGGAAATGGGCATCCATTTTCCATCAGCATGCTCCTCTAACCCAGCCTAGACTGAGCCTCCGAATCAGTGGGAGAATGTTGAAAAATATAACAGTACCAGAGACCCTCTCCAGACCAATTAAGTCAGAATCTCTGGGCATGGGGCCAGGGCCTTCCAATTTTTTTTTGTTTAAAGCTTAACTTGAACCACCCTAATGTCCACCCAAGATGAGAACACTGAACCCTGTCACTTTGTATTCTAGCCTCCCAGGGAATGAAGTTCTGGAAGTGAATTCTCAGTCCCTGTGGCCACCCCTCCACGGTGTCTATGGCTTGGTCTGACCTAGTCTGCACCTGTCTTCTTTCCTATCAGATATTCATCAAATGCCCAGAGGATGTCCCAGTACTTAAGAAACAGTCCAGGTTCCTGACCACAGACTCCAGAGAGAATGGAGTTGCTAAGGTGTGTAGTTCCCCAGGGATCAGTCACCTGGAAACTAGCCTCTCCTGGCAGCAATGATCCTTGGAGACCAGCTCCGACTTCTGCCTGACCAGGCCTTGCGCAAGGAGGCTCCTTACCCACCGTCAAACTCTCTCTCTTCATCCTGCTCCTCCCATTGGCCATTTCCCAGCCCTGACCTCATCAAGTGGTCACCTTGCATGACCCACACACTTCCTGTAGCAGTCCTGAACTCTGACTTAGACCAAAAAATTCAATTTCATATCAGCTCTCTAGACTCAGGTTCTCTGGCCTCCTGGACTTGGGTTTAACTCCCAATGTGGAGACCCCAACTGGAAACTTTGTCATGGCTTTCCCTAAACCCTGGGGGTTTCTGTTTCTGATTTTCTCCAAACCCTCTCATTCCCCCTGCTGCCCAAACCTTACTCATGAAAATCATTTTTCTCAATTGCCTCATCCAAGGTTTCCGTGGGGAACCAAATCTGTTCCCCATAACTGTGTGGTAAGCTTTAAACAAATATTCACAGTGGCCTTACAATAATGTCCACCAGATATAGCTCCAAGGGGATGGGTGGAAACAGAGTTGATGAGAATGTGGTTTCCAACATCAGTCTTTTAAGTGCATAAGTATCTTGGTGAGTGGTTAAAAGAACCTTAGCTGTTTATTTTACTTCTCCCTCAAGTCAAGTTGAAGACTTCTTGCCTATAAACCATGAAGATGCAAATTACTGTGGCCATTTTGTGGGCTTTTCTATTATAAAAACCACTTGTTTTCATGACAGTTCATCATGATGCTATTTTGAAATTTTAGGTGAAATTTTTGATAAACTCCCAGCATTCCTTTTTATGCAAATGGAATTTTGCTGAGCTTGGGAATGTCAATCCTTTTTCTTTTCTCTCTGAATATCACTCTCCTCTGTCAAAGATGCACTGGGTCCAAATAGCTCCTTTCACCTAAGAGCTAAGATGATGGTGATGGGATGTCGTCTAGTTCTTAGGTTGCAGCCTTGCCCTCCAGGAAGGCTACCTTGGCTGAGGGTGGGTGCGGGTGGGGCAGGACTCCGGTGGACACCACCCCCAGGAGGTGTGTCCTTCAGCAGAAGTCAATGTCATCAGGGGTGAATAGAGCAGAAGATGTCAGCTTCCTCTTCCAGTCCCCACAGCTGTGAGAATTTCAGTATGAAAGATCTGTCTCCCACTGTCCCACCCCATGTCCCTACACTGCAGAAGACTCTATGGGCTGAGGTCTCTTAACTCATCAAGTTTCAGTTCCTTCTTCCCTTGGTGTCATTGGGCAAATCTCTCGTTATCCTAAAACGGTTTCCAACAGAATCGTATGTTCATGAAGTTGGACTCTCTACCCACTCACATGGCTTGACATCTGTTCATTTCACTTTTTCACAGTTCCTCTACCAGGAGAGAGATGAGGGAGATGAAAGGAAGGGGGAGGGGAGGGGGAGCTTTAACTTTGGCTTATTTGGGTGGTTCAAATAAGACAGCAAAACAGTCCTATCCACCTCTAGTGTGCTGTACTTATTCAGTCTATCTTGTCAGGAATACCATTCACTACAGACAGAGCTTTGGGAGTTGGTCAGATTTTCTCTGAATCTACTTCAACAGCAATAAAACAAGGAAGGCAGCAATTCGTAATACAGTAGGTTCTCATCTGAAAGAAGATTGGATTCACCTGGGGAGTTTTGGAAAAAATGCCAATACCTAGGTCCCATTCCAGACTGATTAAGTGGGAATCTATGGGGGACGGGTGAGGCCAGGCAGTATTTTTTTTACAAGCTCCAAGGTGAGTCTAAAGTACAGCCAGGGTTGGGAACTTCTGCTCTAGTCAGTTAGTCAGGAGCAGTGGCTCTCAAACTTAGCACACACTGGTGTCTTCTGAATGACTTATGAGGCCCGATAAGTTGCACTTTTGACAAGTTTCCAGGTGATGCTGATGTTACTGATCCTTTTTCTATGACCAGCTTTGAGAATCCTTGGTCAAGAGATGTGAGATAAAATTCTAGGTGTGCTCATTCTCCATAACATTTCCAGAGAAACATTTTTAGGAAAGGGCCATATGATAAATATTTACAGACTAAGCAGTGTGCCAAATGACCCCAACTTTAGTCTTCTGTTGTCGTTAAGAATCTAGTTCTCTTTTTATTAAGTTAAACAAAGCTATTAGCAAAAATATAAAATAATATGGCTCTTCTCACTATGGCTTTTTTTGGGAAAACAATTATTTTCACAGTAAGTACTATATAAATACTTAAATATAAAATAAATAAATATTTCTAGCTTTGCCATCCACACAATCTCTGCTGCAACAGCTCAATTCTCCCACTGTAGCAGGAAAACAACCACAAATAACGTGCAAACAAATGGCATGGCTGCGTTCCAATAAAGATTTATTTAGAGGGCCGGAAGGATTTGACACATCAACCATAATTTGCTGAATTCTGTTGCCCAGTTTTACTACCAGTGTTATCTAAGGGAGGATTTCTTTTTATTTATCTAGCTTGGTGTTCTTTAGGCTCCCTTAATCTGAGGACTGATAATTTTCAGTTTAGTTCAGTTCAGTTCAGTCACTCAGTCATGTCCGACTCTTTGTGACTCCACGGACAGCAGCACCCTGTCCTCCCAGCCCATCGCCAACTCCTAGAACTTGCTCAAACTCATGTCCATTGAGTTGGTGATGCCATCACCATCTCATCCCTGTCATACCTTTCTCCTCCTACCTTCAATCTTTCCTGGCATCAAGATCTTTTCCAATGAGTCAGTTCTTTGCATCAAGTAGCCAAAGTATTGGTGCTTCAACATCAGTTCTTCCAAGGAATACTCAGGACTTATTTCCTTTAGGATGGACTGGTTTGATCTTGCAGTCCAAGGGACTCTCAAGAGTCTCCTCCAACACCACAGTTCAAAGGCATCAGTTCTTCAGTGCTCAACTTTCTTTATGGTCCAACTCTCACGTCCATACAAAGCTACTGGAAAAACCGTAGCTTTGACTAGATGGACCTTTGTTGGCAAAGTAATATCTCTGCTTTTTAATATGCTGTCTAGGTTGGTCATATCTTTTCTTCCAAGGAGCAAGCATCTTTTAATGTCATGGTTGCAGTCACCATCTGCAGTGATGTTAGAGCCCAAGGAAATAAAGGCTGTCACGGTTTCCATTGTTTCCCCACCTATGAACTTCCGACAAAACCGTAAACTCACGGCCACTATCCTTGCACACACTGCTTCTTCCACATCGTTTCTGCTGTGTGTTCATGAAAATCTGATCTGATAACATATTAGACCTTCTCAGTTTATCCTCCATGTCTCTCAACCACCTTTATACTCTCTACCTCTGTTTCTCTGTACTGCATTCATATCTCGTTTTCATTTCAAATGGTAGTTTTTGTCTCCTTATCAAACCACCTGGTGTGTTTTGATGGTCTCTTATACCTTCTTATTTATTCAGTTACCTCATTTATTGCTTTAAGGATTCTTATGTAAACTAATTTCATATTCAGTGTTGATATTTTCAGTATCTGTGATCTTTGCAGGCCTGATGTTATGGTTTATGAATTCTTTTGATTTTCATTCATGGTGACTTATTTTTTTCATGAGTCTCGTGAACTTTGACACTGAGCTCATATTCGTTAGGACTTTATCTGTGGTCATTCTTTGAGGCCTATACGGTATTGCATTTGTTTCTGTCAGGTGCCTCGGCATACTCTCAACTTGGTATTATTTTAAATAAATTGCTGGCTTTAGAGATTCCCACATAGTATGAATTTTGGCTTCAGTTTAGTTCAGTCTCTCAGTCGTGTCCAACTCTTTGCAACCCCATGAATCGCACCATGCCAGGCCTCCCTGTCCATCACCAACTCCTGGAGTTTACCCAAACTCATGTCCATCGAGTCGGTGATGCCAGTCAGCCATCTCATCCTCTGTCGTCCCCTTCTCCTCCTGCCCCCAATCCCTCCCAGCATCAGGGTCTTTTCCAATGAGTCAACGCTTCGCATGAGGTGGACAAAGTATTGGAGTTTCAGCTTCAGCATCAGTCCTTCCAATGAACACCCAGGACTGATCTCCTTTAGGATGGACTGGCTGGATCTCCTTGCAGTCCAAGGGACTCTCAAGAGTCTTCTCCAACACCACAGTTCAAAAGCATCAATTTTTCAGCACTCAGCTTTCTTCACAGTCCAACTCTCACATCCATACATGACCGCTGGAAAAACCATAGCCTTGACTAGACGGAACTTTGCTGGCAAAGTAAAGTCTCTGCTTTTTAATATGCTGTCTAGGTTGGTCATAACTTTCCTTCCAAGGAGTAAGTGTCTTTTAGTTTCATGGCTGCAATCACCATCTGCAGTGATTTTGGAGGCCAAAAAAATAAAGTCTGACACTGTTTTCACAGTTTCACCATCTATTTCCCATGAAGTGATGGGATCAGATGCCATGATCTTAGTTTTCTGAATGTTGAGCTTTAAGCCAACCTTTTCACACTCCTCTTTCACTTTCATCAAGAGGCTTTTCAGTTCGTCTTCACTCTCTGCCATAAGGGTGGTGTCATCTGCATATCTGAGGTTATTGATGTTTCTCCCGGTAATCTTGATTCCAGCTTGTGCTTCTTCCAGCCCAGCATTTCTCATGATATGCTCTGCGTATAAGTTAAACAAGCAGGGTGACAATGTACAGCCTTGAATTTTGGCTTACTGTTAGAAATTCTCAGGCTTCCTTGGTGGCTCAATGGTAAAGAATCCGCCTGCCAAGCAGGAGATATAGATTCGGTCCCTGGGTCAGGAAGATCCCCTGGAGGAGGAAATGGCAACCCACTCCACTATCCTTGCCTGGAGAACCCCATGGATAGAGGAGTCTTGTGGGCTACAGTAAATGTGGTTGCAAAGCGTCAGACACAATTCAGCGACTAAATAACAACATTAGACATTTTTAGAGGACAATTCTTTCCAGCTCCATTCAGAGCCAAGGTGGAGACAGAACATTCCCTCCTGCACCCCTCTTTTATTCTGCAGTTCAGTTTTTAGGGGTTGCCTTTTGGTGATCTGGGCTTTATGTGAGAGTGTGCCAGTCATCACCTTTCCTGTCCCTGGTGTCTGCATGACCCCTTATAATCTGAACTTGATGCTGGGAAAGATTGAAGACAGGAGGGGAAGGGGGCGATGGGGGATGAGATGGTTGGCTGGTATCACCGACTCAATGGACATGAATCTGAGCAAGCTCCAGGAGCTAGTGAAGGACAGGGAAGTCTGTCATGCTTCAGTCCATGGTCCCTAAAAAGTTGGACATGGACACGATTGAATGACTAAACATCAACAAGGCCACCAACATGGACCTGTGACCCCACAGGCAACCGCTGCCTCCACTTCAGTTCTCCTTCCTGGACTCGTGCTCTCTCAAGGCTTCAGATCTCCCAGGAATCTCTTGTTCTGATGAATGTTCAGCTGTGCTTCGCAAACATTATTTTAATTAATATCATTTCCAGCAATGTAAGTGGTCTACTTAGGAGAGCTGTCACCATATTGTCAGGAACACTGATAGGCAACTACTTCCAATTTCCACTTTCTCATCTCTCAGTGGAGAAGCCAACAGAACTGGGACTCAATTTATTTTTTATAATGAATGGATCAGTGATTTTCAGATTATTCTCAGCAGTCTTAGTGTTATAGTATCATTATGCTACTGTGCAGCTTGAGGACAGATTAATGAAATATTCCTGATTAGACCAGGCTGGTTACTTACATGAATCTGTTTCCTAGGACCTTTTTAAAAAGGAGCTGTATGGGATTCATGGACCTATTTATTCTTTGAAGTTTTGAGTTTCCCTTTGTGATTCAGAAGACCTACAGCAAGTTGAAATGTGTTATTCTGCTGAGGCATCAATATAAACCAGCTATGCAGTGAGGCTTATATTGGAAACAAATCATTTGGCCTCATGGATGTGCTTAGCTCACAACCAGTATCCTCATCCCAGGGCAGTGTGTTGATCTCCTCTCCTTGACTTACACTATAAAGTAAGTCTTTCAAAATTATAGAAAAACAGAAAGTCACTTTCTTGCGGTAAAAAATGGTCACCAAGTAAAAGCCAGACATTTTTAAAAAGTCAAAAAGGCATTTAGATTGTGGTGCGCACGGACATGCAGGAAATGCAACTCCCAGTGGACCTGTGGTTCAGGAAGATGCCAGGAGCCTGAAGAAATTTTCCACATTCTTGAAATGGGGAATTCTGGAAGAATCAAGAGTGTCATCCCATTAGGATTTCAAGTGCCTACTATGGACTAATAAATAGCTTTGTGAAAAATAAAGTTAGGTGAAACACTAAATTAAAAAGAGTCTAAATTAAAAAGAGTCTGCAAACTTCGTCAGTTTCTTACAGTACTCTCACCATATGATCTGGCAGTCAAGAGCCATAGTATTTACCCTAAGCAGTTGAAAAAACATATCTATGCCAAAACCCTGCACAAGGATGTTTACAATAGTTCTATTCATAATTGCCCAAACTTGGAGGCAACCAAGATGTCCTTCAGTAGGTGAACAGATAAACAAATGGGTACATCCAGGCAGCAGAATATTACTCAGCAATAAAAACAAATGAGCTGTCAAGCCATGAAAAGACAAGAGAAATCTTAAATGTATATTATTAAATGAAAGAAACTAATCTGAAAGGACTAACACCATACAATTCCAACTGTATGGTATGGTAGAAAAGGAAAAACTGTGGAGACAGTAAAAACGGATACCAGGGCTTGGGGGGAGGGTAGTATAAACAAGCAAAGCACAGAGAAATTTTAGCATAGTGAAACTATTCTGTATATAATGGGCAGTAATACTGTTTTGGTGGATATGTGTCATGAATTCGTTGAAACCAATAGAATATACTAATACAACACCAAAACCAAACCTTATGTAAACTATGGACTTCCAGTGATGATACGTCAGTGTCTGCTCATTGACGGTAATAAATGCAGAAATCTGGTGGGGGATGTTGGTCATTGGAGAGACTATGCCTGTGTGGGGACAGGGGTTTAAAGCAACTCTTTTAACCTTCTGCTCCATTTTTCATTGATCCTAAAACTGTTCAAAAAATAAAGTTAATGCTTTTGAACTGTAGTGATGAAGAAGGCTCTTCCACTCCAGTATTCTTGGTCTTCCCTTGTGGCTCAGCTGATAAAGAATCTGCCTGCAATGTGGGAGACCTGGGTTTGATCCCTGGGTTGGGAAGATCCCCTGGAGAAGGGAAAGACTACCCACTCCAATATTCTGGCCTGGAGAATACCATGGACTGTATAGTCCATGGGGTTGAAAAGAATCGGACACGACTGAGTGACTATCAGTTTCACTTGAGAGTCCCTCGGACTGCAAGGAGATCCAACCAGTCAATCCTAAAAGAAATCAGTCCTAAATATTCATTGGCAGGATTGATGCTGAACCTGAAACTCCAATACTTTGGCCACCTGATGCGGAGAACTGACTCATTGGGAAAGACCCTAATGCTGGGAAAGATTGAATGCAGGAGGAGAAGGGGATGACAGAGGATGAGATGTTTGTATGGCATCACCAACTCAATGGACATGAGCTTGGGTAAGCTCCAGGAGTTGGTAATAGACAGGGAAGCCTGGCGTGCTACAGTCCATGGGGTCACAAAAAGTTGCACACAACTGATGGACTGAACTGAACTGAATTTAAAAAAGAAAGAAAGAACCTGCAAAATGCCATGAGTTTGTATCCCAGCTGCTTCTTCAGAGTAGCTGTTACCTCCTGACAAAAATTGCCCACCTGAAGTCACCTACGGGGTCTAGGCCAAAGAGACTGCACCTCCCGGGGTGTGTCTGCCTGGCTGAGAGAGTGAGTGTGGGCCCTGCAATGCAGGCCAGAGCAACTGCATCTTGGGGCTTGGAGCTTCCCCCAGGGGCCTGGGACATCCCCCAGGCAGAGGGGTGAGATAGAGCCAGAAAGGGATTTAGGCCCTCTGGCATTTCCTGCCTTCCCAAGTGTCCCAGGGGCAGTTTTCTGGGAAGATTGGTGTGCTGGGCAAAAACCCACACCTCTGGGAGCATCACAGTGAGATGAGAGAGGCTAGAAGGGCAGTTAAAAGGTTCCACGCCTCTGGCAGCTCTTGGTTCCTAGTAGAAAGCAGGATGTGCACATGAAGACACCCCAGCACACACACAGGCACATGCACAGGCTTCGGCAGATTGACACTTATGCTGATCCATGGCCATGGCACACACCTGCGCCGGAGTCTACAGTCACCATACAGAGACACAGATCATCCAGGCAGCTTGCCATTCTGGAGAACAAGCAGTGGCTCTTGAAGAACATGCTCTCTTTACCACCTGGGCAGTGAATTGTGCTAACACGTGCCCCCTGGGAATGCAGCAGCTTTCCAGAACAGTCAGCTCTCCTTCCTCCTGTCTCTCAGCTGTGTGAGCTAGGCCAACACCTGGAACTCCCGCGAGGTTTCCGGTGGATGCACACGTGTGTTCATCTTGGTCTGTCTGGCAGGGGGCACTTTCCGCCTCTTGCAAATTCAATGCCCAAGGCAGGGCTGTAATTCAGAGTTGTCAGTGGATGACACTCAAGTCCACCCACGTGACATTGGAGGTCCTTGGTGGCAAGAACATGCTGCCTGCAGCTGCCCGAGAGGATCAATAGCAGGAGACCCGGAGGGACAGAATCACATGGGGTCAGAGGAACGTTTGTTTCTCTCCCTCGGGCCCAGCAGCAATGCTTCCTGACTTGGAGCCTGACTCGGAGTTGCATAAGCTTCCTGGAGAAACGGGGGGTAGGAAGGCGTTTTCAGTAGTTTGGGACACTTCTGCCTTGAGGCCGCACAAGGAAGAGGATCTTCTAAGTGGAAACAGGCCCATGAGCTCGTTGGCAGATGGAATCCAACTGGATGTGGAAAAAAGCTCAACAGAGGGCTCAAATCTAACAAAACAAAATCAAGTGAAACAACACCATTTGAGTGTAACAAAGACTTAAAACGATGTTAGAAAGATGTTTGGTACTAATAGATAGTTTGAAAAAGTTAGTTTAAAAATCCTTCTGTTGAGTTGAAAAGCAGGAAGGCTTTCAGTACTTCCATTCTTTTAAAACCCTTTACTTTTCAACATAATAGATTTGTTTTCTTTTAAAAATCATTTTATTGAACTCTTTTGCAACTGTGGTAGACAGAATAATGGTTCAAAAAGATGCTCACATCTTAATCCATGGAACCTGTGCATACATTTCCTTAATGGCCCAAGGGGCTGCATACCTGTGATCAAGTTAAGGATTTTGAGATGAAGATATTATTCTGGATTAGCTGAGTGGATCTAGTGTACTTACAACAGTAGTCTGCAGTTTTACAGAGGGAGATGGGAGAGTCAGAGTTTGAAAAGGAGATGCGAGAATGGAAACAAAAGTTGGAGTGATGTCCTTCGAAGGCAGAGGAAGGGGCTACAGCCCAAGGAATCTAGGTGGACTCTAGAAGCTGGAAAAGGTAAGGAAATGTGTTTCCTTCTGCAGCCTCCAGAAGGAATGAAGCCTTGCCTCAATTTTAGGATTTCTCAACTCTAAGATAACTTTGTTCTCAGCCACTAAGTCTGTGTTAAGAAATTAACACAAGATGTTGTGATTGGTCAGATCCTGCATGCTAGTTTGGAGGAGAACTAGCATTTGACTTATTGACAAATAAATTACTGCTCCATCTGGACCTTCATACAGTTTCCTTGGCTGCATTTCTTTGTTTGGGTGAACTTATGTATGAATTGTTCACATACTTTTCAGTATGCTAAATGAAAAATCAATGTTAAGAAGTTTAAATCTCTATGCCTGATTCATGTTGAGGTTTGACAGAAAACAAAATTCTGTAAAGCAATCGTCCTTCAACTAAAAAGTAAATTAAAAAATTTTTTTCAAGTTTACATCTATTTGTATCTGATTACAGGGATCTTCTGTTCATTTTTGTTGGGGATTATCCTCTTGTATTAGTTGTCTAGGACTGCCAAAAAAAGTACCACAGACTGAGGAATTTAAACAATAGCAATGTATTTTCTCACAAAGCATGACAAAGCGTGGTCCCCTGGAGAAGGGAATGGCAAACCAAGGCTTCAGCATATGAGTTTGCTGGAGGGGCATATTTCACCCCATAACATCTATACTGGGTACATGTGGGACAGGGTCTGTGCCAGTCAAGTAGAATAGCATGTGCACACTACTTGAATGACATGTCCAGACTTCTGTCTATAATTCCGTGCTTCATTCCACTTTTGATACACCTGAATGTACCACACTGTGAGTGTAGTTGGAACTGTATCACCTTGTCACCTTCTGACACACAAGAAAATGTGTTCTAGACATGATTACATGAAGACAGGGACAGGCCAGCTCTGGAGTGGCAAAAACTATTTCAGAAAAATCTCATGAGATTGGAAAATGGGGGAGAGAAGAGGGAAGAGTGAAATAAATGCAATTAGATCCCTACTTCAAACCATATACACACACACCAGACAGATTATAAATCTACATGTGAAAAATTATTAAAAAATAGGACAACATCTACATGATCTTAAGAGTAGAGAAAACCTTTAAAAAATAATTTATAAATCCCCAAACAATAAAGAAAAAGATATGTTCAAATGCTTCAAATTTTAAAACTCTGTACAGAAGAACCTATAAACATGATTGACAAAAGATTAAAAATATACTAGGAGACGTTTAATAGACTAGGAACTAGTAAAATACATAATAAGGAAAACAAAAGTAGGAAAACAAATGAATTGTCCAAAGAGGAAATGTGAATAGTCAACAAATAAAAAACAAACAAACAAAAGGTGCTCAAACACAGAGAAGGCCAATAAAAAGAACAATGAAAAACCATTGTATTTGCAAAATTAAGTAATCAGTCTGTCTCAACTGTTGGCAAGTTTATAGGGGAAATGGTAAATTGTTGCTGAAAATGTGAATTGGTAAAGACATTTTGGAGGGAAGTTTGGTGCACTTAGGAAAATCTGCTTTCCCTGTGGCCTAGAAATTATGCTCTGGGATGCACAATAGACAATCTTCTGAGTGGTTCGTAAGCACCTTATATGCTGTGTGTCTGTTACACAGCAATCCTGAACTTCTTTGCCAACAGGGGCTGGTTTCATGGAAGACAGTTTTTCCATGGGCAAGGGTGAGGTGGTTTCAGGATAATTCAAGAACATGACATTTATTGTGCACTTTATTGCTATTATTATTACATGAGCTCCACCTCAGATGATTACGCATTAGATCCCAGATATTGGGGTCCCTGTGTTACAGCGTTGTTTGAAACAGCAGAAAAAAGGGAAATGATGGAAACACCCCTCAATATAGGAATAAACAAATAGAATGTGATATTTTCCCACAATGAAATACAATAAAGCAATTAAAAATAATAAAACTGATATATATCATTATTAAAAGATATTAAAAACATAAGGTAGAGTATAAAAAACAAGATGCAGATTGATGGGATATATGAAGATGATAATGTTTAAAAAACAAAAATAGGAGATATTCCCCTGGTGATCTAGTGGTTAGGATTTACAGCTTTTACTGCTAGGCCTGGGTTCAGTCCCTGGTCAGGGAAATAAGATCCCATGGGTCACGGCAAAACAAAAAACAAAAAACACCCATATACAGTGTATGTGTGTGGGGGTGGGGGCGGGACTGGGGTATTTTAATGGATGAACATCTACCTAGAAAATCTTTTTAACAAAAGGGAATGATACATGATCATTTTAGTCTCTAGGGGGATATGGGGAGGAGTGGGTTGAGTTGCTGGTTTAGGGGACACTAGCTAACATTCATCCTTGAATCCCCCCTCCCTGTTCTCTGCCTTCCCTCCTTCCTTCCTTTCTTCATTCTTTTTCTTCTCTAAAAGTTGACAAGAAATAAATATGACAAAGGCACTCCCCTGATGACTCAGTGGGTAAAGAATCCACCTGCAATGCAGGAGGCACAGGAGACTCAGGTTTGATCCCTGGGTTGGGTTCGATCCTGGGTCGGGAAGATCCCCTGGAGGAGGGCATGGCAACCCACTCCGGCATTCTTGCCTGGAGAACCCCATGGACAGAGGAGCCTGGCGGGCGGCAGCCCATGGGATGAAGAGCGGGACACGGCTGCAGGGACTGCCCACACAAGGGGAGTAAAGGAAAGCGCGTTTGATGCTGAGTACGCTGTGTTCCAGGGAATGGAGCGACTCCTCACAGTTGGGAGTTCCCACTGGCTTTTCAGTTGGAAAGTACCATGTAGACATTTGGAGCTGAGCCCCTGTTTTACTTCCCTCGTGAATGACCTCCAGTCTCCCAAAACACTGTGGTAGGGGAGTCTTCTTCCAGTGCCGGAAACTGGCTGCAGTGTTCTGAAGCAGGTGGTTCCATTTTTCAGTAGCTTAAACGATTAAGGGAAATTCTTATTTCTGAAAAGAATTCTATTCCTGTAGACTCTGTTCTTTGGTTTCATTTCTCTTCTTCTGTTTTTCCTGGAGCAGCAGAGATTAAATCCAGTGCCCCTTTAATAGGAAAGTCTTTCAAAATGTGAAGACAGCTATCCTGCATTTATAAGTTTTTACATCTAATCATCTAAAGGGCTTTTAACACAAATACAAACATGCAAGCAACACATGGCGACATCACAGTAAAATACAAATAGACTGTGAAACTGAACTTTTAAAATTCTCCTTAAGAACATGGAAGAAACTAACTTGAGAACACAGAAATCTCGGCTCATCTCGGGGAATGAATTTTTCTCTGGTCTTACAGGCAAAGGAGTCTCCCTCTCAGGAGGGAGAAGTACATAATTGATGAGCGATCCTTATCAGACTTGAAAGAGCAAAGATATAAAGGGGAACTGGATGATTCGTTAGGAACTGATACTTCAACAGGCATAAGTGGAAGTTTATTATCTCCTTATTAATGGCATCGTATATTTGATGAGAATAGCAATGCCTTGCAAACTTCAGTGCCCATGTGAGCTAAGAAAGGGATCTAAATGCTCACTTAAGAAAGTTTATCTTAAAGGCAAAGGCCTCTGAAGATACGTCCCCCACTGCTGCTGCTGCTGCTAAGTCGCTTCAGTCGTGTCTGACTCTATGCGACCCCATAGATGGCAGCCCACCAGGCTCCCCCCGTCCCTGGGATTCTCCAGGCAAGAACACTGGAGTGGGTTGCCATTTCCTTCTCCAATGCATGAAAGTGAGAAGTGAAAGTGAAGTCGCTCAGTCGTGTCCAACTCCTAGTGACCCCATGGACTGCAGCCTACCAGGCTCCTCCATTCATGGGATTTTCCAGGCAAGAGTACTGGAGTGGGGTGCCATTGCCTTCTCCGTTGTCCCCCACTAGATTGATATTTATTGCTTGGTTTCTTTCTGAAAAGTCTTTGAAAAGTGACCAATGGACAAGAGAGCCTGGTGGCATTCAGCTGGAGAGTTTATTGGTTGACATTGTTCAAGTTACCTGTGATGCTGTATGTCACTGTGGGTAAGAGGAAGAGGGGAGGAAAGAGTCTGAGACTTAAATTCCCACTGTTAGTAGTGGAACAATGCTTCCAACACAAGTTCTTCCTGGAAAATAAGTGTCCCTCATTTTGTTTACTTTTGTTTCAAGCCTCACCATCTCAAAGATACTGTAAAACCACAATAGCAATAACACAAATATTTAATAACTGGTTTCAACCAATCAAAATGGAGTATGGTTGCTATGCCCTCTGGGGATATCCTGGTGGGATACCTGCCCTGTCCTCAGCTCCGGTCAGATCCCAGGAAACCCTTCTGAACGTAAAACAGAGCAAGTGAAGTTGTCTCTGTCTTTAATAAAGCGGCTTTACGGCACTCCCTGAAATTACAGTCTATGTATTAAAATGCTTCTTTGTAAAGCCTCTCTTTAGCAATCACTTTCATCTGCAGAAAGAAATAAAGGAGAAAGGATATGGGGAAGCGGGACACTTCAATTTATAGTATCTCTATTTTGGGTTGACTGACAAAGCTCATTCCTTCTCAAAGGTCTCCGGGTGGCCAGAATTAAGGACATAGCATCCTTTCTAACTCTCTCCTCAAAGTCTTCTCCTTTGGAGAAATTTCTTCTCAAAACCCCATCCTCGTGCTATGCTTGCTGCCATCTTACCTTCCAAGTCATTTCTGATGCGACTCCCAGCATGTTGCTTTCCTTTCCTCCTCACCCGGTTCCATCAGCCCCTCCTTCCCGTGGTGAGTCCATTTCCTAGTCCTGACATCTCTCCAGGGGATAAATAAATCTTTAGGTGGTGGTTCCGACACATCATCCCTTAATCTGGGGGCGTCATGACCACCTAGGATGGAAAAGTAATTTCACAACGTTTCCCTCACTTGTCCCCTGCCCCCTCCTAATTGCTAATGTTTATTTTTGACTCTAGACAATTAAAATCAGTTTTGTTTGGAGGATTTCACAACACTCCTTGACATTTTTGGAGATGCAGTGGAGAAAAACTGAAGATAGAATGAAAACCCAAGGTCTGTGCAGCATCTCCCAAGTTTGTGGGGCTTTTCCTCTTAGTTGTGCAAACCCAGTCCAGTGGGATAGAGACATGACTGCCGCAGGAAATGCATTTTTCTGTTAGCCAAGAAGCAGTGGTGTTGAATGGCTTGAGAGACCACAAAATTACATTCCTCCACTCAGCACTGGGAACAAATGTAATGGGAAAGTATATTACCAATTCGCATCACCTGGGTCCACTATAGTCGGAGGTAAAGAGGTTAATCCAACCCACTCACTTATTTGCACTGGATTAATTTGCTCTGAGTGTGTTTTTGAGTCTTTCTGCTATCTTTTGATTCAACCACATAGTTGATGAAATTAAGCACTGGAGGTTGCCTGGCTTCTTAGTTTTGAGGCCGCTACCCCTAGAACTTGCATTGTTAAGATTAAGAAAGAGATTAAATTAATGAGGAAAATTCTGGACTGAGTTTGCCACGGACATAACATTTAGTGTCAGCCCAACGCTAGCCCCAGTATTTTAGGTGCATGAAGACTGGCTGCTTTCTCAAGAAGTTCCATGGGCTGGTGCCCACTTAAGAAGTCTGCTCTCCAAAGCTCAAACCTCAGTAATTGTAAAAACTTATTGGAAATGCTTGCAATATTTTCAAGTTGAAAATACGCCCATATATTTTAAACAATCCCAAAGGGATCAAGAATGGGGGAATGGCAGGGCTGGGTAAGAAGCAGCCTCGTGCTGAAGGCCCAGGAGGGAGAGTGCCAATGTCAAATTATTGGATGAGATTTCTGAGCAAGAATCAAATATTTTAGTCC